>NC_056737.1:796258860-796563860 GCF_019279795.1 Protopterus annectens
ATAAATATAACTCAAGAATAAAAGAATGGACCTTGACTAGTCAGAAAAAAAGACTGGAATTAACAGCAAACTGAACTTAATTCTAAATATTTAAGCTAAGGTTGTGAACTAGCTAAAATCAGGTAAAATTAAAAAATGACAGACCTGTATCCAGAATCCTTTTTATTACAGCTAATTAATACAACAAATGCATTCCAAAGCTAGTATTGGATAAGCTTTTTACCCTCATTAACAGGCCTTTATCGGATCCTACAACTAAAACATTTTTCTTGAAAGCAACCAAAAAAAAACTTCATTGTGGCTGTTGTTAAATGATGGTTTACCTTAATTAACAATGTTTTGGAATTATTTTATTTTTAGTTCAGAATTTACAAGTTTGGCACCTATCTCTTTTGTTTGATTAGTTTACAATAGACAGACCTGAGTTCCTTGGTCTTGGTGCTGTTTTGAAATTATTTTGCATTTTTAAATAACATTAGAAGTAGCATTTGAATGTTAGTATCAGTCTTGGTGGGTTCATCTTTATAACAGCTGCAACCTTGAATTTGTTTTTGGTATTACTTTACTGAAAATAATCAGTGATGTGGTGAACAGATTTTGTCCAGCTAGACATTTAATGCTATTATCCATACATTTATTTAGTAGACTGAATGTAGCCTGGACTTTAGTAATTCTAATGGTTAATTAAGAAAACGTACTCTGAATTTATGCCTGACAGCTTTGCTGGGTAAATTGGTGGAAAGTGAGTTGCATAAATATGTATGTAATAACAGTAGCAACTTGTCACCAAAAAAATAAGTGTACTTATTCAACTGAAGCAAAATAACGGTATTATTTTTAGGTTTACTGGTAAAGGTGGGATGTTCATGGTCAATACAGTGGCACATTATAATGATTATATGTTCCAAATGTTAAATGATTAAATGGTGCATCTTGTAGTGAATGACAGTCCAATGGCTAAATAAGAAGTATGTTAATGGAATTGTGCATGATTTATTGTTATTAGGAGACATTTCAGAATTTGAATGTAGTTTTTGCCAAATGGATTCACCTTCCTATGTATGTCGTATCAAAATATATAAGAATAATGTCTACCTTCCCAAGACATGTATTTTCTAGTCATTGATCTTTTACCGAAACAGTATCAGTTTTACTTGATAAATTATTAAAGAATATGGTTACTTCCTTTTCTGCTTGTTTGCATGATGCTGGCAGTTTTCATCACACTGACATTTTAGACATTGTGGATACAAAGGATTTATGCCTTTCCTTTAGGCATGATTGTGATTTAGATGCCCTAGTAGTGTGGCTCTGTAAGCACTCATCTTTTTGTAGGTCTTGGACCATGGCATTAGTTCTATTAATGGATTTTGTTCAAACGCAATATTTTCTGTATATTTCTTTTTTATGTGATAATGTACAAAAACAAACAGAACTGCAAATCCCAAAGTGAAGAAAACAAAACTCCAAGCCAAAAGTGAGGTAAAGTTAGCGCTTTCGTTTACTTAATTTAGCAAACTTCATCAGAGAGCACCAGATGTTACAGGTTATACCATACCCAGTGGAGTCCAGAACTACTGTGCCTGCACATTTTAATTACATATGTACCTATAAGATGAGGGAATCTCAACATGCAGATTATAGGGTCATAGGAGGTTACTAGGCTAATGGCCCTAGGGCCTTTATAAGCCTCGCCATGTAAGAGCCCGAGTGCCTGTATTGACCATAGTTAGATGGCCGTTGTTTGCAGGGCAATCCTGTTATCAGCAGTGACTGTCCCTGTCCATGAGGGACATAGGTGCTACCCCCAGGGTGAATTTACGGTCACCCATCTAGTTGTCAAGATTGTGCTTGAATAGGGTCATCTCGAAGCTCTGCTTCACATGGAGTGGGAGCATATTCCAGAAGAGCAGCAATCTCTGGAAGATATAGCTGTCTCTCCAGGATGTTGTATTAATGTCCCAGGCTAGGTTGAGATCCCCGCAGCGAGTTATTCTTGTACCCTTTGATTTGCCGATGTGCAGCATTTCCATTAGGGCAGGATCCAAGACTGCTTTGTAGGCCAGGCACAGGTCGCCTCTCAGCAGCCTGTATGATACAGAGTACTATGACAGGGCTTTCATTCTTTCCATGTATGTCATGTTTTGGAGGCCCTGGATTCTCTTGGTTAGAAATCTTTGTGGTCTCTCCAGTTGCTGCAGGTGTTTGGTGAGGTACATACAGAATCGAGCATTGTACTCAGTGATTTGATAAGGGTCAAGTACAGCAGAGATATAATTTCCCTGGTCATGGATGTGATGCCATTATTTATGAGATGCGCAATGTAGAATACTTTTCTTACCATTACAGACACATGGTGATCGAAGTTTAGATTGCTATCAGCCTGTGTTCCCAAGTCTCACATCAGTGAGTTTGAGCTTAGAAGGGTGTTATCTATATCATAATTAGCAGGGGCTACTTCTTTGCCAAAGCGAATAATGAGATATTTTTTGGGTTAAATTTTAGTCCATGAGTTTGGCACCAGTTGTTTGTCTGTGTCAGCCCTTTCTGTAACATGTTAACATTATTGGGGATTCTATGATTGTGCCCAGTTTACAGTCATCCGCAAACTTGATAAGCCACAGGCCATCTCCCTTCACCTGGACTTCAGAGAAATAGATTCTAAACAGTAGAGGGCCTAGCACAGATCCTTGTAGTACCCACTGGTAACTGGCCTACTGGTGGAGGTGGACTCCCCAACTTTGATAGTGTGCATTCTGTCAGTTTGCTACCCACCTAGTAATGTATGGGTTAATCCCCAGCTGGAAGAGCTTCTCTATGATACCTGAATGAAGGATTGTGTCAAAGGCCTTGACTAAATCAAGATAGGCGGTATGTACTGTTTTGCTGTCATCCAGGGCTTTGGTGACATTCTCAAAAACGTCCATTAGGTTTAATAAGCAAGATCTACCATTGACAAAACCATACTGGGTTGGGTTAAGAGTTTGAAGGTCTCCTGTGTCCATGTGGGTAAGGTCCATGATGATTTTCCATGGCCTTACAGATAGGGCTGATTAGGCTTATGGGTCGATAGTTCCCAGGGTCGGTTGATGGACTTTCTTTGTTTAACGGGATTACTGTTGCTGTTCTCCACTCTGCTGGGACAAAGCCATTTCTCAGGTTGTGGTTAAGGAGAGTGACAAATGGTTTTGCTAAGTCTTGTTTTAAATTGTTTAGTAGGCAGCATGGGATGTTAACTGGTCCCATAGAGGCCATTGTTTTGGCCTTGGCGAGTGCTTGTATGACCTGTTCTTTGAAGATACTCAATACTTGGTAGAGGACTGGTGTCAGGGATGCCATGGGGTATGTCTGGTGGGGACGGGGGGGGGGGGGTGAAATTATTGCCAGCTCTGTCAGCTAGCAGGTTGGCAATTTCCTTAGGTTCAATGTGAGTGGTACCATCCATTGTAAGTTCGGCACACAACTGGGCTTTCCCTTTTAGTTTCAGACATATCTAAAGAATGCCTTTAGTCTTTAGCTAAGGATGCAAATTTAGACTTGTAGCTAGCCTTAGAGGACTTAAGATATCTTATTTGCTTGTTCAAGCAGTGAAGGGTGTTATTCCTCTGTTGAGTCAGTTACTTTCTCTTCTTACATATCAGTTTCTTTCTTTCTTTTTGTTGTATGACTTATTTATACTTACAGGCTACCAAGGTGCCCTGTTTTTTTGGGGGAAGAGAAGGTTTTGTTCCTGTTAGGTACAACCAAGTCAATGCATTTGTTTAAATGGCTATATAGGACATTTGTGTATTCCTCTGCATAGAAGTCATTGTTGGCTATGCTGGCAGGGGCTTTGAAACTTCTTATACCTTTGCTTACTAGGGAATAGTTTGCTTTAGAGAAATTTTTCAGGTTTTTTTTACTCCTGTGGGGATGTCAGGTTTGATCTTTGCTTCAAACGAGACAGATTTGTGGTCTGACCTTACCAGGAAAGGCAACACATGGGGGGTAGTGCACTGACCCCCCCCATGTTGGTGAGCACTAGGTCCAGGACATTTGAGCCCCTTGAGGGGGTGGGGACCAACCGTTCCAGGACATTTGAATTATCAAAGTCAATGAACCTCATAGCGATCATGTTGTGCTCATGCAGGTCACCCAGTTGATGGAAGGATAGTTGAAATCTCCCATGACCAAGGTGTTTGGCTGTATACTGAGTGACTCTAGCAAGTCCAGATAGTTGGTGTGCTTCTCCTGGTTCATGGTGGGGGACCTGTAGCTAGCAATGATGTGGAAGGGTACTTTATCTATAGTTAATTGGACCTGGAGTAGCTCAAGAGAGTCTTACTGTTTCACCAGTCACGAGGTGTGTTTGGATTTAATGAAAATGGATACACCTCCACCTTTAATTCTTTCATGCTTGTTTTGGGGTCTGAATGTGTGAAAGGCACTGTAGCCTTGTACAGTCGGGGTGCTGTCAGAGGCCTTGAACCAAGTCTCAAAGACTGCACAAACATCAGCTTCTTCCAAGGTGAGGAGTGCTTCCAGGGGGTGCAGTTTACTGTCTAAGCTTCGTGCATTAAGCAGCATGACGTTGAGTATGTATTTAATGGATTTCATTACATCAGAAGTTTTTTGTTTGGACATTGCCTAAGAAAGACAGTATGAGGGAGGCAAGCATCTTTGCCAGTATCTGAAATACTTAAGGAGACAAGTGAAAGCCATCCCTGAAAAGCAGAGTGAACTGTTGACCATGTCATCTCAGGCAGAGACAAATACTGGATCCCCCTGGAGTGACACCAGAAGCTAAGCCAGTTATGGAAATCAATCATTTTTTTGTCTGCATTATGATAGCATCCTAGGTGAAGGTAAAATGCTGCTTGGAGCTAGGGAACATACCTGCCTGGAACACAATCTGAGAGTTTGGTCATGTCTCTCTTCATATAGCCTGGAGAGATACATCTCAAGTCATTCACACCATGTACTATGATAGAGTCATAACATTAATTGTTGCTGAGTGACGAGTATGTGCATGATTTGACGTATCCTGGCACCTGACAGGCAACTGAATGTGACCTTCTCCTTGTTCAACCTGATGAGAGGGACATCTGTGTGTCTCACTACTGAGTTGCCTATGACCAAAACATTAGGTTTTGAGGTGTTTTGCTTTAGGGGCTTAATTGTTGAGGCACTGATGTGTGTGTTGATGTTCTTCATGTTTCACTGTTGCAGTCATCACATTTGGGTTATCTGCTTGCAGTAGCCCTCAGTCGGCCTGATTATCAAAGTCTTGGGTCCTTCATCGGTTGCTGTCTCATCTTCCATGACGTCAGGTAGTCAGGGCTATAAAGCATGCAGCCGATGCCATTACACCAGTCTTTCTTGCCGTGCGGTGCCCGAAGCAGAAGCAGTTCGCAAGTGCCGGTTGGCCGACTCCTGAAATTTTCGTTTTCTAGTTTCAGAACTGAAGTCTTCAACTAAGCTGAGTACCCCGTTGGGGAACCTTTTTCTTGCTTTAAACCGATGTCAGTAAAAGTTAACAGTTGTATTTCTTGTGGAAAGCAAATACCTCATAAAGATTTTCATTCGTACTGCATTCCTTGCTTAGGCCTAGACCACTGCGTACCTCACTGTCAGTTTTGTGCCTTATTCAAATCTCGAACTATTCGGTTCATTTACCTTCTAAGTATTTTGGTACTTGGTTCAAATATCCAGAAATGGCTTCAGTAAGCCACCCGACTACCAACATTCCAAAAAAACACAAAGATAAAGACAGACCGCATAGGTCCAAAGCTGCCGACGACGCTTCTCCTAAGCTAGTCGCCAGCTTCTCCGGTACTCAGTGAGGCGCTTTCGCAGCCCCTGATACCCACTACTTCAGATTCGCAGGCCTCTACTGAGACCCATTCGGAGTCCGGAATGCCGCGAGATGCTTCCTCGGCTGTGGAATCTGCTGATGTCTCTATCTTGGTTGGGTCCGGAGCCACTGTGCAGGCACTGGCTTCTGAGGGTGTATTCAGGCCTACTGACATGCATATTAAACTGACGCCATCTTCTTCTTCTTCAAGGCCTAAAACTCGATCCATGCCTAGAAAACCGATGCCCACACCGCATGGCCAGGCCCCTATGCCTAAAAAAAACAAATGATAAGAATGGCTGAAGACCTTATTACCCTAATCAGGGGAAGCCTCCCTTCCCCCTCTAAGAGACCTAGGACTGATTTTCCTTCTGATTCTTCTGATCAAGACTCTGAAATTTCTGTTCCCACTGATGACCAGGATTTACCCTTATCTACCTATGAGGATTTTGATGCAGAGAACTCCATTCCATCTGCTTCCCCTCCAGAGGATTTCTCTTTTGGTGAAACCTTGCATACTCTTAGGGAGCATTTCCGCTGGGAAAGCCGGGATTACTCTGACTCCAAAAAGAGTCTTAGGGATTTCTTACTCCTGCCCCAACACAGGCCTTTAGCTGTACCTCCTGTACTGGACATTATTGAAGATGCCTTCTCGGAATCTAGCCTGGCCCCTGACTCTTTACCTCCTGCTCCCAGAAAACCTGATAGGTATTACAGGGTTCCCGACTCTCACAAGTTCCTTTTTAAAAACCCTACTATGGATCCTGAGACCATTTCACAGGGACCTAAGGACATTAAGGCCACTACTGCCAGAAATCCTACCCCCCTCTAATAGAGATTCCAGGGCGCTGGACAGATGGGGTAAGAAGGTATACACTTCTGCAACCTTGGCCATTAGGGCCTTAAACTGCCAGTTTCATATGTTAAAGTATCAGCAGCATATTATTGGATTGCTTAAACAGAAAATGATGTTGATTCCTGATTGTGCTGAGAGTAAAGATTTACAGGATTTAATGCATTCTGCTGAACAAGTTGGAAAACATACTTTGCAATGTGGTTTTGATTCATTAGAGGCATCTTGCAGGGCTGCTGTCACTGGGTCTGTACTTAGAAGGCATGCTTGGCTTAAGGAGCAATCTTTGCCAGATCATGTTAAGGCTAAATTACTGGATGCTCCCTTAAACCAAAACCACCTGTTTGGCAACAAAGCAGAAGTACTTAAAAAAAAAATGGAGGAAAAAGCTAAATCTATGCAAACTGTTAAAGATTTCCAGATTTAGTAGTCATTGGCCCTCTAAGAATTGGTCCTTTCCTGCCTCTTCCAGGCCTTCTTAGTCCAAACCCAGAACCAGCAGAACACCCAGGCTGCAGTCTCAAGGGACTCACAGGACTAAGCAGTTGGGGGCTCCCACTTCCAAAGCAGGAAGTAGTAAGACTCCCCCTATTCTAAACTGTCTCGACTTAACTTTAAACCTTCCAAGCCCTGCTCAACTGACTGTTCCTTTGGGGGCAAGATTGCCCTGCAGGTAAAAAATTGGGAACTCATTACCCAGGACAAATGGGTTTTAAATATAGTTTCCCAATGATACAGATTTCACTTCCACTCCTTACCAACCCCACACGGTTGGCCAAATCTACCCCCAAATCAGTGGGCAGAGGCTCAAAAGCAAGTTCTCTCTCTTGTCCCAGAAGACGAATGGGGACAAGGTTTCTACTCAAGACTTTTTCTGGTTCCCAGAAAAGACAATTCCTGGCGTCCTATCCTGGACCTGTCTATCCTAAACACATTTTTGGTAATTCCAAAATGCAAGATGCTAACTCTTCATCAGCTGCTTTCTATGCTAGGCAAAGATGACTGGTTGGCAACACTGGATTTAAAGGAAACCTACCTGCACATCCCAATAAGGGAATCTTGCAGAAGATACCTACGCTTCAAAGCAGGCTACATGTACTATCAGTTCTCTGCACTTCCCTTTGGCTTATCTACTGCGTCCAGGGTATTCACAAAGTGCCTAGCTCCATTCATTGCTTTTTGCATGCAAAGAAATATTCAAATATACCCATACCTGGACGATTGTCTAATTCAGGCAGAAAGCCAGGACATACTATTGAATCATCTGGCATTTGTAAAGAAACTGCTAACTTCTCTGGGGTACTCCATAAACGAAAATAAATTGCATATTGTACTCTGCCAGCAAACTGTATTCCTGGGAGCAAGCTTGAATACAACTTCCCAGATGGCCTACCTCACGCCAGAGAAACAATTTAATTTGACAGCCTACTTCAAACTACTGGCCACAAAGACCCAGCTATCTGCAAGGAAAATACTTCAAGCCGTGGGGTTCATGGCCTCCTGCATTCTACTAATTCCATATGCAAGACTGCATATGAGGAAACTACAATGGTATCTAAAAAGCCTATGGTGTCAACATTCTCAGACTCCAGAATCAATGATGTCTATCATACCTTGTCTACAGATAGAGTTCCTTTGGTGGGCAGAGGCCTGCCACCACAACAAGGGACTGCCATTCACTCTACCCTCTGCTGCCCAAACCCTAACAACAGACGCATCAGACTATGTATGGGGGGCTCACTTGGCAGGGATGTGCATTCAGGGCAAATGGAACCCAAGTCAAATGCACCTGCATATCAATCAGAAAGAAATGTTAGCTCTACAGAATGCTCTGACAGCCTTCAAGGACCACATTCTTCCAGGACAATTATTGGTAAAGACAAACAACACCACTGTTATGTGGTACATAAACAAGCAGGGAGGAACCCATTCATACCCTCTCTGCAGACTAGCCATGGCTCTGTGGAACACAGCCTTGAGCTACCAAGTGCACCTACAGGCTCAATTCCTGCCAGGAAAGCTAAATATATTGGCAGACGACCTAAGCAAAAGTCTCATGGACCCACATGAGTGGAAACTGGAACCAAAGATATTCAACATGTTGGGAAACAAATGGGGGAGCCCAGAGATAGACCTGTTTGTCTCCCCCCATAACTACCAATTGGACGAATTCTGCACAAGGACTCCCCACAAACAAGCTTGGAAAGTGGATGACCTGTCCTTCACCTGGAAAAACCTATTAGTTTATGCCTTTCCCCTTCTGCCTCTCCTCTCCAAGGTACTACTAAAGATCAAACAGGACAAACCAATGACAATACTAATTGCACCAGACTGGCCACGCCAGCACTGGTACCCCCTCTTGCTCAGTGTGTCACTGCTGGCACCATGGCACCTGCCTCAGACCCCTACCCTGCTGTCCCAGCAGAAGGACCAGATTCTGCACCCACAGCTTCAAACCTTGAACCTGGCAGCCTGGCTAATTACCTGATCTCTCCGTTACCATCCCTCAGTAAACAAGTGATGGATGTCATTCTGGAGACAAGGAGACCTAGTACTAGAAAATCCTATGCTAAAAAATGGAAAAGATTCTGTTCCTGCAGCCAAACTCAGGGGATGGCCACAGCAGCGCCCAATTTACTTCAGATTCTTCAATACTTAACTGAGATGCTTCACAAGGGCCTTTCATTTTCCTCCATCAAAATTCTTGCCTCAGCCATTTCACCTCATTACAATACAGAACCACCCCTCTTCTCTCATCCACTGTTGAAGCAGTTCCTCAGAGGGGCCAAAAACTTAAGACCACCCAGAAGAGACCCTACTCCAGTCTGGGACCTCAACTTTGTATTGGAAAAACTCGCTCTACCTCCCCTTGAGCCATCTGCAAATGCAGAGTTGAAATTCCTTTCTTGGAAAACAGCCTTCCTTCTAGCCATCACTTCAGCAAGAAGAGTGTCTGAATTACAGGCCCTCATGGCAGTGGAGCCTTTCATCATCTTTCATATGGACAGGGTGTCCCTCAGGACAAATCCCTCCTTCATGCCCAAGGTGGTATCCAGTGTGGCCCTTAATCAGTCCATTCATTTGCCAACCTTTTCTAATCCACAGCACAAGGGGGTACGAATACTGCACTCATTGGACGTGCACAGACAACTTAGATTTTACTTGTACAGGACTAAACCTCTCAGGAAATCTAAACAGCTGCTTGTTGCATTTGCTGCAGGGGCAGAGGTGAAGGCCATTTCAAAGCAAACCATTTCTAAGTGGATAGGCCACTGCATTAATTTCTGCTATAAGCACCATGGAAAACCTACCCCACAGGGGATTAGACCACATTCAACCAGGGCTGCATCTACCTCTACAGCCTTTCTCAGAGGTGTCCCTACCAGGGACATCCTAGAAGCTGCTTCCTGGAGTTCTGTACATACCTTCACCAAGCATTACCACTTTCCAATTGTTTCTAAATCCAGAGCTGGTTTTGCCACTGCAGTCTTGCAGGGCCTTATAGCTGGTCCTAATGCTATCTAATTACCTCCTGCCATCCTTAGCTTTGGGAATCTACCCAAGTGTGATGACTGCAACAGTGAAACACGAAGAACATTGTACAGTTGTGTACACTTACCATAAATGTAGATGTTCGAGTGTATTCACTGTTGCAGTCCTGGTTACCCTCCCTTCAGCCCCCTGACTTCTATTGATTATACCTCTATTCTTGTTTACTATGCTTAAAGCTTTTTGGTGTATTTGCTTTTTTGTTGGAGGTGTAACCTTGTATATAATTGCTTCCCATTGTGGGGGCACCTGACATCTGGGGCAAGAAAAACTGATGTAATGGCGTTGTTTGCATGCTTTATACCCCTGACTACCTGATGTCATGGAAGATGAGACAGCAACCGATGCAGGACCCAAGACTTTGATAATCAGGCCGACTGAGGGCTACTGCAAGCAGATAACCCAACTGTGATGACTGCAACAGTGAATGCACTCGAACATCTACATTTATGGTAAGTGTACACAACTGTACTTTATGTGTAGCGGTGGATGATGTTTGTGTACCAGTATGTGTATGTTGTTTGTGCTTGGGATGTCTCTGGTCTTTTGGTAGGCTCCTAGCGAGTACCTCCACGTATGTGAATTTGTGTGTCTTGACCTTATCTTGTGTGAGAAGGGACTTCTGTGTGCTGAGAACTTGTTGTATGTCTTGTTTATTGTTATGTGAGAGAACTGATTGTAATTTAATGGTATAGTTGCATCTCTCACATACTGTATTTGTTTGCTTTATGAGCAAGTGGTTGTCAGTATACATAAGGCAATTGCTACACTGCCTCAGAATGCCTATGTCAATCAGATTGGCTAGAGAAATGGTGGGAAAGTGTTTGTCCATTCTGGCAGGTATATATATTGTAGTAATGAGTGGGGATGGGCTAGATGGACCAGGGTTTGCTTGTGAGACTAAACAAAGATGGCTACTCTGTGGAGGGATAAGGACAAAAGACTGCGTCAACTCAGCAGTTGCTCACCGGGTAGTAATATGCAACTGCATTGCACACAAAGACGCAGTGGAGCTAAGGAGAGTTCTCTAGTGGATATCAAGGGAAAATTGTGTTTATAAGCATTTGCATCAGTACACGGCAATGCTAAACCTTGTTGCATGGTGTGCAGCTACCTGCAAATGTGGGGCTTAAATACAAGCAAAGGTAAACAGTTTTAACACAAACTAACCAATAAGAAAGCCCCAAACTGAGTCTTTTTCCAGCAATCCCTGACTCAGATGGGTCCTGGGCTACACACTTCTGCCTCAAGGGTGCAGGAGGGCCTTCATAATGCAGGGTTGGCTGGTTTTAGTTCTCAAATAATACCAAACAGCCTAGATTCAGCAAGTCTGAATCGAGCCTATGCTATGAAATATAGAAGTACTAGAAATTCAAAGTGCAGGAAAAAAGTGACAACAATAAAAACAGCAAAAATGAAACAGCGATTAAGAAAAATACAGTTTACAAAAGTGCAACGCATGCTTAAAATATACTTATTTTTTGTTGAGCAGCGTGGATGCTTTGGATTTAGTTCAGATTCACCCCAGATCATTGGCTAAGGTTGCCAAACTACCCCTTAAGAGAGATTGATTGTAGAGCTCAGAGGAGCGGGGAGTGGTGGTGCCCCTGGGAGGTAGGGGTTGACTGCCTCACAGGATCAACAGGCTGGCTTACTGCCCACCACCTGATTTTTCAGATTCCCATGTAGTAATGAATGCACTGTAAAGCTTTCACCAAGCCTGAGAATGCCTGGCTGCAGTACCCCCCCCCCCAAAAAAAAAAAAAAGAAAGAAATAGGCCAAATGAGTGCAGATACAGAAGTTACTGGGTGAAAGAAAAAACAAAACAAAATAAATGAATTAAAATGTCAGAAAATAAGTCGAATATCAGGAAAACATATTGCCAGTAGAAACAGTACTTTTAAATGCAGTGGGTGTAAAAGCTTCTCCTTATATTTTAAACAGTAACAATTGTTTGTATCCTAGCACCAATAAAAGCTTTTATTTTAAGGGCTTATTTGTTTGCAGTACTAGGGTTTTGGTATGTATGACAGGTTGGAAGTGTTCAGCATTTTTCATTGGGAAAATGGTGTATTGTTTACAAGAAAGAACAGCAGAACATATTTATAATATTAATAAGAACATGTGAGGAATGCCATTTATGTTTCTAAAGAACTGCCATGTGGGGTTTCAGTTTTTGGCTATACAAAAATTATGTGATGATGGCTGGGTTGGTGAGTTACCAGATAGACTGTTTCTGTTTGGTATCTACTTTTCTGAAGTCCAGGCTAACATAGGAGGTCTTTGGCTAACAAAGTTCGCAGATGACTGCAAACTAGGAGCCATAATCGAAACTCCTAACGATGTGGACATCCTACAAAAGGTCCTCACTGAGACAGATACCTGGTGTCAAAGCCATGGCTTCAAGCTCAATGCCAAAAAGTGCATTGTCATCCCCTTTGGATAATACTCCAGCACGTAAAAATCTTATCACCCCCTGTAATAATCCGCAACTGCTTAGATCCTCTAACAGACTACTAATTCAGACAAGCAAAATTAACAATGCAGCTGGTGACTCTCTATTTGCAAACTCTGTAGGCAGATCCTGGAACTCACTTCCAGTTGATATTACTTTACTCTCCTTAGGTCAATTTAAAACTAGATTCAAATAACATGTGGCACTAAACTGGCTATGTCATTGTATCAAGCCTTGCTAACTCTCTTCTAGAATGTGTAAAATCTTTTAATCAGCTTACTGTTTAATTTACCCCTGACTTTCACCAGGGATTAACTCTAACCTAGATGTGTCCAACCTGCGGCCCTCAGCTTCCATGCGGCCCTCAACCTCTAATTGCAACATTGATGTACGCATGCCCCAAAACACTTTTTTTGTTTTGTGTTTTTCACTCCTGTAGCCTGTAATGCTAATGTCGGTGTGCGCATGTGCCAAAGCACCCTTCTAGTTTTGTTTTTGAGCCAAAAAAGGGTTGGTGTGTTTACGCCATTATTTTGCACCGAACAATCTGTGTGTGTGTGTTCTTGCTGAAGAGGGACTCGTGTATGGATTTGCCGCTGTTGCCTTTGAAAGGGACAGCAATTACATGTGTTAATAGGTAAGTACGGAGTGAGTGCATGCATGAAATCAGAATTGTGTGCGTGAAAGTAGAAGAAGAGTGTGTGTGTGTGTGTGTGTGTGTGTGTGTATATGTGTGCATGACAGAGAGATATGCATGCACAAAGAGGCTAACAATGATCAGTCTACCTACTGAACACAAACAAGTTAGCTCACAAATACATCATACATTAAGAGTACACTTTCATTAAATTGCAGCTTTCCTGACAGGGACAGTGTTGTATTGAACATGAACACGTATCTCCTAACTGTATGGATTTTCAAAGAATGTCTGGATTTTTGCCTCATCTTCCAAATTTGTGTCTTTTGCTTAGGAAATAAAAGTAGTCATCCAAGGTAATGCAGTTCCAGGGAGTAAGAATGAGACAGCAGCCTAGGGTTAATGGGTCAGTAGTGGACTGACTGTGTGGGACTGTAGCATATAAAGTTGTATTGTTTTTTCAGACAAACAAAAAAGCACCTAGTACTGTTTTTTCATTGGTGGGTTCTAAGCAGTGTAAATTGGACAACAGTAAGCATAGCTTTGGCAGATCATCAATACTGGCAAATCAAGTGGGCACAATGTTATTTTTTAAATGTTGGGGATTTTAGTGTGTATGTGTGTGCTTATGTGTTGGGAGTGCTGCAACAATAGATGATTATTAAAGACAGAGACTTAGGACTGTGGAGAATGTTTCTTTGTTTCAAGACCTAATACGTGGGTATGCATACCAGAAGTAGATTTTTTAAGACATAGCTTCTTGCCATTTACAGTGGATGGATATTTACATTTAATGGACAATGTATTAGCGTGGGCCTGTGGGGTTTTGAAGGATGCCAAGTCTACCACTGCCAATGTCTTGTAAAGTGACCTGGAAATGGATAATAGATGTTACTGAAAAAATACAATAAGTGGGCTTAGAAATATAGTTTAATTAAACAAAGTGTACTTTCAATTTACAGGCCATAATTTAATTTATTTCAGGTAGTCCAGATACTGGTGGATTGTATACCATTTGACTTAATTAGGGAGAGCTGTCATTCTGGGGAAAAAAGCAACCCTAGTTTCAGTGAAAGCTCTGTGGTTGCTTGCAGGTAGGAAGTTGCAGGATGTGGATGCAATGTGTTTTATTTATTATTTTAGTGCATTTGTCATTTCAAAGCATGGTTTTCTTTGATGCAAAAGAAGGCAGGACTGAATGAGCCACATAATATTTAACCGGCAATGATGGGATAGAAAGATTATAAGTGATGTGTAATGTTTGCAGCTGCAGTTGTTTCAATGGTGTATGTGATGCATAACTATTTTTGGGCCTGTGTCCCACTTTTATTTTTCGCTTTGTCCAGATTCCTTGCTCTAAATTTGAGAGGTATGGTTCCATACTAAATCAGAAGTTGTATTTACCTTGGAAGACTTTTCGGCATAATTATGAAAAACAGAGCCTTTTTAATATCTCTGCTTATTTCCAATATAAACTGCCATGTAACCTTGCAAATAACCTTCTTACTAAGCTACTTTACTTCTTTTGGAATTGACAGGTATGATTCATCTGTTCGGACATAAGCATAGAATGCTAATGTGACTGATTTCTTGCAGCAGTTTGTGGTTTACATAATCACAATAACTTTTCTGTGTTTCTGGGTGTGTAATCAATTTAACAGTTTTAAAGATGTTTTCCAAAAATAAATAAATATATAATAAATAAATAATCCTCTCTACACTTTGAGCTATTGACAAAGCCTGGGAATTTGTTTTTTTCAAAAGCAAAGGTCAGCATTACAGCTCAGTAAACGTCAGTCTGTGAGTAACTTCTGCACAAATTAAAATGTCGGAATGTCAAATGGCTTTAGATTGGAGGGAAGTTTATTTTTATTTATTTTATTTTATTTTACATTTGTTTACAGGGAAAGTCCGACTGGACACAGGTCCATTTTCAGCGGAGGCCTGGGGAGAAAAGCTTCAAAAATAACACAAAACAATATAATACAATACATGAGAGAGAGAGAGACAGCAAATTATGGATGTAGTACTCATACAATATGGCAGAGATTACATCTCATAACAGTGAGAATCATTGAGGTACAGAATAAACTTAAAAACATTTTTTTTACAGTTATAATTACAGCAAGGCAAATATCAATGAGTTAAGTTTTTAGGAGAAAGCTGTTTGTACATAGCTGAAGCTCTGAAACAATCTTTTGGTATGGATTAACCTGGGGATTGACACAAGTTATATGTTTACCACCAGTATGTAGCATTATAGTTTATGGTGTTCTTATTGATTTACTTTTTGCCGAGCAGTTGTTTGTTGATTTATTGATGGTCCTTTTGGTGGTTGGAAATTACATGGATGAATCCATCTCTATTATGATTTTTTTTCAGATATTTTGACTTCCAGACAATTTCATTCAGTGAGTGAGTGAGTGTCATGTGATTACTGAGGTTGCCTATTTTACAAGTAGGGGCTTTTTGTGTGTGTGTGTGTGTGTGTGTGTGTGTGTGTGTGTGTGTGTGTGTGTGTGTGTAAGAGAGATAGAGAGATTTAATATGTATTCTGAATATAATTTTGCAAATGGAATTCTTAGTTAAACATGCCCCTCTTCTTGGGCAACTAGACTTGAGTAACCAATATTAGATCTTAGC
Organism: Protopterus annectens; assembly: GCF_019279795.1. Classification (NCBI taxonomy): domain Eukaryota; kingdom Metazoa; phylum Chordata; order Ceratodontiformes; family Protopteridae; genus Protopterus; species Protopterus annectens. Next base: position 796,274,832 of record NC_056737.1, read on the forward strand.
CATCCAGCTGGGAAAGGTTAGTATGTGGATTTTCCATCTGGTTTGATGAAGGCTATGTTACTTACCCAAGGACTACATTTATGGCTATCCATCCAGCCATCGTGTTGCTGAACTACATTGTTTGATAATGAGAGGAGCTTTTTACAGAAGTTGTTTTTGCGTCAAGAACCTGTCCATAAAAAGTGGCTTGTTTATGTTGCAGTGAAGGCAAGTCTTTGTAGTGAGTGTTTTAAGTGTAACCAGCATTTCTGAGGTAGAGGACGTCTCTTAAGGCAGGATCTTTCTTAGCCTGGAAAGCAAGCCAATGATGAAATTTATAGGGGTCAGTGAGAGACAGAGCAAAGCAAGAGGCTTTTTAGTCTGTTTGGATAACTAAGTGAACTTAGTCCTTTGACCTTTTTGTCAGAAATGGTTGTAGTCTTTCTTTTGGCAGGGTGTTTTGCTGAGGCACATGCCAAAAGGGGCATTGCACTCAATAATGGCTCTTGTAAAGGAAGAATACAGGAATGTTATGACCTCCTTGTCCCTGGATGAGATACCCTTACTAATGAAGTGGGCCATGTAAAAAGCTTTCCTTACAACGGAGACAACGTGGTGGTCAAAAGTCAGGTTTCTATCAACCTGGGTGCCCAAGTACCATACGACTTATTGCATGCTTACAACATTGTTATTAATGTGATAATTTGTGGGGACATCACTCTCCTCAAAGGGGATGATGATGCATTTTTTGGCATTTAGCTCGAGGCCATATTTCTGGCACCAGTTATTTGTTTTGGTGAGACCCTCTTGTAGCTTGTTCAGAATTGTTTTATTAAGTCAGTAATGTGAATTCTTTACTTTATTGCAAATTTGTTGGATTATTTTTGTGGATTACAGTATTATAGGACTGCTGATGTTGACATTTTACGTAGCTGGACTGCTGGAATGGTTTTCCCAGTGAGAAATGCTAGTGCTGTAGTGAATATCTGTTTATTTGTAAAAAAAAAAAAAAAATAAATAAAAAAAAAAAATATATATATATTAGATTAGGGAATTGGAATTAGAATGAGAATTAGAATTTTAAGGCAAATATTAGGCATTTATTACATTTATTCATTGTTCAAATGCACCTACAGTACAGCCAGGAGGTTGACTGTGGTCTTCCGGAGCAACAAAAGAATTAACTATATGATATATTTTATATGCGGCCCCAAGACTATTTCTATTCACTCAATGCGGCCCCAGCAAGCCAAAAGGTTGGACACCCCACCTGTAGAATATGTTCATTCTTGTTTGCTTATGTACTGTTTGTCAAAATTATATTTGTAACATGTTTTACTGTTTCTGTTTACCTTGGAGCTTTCCTCCCTAGGCCTCCGCTGAAAATGGACATGCATCCAGTCGGACTATCCCGGTCAACAAGTGTAAAATAAATAAATATAAACTCTGTACCCATGAGCTACCACATAGGTGGTAGTCTGCTTAACACCAAAAGTGTGATAAGAGACCTTGGGACACAGGTGGACAGTAGTCTCTCCTTTGATAATCACATCACCACAGTAGTCAGGAAATCCTTCTACGTGGCACACCTCATCACAAAAGGTTTCTCATCCAGGAAAAAAAAGGTCATTGTTCCCCTCTACTTGTCACTCATTAGACCCATTATAGAGTACAATGCCCCTTTTGGTATGTACATCACAAGACATCTACAGCAACTGGAAAGGCCACAGAGATACCTCACAAAGAGGATTACTGGCCTCAAACAGATGCCCTATGCAGACCGTCTCAAAACTCCATCTTTACTCCGTCACATATTGCCTACTCAGAGGCAATCTCTGCCTAGCATACAAAGCTGTGTCAAACCCAGAGCTGTTGGACATGCTCCACTTAAAGAAATCCCAATCCCTCCGAGCTACATGCTCTAGGGACCTAAACCTTGTCACTACAATAAACAGAACATTCTGGAGGGATAGATTCCTGTCCCAGAGACTTCCCATACTCTGGAACAAACTACCTGTCTCTATCAAACAAAGCTCCTCATTAGCACTCTTCAAGAAAAATCTTGATGATTGGATGGGAAATAGGAAATTCACCCCGGCGATCACCTCTGTGGCTCTGCTCGACAGGGGAACAGGAAAATAATTCTCTTGGGTGGCGAAAGCCAGGGTACCTTTTTGGCTAGGCTTATATAGGCCCTAGGGCCAATAGCCTAGTACCTACCTATGAGCATATAAAGGAAACTAAGTGGTATAATGTGCTATATGTGCATCAGTCCCTGTGGCTCCGTAAAATATTTACATTGTGTCTTTTCTTAGAAATGCACAAGTTCATTTTTACCATTTTTAAAATAAAAATATGTCAACTTGCATAAAGGATTGTTCAATTGAATGTTACAGCCTTAACAAAGAACAAATATTTTGTGAAATGTACATTGGCTGTTTTGAGTAAATTTGTTTTTGAATGTCACTTTCTTTATGTTTAATTTGGTTTCCTTTCAGTGTTGAAATACAGTCCATTAAGATGTTGTTGTTGTTGTTGGTCTTTTCGGCTTTTTCCTGGTTAGGGGTCGCCACAGCGGAACTCCGGACCGCTAATGATTGGCAGTAGATTTTTTTATGGTGCCGAGTGTAGTATTAAACTCAGTGTCAAGCCTTTGTAGTGCTGCTAACTGATAATATGGCCATTGTGTACACATCACCTTGGTAATCTGGACAGTGTGTGTATAGGGTGAGGTCCATCTCATTTAACATTAGGAGTTATACCACAGGCTGTAGAACTTCTCAGATTAGATTTTCCCATGTAGTGTGGGACCCTCCCCTTCTGTTCATGCATGTTTCATTTCACACTCATCTGTTCCCTTTTGTCATGCTTCGAGTTTAAGTCACAGAGAAAATGGCTAAAGCTATAGGTTAGACCAGGGGTAGAGATCTTGGGTCACTTTTTCCATCCACTCTGACTTGATACCAAGAAGATTATTCTTTTCTTCTTGGAGCTTCCATTTCACCCTATTTATTGCCACTGCTATGATTCCACTACTAGCACTGTTTTTCCACTCGTATTATGGTCTTGCCTGTTGTAACACCAGTGGATCAAGTGCCAATGGCATCACAGTCACTGCTGATGTGTTACTAGGTACTACTGGACACCACTTTCTAGGCATTGGCATTTACAATGCCAAGAAATGTCTTCATGCTCCAGTTTTTCAACACTGGTCCTCTAGGGCATCTCTACCTAGGCATTGGCTCCACAGACAGCTCGGCCAGTGCTGAGGATATTGGAGCTGTTGGACCCCTCAGCATTCCATAATCATAGATAGCATGCAGGTGCTGGTCTTTGTTTGGCCTAGAAACCAGATTAATATGGGTTACAGTGCTAGAACATAGATCCCTTCTTCACAACTATCGTGATCCAAAGTATAAGCAGTGTAGTGTGTGAAATGTATTATGTGGGTTTGTTAGGATGAGGAAGAGACAGTAGAGAGACAAAGCTGGGTTTGGCCTAATCTCCTTGGGATTTATATACAAACTGAACTCTGTACAGTAAAGGTGTATACATGTCATGCCTGTAGGTAACAATTAACATTTAAAGATGTGTACCCATATCTAACACTCCCTTTATTTAAAATGTGAAATACACTGTATAAAGTTTACCATGTAGCATGCAATACATTATACAGATTATTTAAAATTAACCTTAATTCTGTACTAAGCATGTCATTGGCAACTTGCATCAAAATAATCCTAGCAAATCCTGTAACGGTTAGGAACTATTCCAAAGCCAACTACATCCTATTAACTGATAGTTTGTCAAAATTCATTGCCCCTCCCAGTCCCGCGTTCACAGCAACCTATGTGGAATTGCTAACAGAGACTCTGTACAACCATGTAAATGGCTGTATAGAGGCTGCTGTACCTACTAGAAGTAAGCTCAAAATAAACTCTAAAAACAACCCCACAATGGTGGAATCCTAACGTTAATAGGGTATATAACAAAATAAAAAGTGATGGCTATAATCAAGAAGAGCAACTCTCATAATGACAGGAGCCCTCTAATTAAACTAAACAGGAAACTTAGAGGACTAATTAAGTCCAATAAGGCCATTTACAAGGTCAAGTTAGCCTCACAGGCTAAAGACAACCACAAGACCTTTTGCAGCTGTGTCCGAAACCTCAAAGACAGCACACACCAGTGTGCTGAACTTGTGGTCAATGGTGCCACCTTCACTGAGCAGAATGACATAGCAAATTTGCTGGCTGACAAATTCAGCTCAAACTTCACTCCCCTCTCCCCTCCTGCCTTCCGCCATGAAATATCTACTAGCTTAACTTCCTCCCAAGTATTAACAGGGAACAGGTCCTAGCAGTACTCGTTAAGGCCAAAAACACAGTCTGAGTGAACCACAACAATAACCCAGGATGCCTGTTAAATAGCTTGAAACATGATCTATCAGGACCACTTGTGTCACTTTTCCAACTATAGCCTCAAAACTGGCTTTGTACCACAAGAATGGTGGACTGCAAATGTTATTCCACTTCACAAGGGTGGACCATCAGCTGACCTTGGAAGCTCCAGACCTATTAGTCTGCCTAGTCTGATATGCAAAGCCATTAAATTAATTGTCAAGGAAATGATCAACCAGGACATAGGCAACCTTTAGACACTGGACCCAACCCAGTTTGGCTTTGTCAAGGGAAGGTCATGCCTATTAAACCTGGTAGACTTTGAGAAGGTCACCAAGGTAATGGATAAGGGGAAAACCATGCATACCACCTACCTGGACCTGGCTGAGTTATTCAGTACAATTCCCCACTTTGCATAACCACCTCCTCTAAGAGACTGGTCACCAGTGGGGTACCTCAGGGCTGCATGATGGGACCACTCTTATTTAACATTTACTTCTCAGAGGTAAAGGCTAATGTCATGTGCATTTGGCTGACCAAGTTTGCTGATGACTGCAAATTGAGAGCCATCATAGATTCCCGTAGGTGTAACACAGACAGATGACTGGTGCCAAAGTCATGGACTAAAACTGAATGCCAAAAAAAACATTATAGTGCCTTTGGTTAAACTGCTACCCAGGTTAAATACTCCATCATTAAGAAACCTTGCCTCTCCCATAATGCACTGCCCTGAGCTAGCTGTCCAGATCTTGTTGCATCATCAACTGTTTTCCATGCTATCTGTACCTTCAGAGAGGTTTATTCAGTTGTTTGGTCACAAAATATTAGAATAAACATTTTTTTCAGTTTCTGCCAGTGTCAGTTTTCTGTTTCTGACTCCTTTTTCTAAAAACTTTTACTTGAGAACTTTAATCCTTTTTGTTCCTTCTCATTTTCCTCCCTTCTCTAATCAACTATCTGATTCAGTATTTAAGAAAAAGAATGTTCTTTTCATTCTTCTTGGTTTAGATACTGTGGGTGAGTGGTATTCTTGTATACATTTGTATATATGTTATATTGGCTTGGTTCTATTCTGTGGTTAGCAAAATGGACTAAGCTAAAGTTTCTGGTTTCTTCAAGTACAGAAAATGCAGACACAAGATGCCACCCCAAGACCAAAATGAACTGTCACGTGTGTTGGAATTGGGCATCTTGACTCAGATTGCCCGGTGTGCAAAAAAATTAGTTCTAGTACCCTCCTGGACCATAGCAACAAGCTGCTCCTGAAAAGACCTTTGAAGGAGACCCACCCATGGAAAAAGAAAAAAGAGAGGGACAAGTCCAAAAATAAACAGGTGCAATAGATCAGAAAAGGAGGAAAAAAGGAGACTGGAGAAATGTGACATGCCTAATTTGGCAAAGTTGTCTTCTTTCAACACTTCAGAGATGGCATCTTACTCTTTCTCCTGACCAGGACTTCCTTTACTGACTGTTCTTTCACCACCAGCCTCTTTTGACAGGCAAAGGCCATGACCCTGACAGACTCTGCTCTGAGGAGAACAGGAAGCCTTTCCTCCGAGCAGGAACTGTCGAGGTTTCTTTCATCTCACACCCACACATCTGCAGCTTCTTTACATTCCTCTAAGTCACTCCAGAGCCCCGCACAGTTGGATTGGGACAAGTTGATGACAGCTTTCATCAAGGCTCAGTTTCAGCTTGGTGATCTCTCGGCCTTGGTGTCTAGGTTAGTGCAAGAAGTAGTCCAAGTCCCTTTCTTGCTAGTTCCTACCCCAGACACAGTTTAAGCACTGGGAGTATCAGAACTGGTCAGAGACCCAGTGCTGATGTTCTCCTTGGTGGTGGTGTCTTTGGCACCATCATCAACTAGACCCAAAATGATTGGCACTGAGAGCCCAATGCTGATGCTAGCCCTGACATTTTGGGGATTCCTGTCAGTGTCAACACTCTTATCTTTGGATTTTACAGTGCCAAAGTCAGCATTGATGGCTTTGGTGCCATAGTTTTTTACCAGTGATTGGTACTGGCAATCACCAACCTATTTGCATTACTGCCAATGCAGCTGGTGTCAGTGACTTTGGTCCCAGGCACCTCAACAGATTTTTCAGCATAGAGAAGCTTGGCACAGATCTTCCAACAAGAGCAGGCACCTGCTGAACCAGTTCTACCCTTTTACACATTTGAAGCAGAGGCTTTGGGTTATTCATCTATCTTTACCTCCCTGGACAAAGAACAAGAGAGACAGATGAGTCTTCCTAGATCTGGGTTACCTTGTGTACAGGAGGATGCAGTCAAAACACATTTGAACCCACCTAGAAAGAGGCTTTGCAAGAGGAAACATACAGACTGCCCATCTGAGTCCCCCTCCCAGATACAGATCTTGATGATGGAAAGGCTTCACCCTAATCTTCTCCAGAAGACACTAACTTTGGTGAAATTCTTGAAATGTTGCAGCAGAAGAGATCATAGTCCATAGACCTCCATCTTCCCTGAGAAGGAGATTCTTCAAAAAGTATACAGGTCCTCATCCCCAGCAGCCTGGATTGGTTGACAAGCTCATGGAAGCGGTATGTTCAGAAGCATGGAGGGAGCCAGATGTCATACGTCTGATACCCAGAAAACCTAACAGAGTGTTGTGGACCTCCAGTGATAGTTCCGACTGGAATAAGGTACCATTTGTGGACCCCATTGTGGTTTTAGCAGCTACCAGACACAACACCCAAGGATGCTGAGGCTTTTCATTCTCCAAACAAGCATTTGCAGATGATAGATTAGAAAAGGGGATCTGTACCTTCTCCATCAGGGCAATGAACTAATTGACGCACAGGGTCAGGTTTCAGAGAGATCTCCAGGATAAGACCTTGAAACTGTTGCCCACTTATGACCTACGTAAACAGTTGAAGACCCAGGTGGCTACCTTTAACTCCATTACATTGCTGCCCATGCATCTCTTACAGAACGCAGCTGATGGAGCAGCTCTGCCAACAGGTTCAAGGATCACAGTGAGTCATCAGGCCTGGCTTCATTTTACTGGTTTTGCAGAAAACTTAAAGCTGGCCTTCATCAGTGCATCATTTGGAAGAACTTCTTACTTGGTCAGAAAATTAAAGATAAGCTGCAACAGTATGAGCAGGAAGGCAAAATATTCTCAGCTCTTGAGGTTAACTTTATGGCTTCCCAGAGAACGATTCAGTGATACCAGTTAGGAGCTAAGAATATCTGGTTTTGGAAATTACAACATCCTCAACACCAAGCACCAGTTTGATAGGGTTCCTGGGTATAGGGAATTTATATTGGTACTGCCTCCAAAGAGCCAGAGGTGGACTACACCAACAGGAATTCTGCAGTTCCTTCCCAGGAACCAGGCAGTGTGAACTCTGAAAGGTTTCCTGACTCTCCTGCTCTGGAGCAGGTCAGGGGACATTTCTCGCTGCATCCTCTTGCATGGCTGGCCATCACACAGGTTTCTTGGATCAGGGAGATCATGTCCAAAGGATGTAGATTACCATTTTTGCAACTACTCATACAACTTCTCTTTCATCTGCCTATGTTGCCACCCTGTCAAAAGAGGGTGGCACAGCAGAACTTGAAAATCTTCTCAAAAAGAGCCCACCAGACCAGAGAAGATCCAGATTTTACTCTAAGCTGTTTTCGGTGACCCCCCCCTCTAAAAAAAAAAACAAAAAACAGAATCTCAGACCTATTCTGGATCTCAGTCATCTGAATCAGTACATGAAGCTAGCCATTCTGTACATGGTGCAATCCATCCTGCCAGTTTTGAAAGCAGAAGATTGGCTGAGCTCTTTGGGCTCTACAGGGCACTTCCTCATATATCAAGATAGCCAAGCCATCCAGATTTTCCCACATTCAAGTGGAAACAAGTCCTTACTAGTTCACAACTCTTCCATTTGGTCTCACCACAGTCCTCCAGGTGTTCATCAAGTGCATAGCTTCAGTCGCAGCTCACATGTGACTACTAGGTACAAGAATCTTCACTTACATAGACGACTGACTCATTGCTGTGTCCAGAATAGAAAAACTAATCCTTGCAAGAGATTATTTAATACAGCTCTGCCTGTTTTTGTGAAATCTATAATGATCCCTAAAGTCCCAGCTGGAAACATCCTAATTTATTGCATACATTTACTGCTAGTTGGACACAGTACAACTGGCCATCCTATCCCCGGCCAGAATATCTATAATTGTTCAAGATGTGTCAAACCTTTATCACAGCCCAGAACCATATGCAGTTCTTGGCCTTATGGCAGCCACTATGCAAATGGTCCAATAAGCCAGATTACATGTAAGAATCCTTCACTGGACACTAAAAGTTCATGGAGTCAAGCAACACAGCCCATAACAAACACAATAAAGCTGTCAGACCTGGTGTCCTAGGGAATAAATCCCAAAAAATCTAAATGCAGGAGGACCCTTTGTTCATCCTCTGTAACAAGATGCTTCCTTGCTATGGTGGAGAGGGCATTGTTTAAACAGGATGTTCCTAGGGATATAGATTGCAGACAAAGTAAAATCCTTGCACTGCAGGCATTTCAAGACCTACTCCTCTAGGGTACATTTTCCATCCACTCTTAAGGTTAACCCCTTAGTTTTCTCACTTCTAGTGATGGCCTGGGACCCTAGGCTCCCACCAAACATATTTCAAGTTTTTACAGCTTCCCAGATAAATTTACAATGCAAATGGATTACGTTCTTTGGATAAACAAGGCATAATTCTATTTTCAGAACTCTATTATTCATGATTCAGCTACTGTTCAATCAAAGTTCATTTGACTGCACTATCCTCCTTTCATTGGGATTTTACATCATCATCCTTTTACAAGTTTTGCAAGGCATTCCTTAAGGGAGTCTTTTGTTACAGACCAGGATTAATCAGACCTTCTCTTCCATGGTATTTAAACTTTATATTGAAGAAGCTTACTCTTTCCCCATTTGAACTTGCCAGTTCACCTGACATTACATTTTTTCCTGGCTAATCCTTTATCTGGTGGCCATTACTTCTGTGAAGAAGTTTCAGAGCTACAAGCTCTGTAGTCTAAATCATATACATTGTATTTCACAAAGACAAGATATGACTTTGGACTAATTCCCTCCCGTTATGCCCAAAGTTGCAACCCAGTCTAATTTGAATCAGTCTAGTCATCCACTAGTTTTTTGACCAAACTATAGTAACAAGGAGAAACTGCATTGTTTGGATGTGCACATGCAGCTCAGATTCTAACTTCTAAAGACAAAGGAATTCAGAAAAAATGACCAGGTATTTGTTTCATTCTAAAAAATTAAAAAACAATTTGAGACATTTTGGAAATTTTATGAAAATTTGTATAAAGCAAATGAATGTGGAAATGGAATTTTTTTTGAAAATTTGTATAAAGAAATGTGGAAATGAAAGAAGACAAATGGAAATATTTATAGAAGACTAAATTATATCAAGATTAGATGAAGATGAGGCTCACAGACTAATGGTTAAGATAAGAGGAGATGAGATAAAAATAGTGATGTATAATCAATCTGCAGGAAATTCTCCACCAACAGATGGTATTCCTGTAGATGTCTGGAAGTTAGAAGGGAAGAATGTAATTTAGATCTGGAAGATTTTGTTTAGTAGTATTTTAAAAGGAAGAGAAACACCAGCATCTTGGAAGAAAGCTGCTGTGGCTGTATTACCCAAAGAGGGTAAGGACTCAGCCTTAGCCTCATATAGGCCCATTTCAGTTTTAAACCATAATTATAATGTGTTTGTCTGTACTAGCTAAAACAGTGGCAGAGGTGTAGATAGCCATGGAACAGTGTGATTTATAGAGGAGTGGTAAATATTTGACAACATTAATAGAGCAGTGATGATACAGAGAGAAGCAGAATATAAGAAAATACTACTGTTGTTGAGTCTTGATGCAAAGAAAACATTTGACAGAGTAAGCTGGAATATTATGACTAGAGTAATGGTAGCATCTGCATTTCCTGATACAATAATGAGGTTAATTAGGAGGATATATGAAGGCTCAGAAACAAGAATTAAAGTGTGTGTGGGGGGGCATATCTCCAATAAGTTGTGTTTGAACAGAGGAACCAGGCAAAGGTGTCTTCTTTCTTCTTTGTTATTTTTTTTATATTTAGAGTCACTGGCAAAAAAAAGGGACTCAGAAATTTAATGATGTAATTAATAGTGGTAATACAGGAAAGTTGTCTTTATTTACAGATGACATTATTTTGTAGCTGATAAATCCAAAAAAGGAGATCTCATTGTGGAACATATTGAGTCAGTTTCAAGTCTTTTCAGGATATAAAATTAATAGAGATAAAACAAAGGGTCTAACTGTAATGTTATGTTATGTAAACACTTATGACTTGGTTGAGAAATATTTATGAGGACATAATATGAAGTATTTAGGACTATTGACTAAAAAGGCTTCTGTTATGTCAGCTAAAGATATGTGGGAAGAGACTAAACAAAATCTAGTACACAACTGAGAAAATGAAAGCTCTTATTTATATTTATAGATGTAGATAGAAAGATAGAAGCAGTGACATGTTTTTAGTCTGTTTAGTTTTATATACAGGTCAGGCGTATTTTTTTATCAACAAGAGGAAAAGTTATGGACAAGAATAGAGCTGAGGGAATTTATCTGGGTGGGAAAGAGGACAAGAGTTAAGTGGGGTAAGTTGATCCTCCCAGTAAAACTTGGTGGTTTAGCATTCCCTGATTTGAAGGGATACTTCAGAGCTACACAGTTAAGGCACATATACATAACACAAGCAGAAAGTTATAATTCAAAGGGAAAGGAATGATGAAAAAGTGGGAGTGAGTCAAGGAATAAGGAGAGAGTGAGGTTTTGGATGCAGGTCCTTAAGAAAAATCATGACCATACGGAATATTATATTCATAAAGTTGCAGAACATATTCTAAGAACTAAGCCAACACATGACTGGAGAAAGGAGGTTTTGACAATAGTGATTACTGCAAGTAGTGGTATAAAAAAATAAGCAAGAGGGGGTCTGGAATTCTTTCTAGATTCAACAAAAAAAATCGACACAAGCACTTACTCCCTCTTCCTTTTCTCTTTGGGACTGAGTAAGTGAAAGTCCTGCTCATGTACAGTGATTTTTTTGCATTGAATCTACAATAAAAACTGCTCTTAAAAGGCAATGATTAGTAGGGCATATAAAATATTTCATGATAATTATAAGAATCAGTCAGAGGAGGTTAGAAGAGATTGTGAGGAGCAACTGGAAAATCAATTTACAAGGAAATAATAGGACATATTTATGGCTCCCATGTATGAACAAGCTCCAGAAGGCTTTGGCTTTTATCTTGGAAATGTTTGCATAGGTATTTTTACCCCAAGCAGACTTCTAAACATTTTTATTCAGGTAGATAACAAATGTTGGAAGTACCGTGGGGAAGAAAGAGGTAATTGGGAACATTTTCTAGGAGTGTAATAAGTTAGTAGATTTTAAAAAAGGAACATATTTTTTGGGAGTGTAGTGAGTTGGCAGATTTAAAAAATCAGTAGAGTGTACTCTGTCATAATTAAGGAAGCAAATGGCTGTAACTGAGGAAATTATTCTTTTGAGCAGGGTCACATGATCTGAATTGCCTAGACATACTAAGGCATTAAATTTATTTTTGTTGGCTGCCAAAAGCAATTACTAGGAAATGGAAATCAAAATCTAAACCAACTGTATCAGAAGTATTCAGTGTTGTAAAAGAGGTAAAATAATTGAAAGTGGAATATTTAGAAAAGGGAAGGAGCAAATCACATAGAAATAATCAGAATTTGTAGGAACAGTACATGCAGGCTAATGTTCAAGATGAGAAGCAAAGTTTAAGGAAAGACAGGAAATGAGTGATTTATTTAATATTGGACTGAAAGACAGTTCTTAGAAAGAAAGAGAAGACGTAAATAATGTCTATAAATGGAAAACAGTTTCATTGTACTAATGTATGTTACTTTTTTCTTAAATGCTATTCTAATAAAGGTGTTAAAACGAAAAAAGGTCAGAAAGTAAAACATTCTAGATCCAAATGATCATGTGCTTTAATTTCTGCTATTCATCTAGCAATAGGTCACTACTTTCCAAGCCAAGACTCTGTCAGGGCTCAAGCTACATCAGTGGCTTTCCTCAGGAATCTACCATTGGATGAAGTTTATGCAGCTTTATCTTGGTTTTCCTTACATACATGTGATAAACATTACAATGTCAGTATTTTGTCTAGGGCCTCTTTTTAAGCTTCCGTTCTCAAATGCCTACTTTCTAATGCCATTTAAGGTTTGTTGGGCAGTCTGTCCATCCATTCTAGTGTATAGACAGGGCCAGCTTAAATACACAAGTTATGTAGTTACCCGAGTGATAGATTTAGTTGCTTTCTTCCTGTACACTGGAAGTAACCATCCCACCTAACTCCTCCAAACCGTCCTATCTGGAGGGACCTAGATATGCACCAGAGGTCTATATTTGGCTACTGAGGCTTAATTGACACCCATTCATCCATTCCTAGTGGTTTATTCATTCTTTATCACAGTTCCTTTATAATGCTGATGACTTAACTCGATTTGGAAAATTGACTCAGAGTAGTGTATTATGGAAGAGGGGAGGAGCAGGAGCTAGTCTGAATTCTTGTTTTTGCCATGGTGAAAGGTGCCCTTGGTGAACAGTCATTGGTGTGGTATTTAGCTTGCATATTTTGTTTTGGCCATTTTGCCAACTACTTAATCTCCATGGTGGACTTTCTTATGACTTTTGTATTTCTACTGTTTCCCAACCTGTAAATATGGTGATGGTGACCTCCTGTACTTTCTATCATAATAATAATTCAGCCTCAGATGATTTCTTAACAACATGCCCTTAACTTTGTATTGCTTTTCAGAAATGTAGCTGAATTAGATGTTCTGCTTTTCAGCCTACTACCTGTTAACAGCTGAGCTGGCAAGGGATAAAAGTCCCTCCAAATGATTATTCTTTTCCAAAATTACCAGATGGCAGTCTTTTATAACTTTGGCTGGTTCTTTTTCTCATGAGCTTTTTCATTGTTTTGCTAATTCTGTCTATTTACTACTTAGCTTGTGGGTAGTGTGAATTGGATGCATCATGCTTTGTATTTTTTTATTAGTAGATGCAGTATTACCTAAGAATACCTAGTTATTCCAAAATGTCTTCTTGCTTTTCTGGCAAGTATTTTTATTCTGCATATTTACTTGGTCGGTATTTCATTTTCAGATCATGCTTGTGTAAATTAAGTAACATCTCCTGCAGTCTGAGTTACCTTACAAAAAACTGTTTCTAAATATGTTTTCTAGTGGTTCTTGGTATATTTTCACCAGAATTTCTTTGCCATGGATCCACAGATGAATTTGTCACATCCATTCACTATTGTTAACATTTTTTTATCTGAGCATCTCTCATCTGTGCATCATTAAATCTGTTGAACCATAAGCAAGTGATCTGTTCTGTTGTAAGATAACAGTCTGTATACTGTTGTGGCTGGCATGCATGCACCTACAACTCAACTGGCTCATTCAAGTCACAGTATTTTAACTGTGCAGCGTCTGTTGCTGGTTTCATGAACATGTCAAATCTGTTTTCCTGTTCATAGGTCCATTCCCAGACTACTTTTTGCTCTAACAGCCTTCTTAGAGGCATAGTTATTTCAGATGCATTAGGCACAGACTTTGAAAGCTAGTGTATATTCCTAGAAACATCTCTAATGTCTCTTATCTTTCCAGAATCAAATTTCAGTCCACCAGACATTGGAATACAGACCACTTTCAGTTTATATCAGTGTTTTAAGTCATATTTTACATGTGCTTTTAATTAAATTGAAATTGCACCATTTTAATCAGTTTAGCAATATCATTGTGTGTTCTTGTAAACAATCTCATGCTGCTAGATCATTTATGTTTACACCACTTTTCAAGCCTTCGGTTACTTGTACAGCAGCTTTTTGGAATACCTCTGTTACTGATAAAATATCAGACTAAAAATGTCTACCTTCCTAATGACATATTCAATGCAGACAGTTTGGAACTTTGTTCATCTGTTGGATACTGGAAGAAACGTAGAATTTGGCATAAGAAGTAAATAATGATGTGAAGTTGTTCAATCTCGCTGTTCATTCTTACACATGGGTTCGGAGGAGTCGGATGCTTTCATAAGCTCGAGGTTTTAGAGTAGCTCAAGGCCAAGTCCCTATCCCATGATACTCTCTGTCTCACTTCAGATCTAGTTTGCTGCTGCAACAGATCGGAGGTCGAGAGAGAGCTTGGGCCAGTATTTCTAACTTTTGCGTAGTTATTGGATAGTTATCTTTACAGTCTTATATATATAGAGAGAGAGTTTTTCTTGGCTAGTTAGCCTTAGCCTTTGTTCTAGCTCTGTCCTTGCTGGTTTTTTTTTTGATGAATTTTCATCTCTATAGAGCAGCTGCTCTTAGGCCTTCTTGGCCGCGTTTTAGTTTTCTCCCCTATCCTGTTTTATAAAAAGTTTAGAAAAGTTTAGAAAAATGTTAAGCTTTGTAATTGAGTTTGACTAGATATATCAGCTGTTGTAGACTTTGCAGCTTACCATTTTTGCTGTGTGTGTTGTTAGCTATTCCAATATTAGATTGGTCTCTTTTTCTAGAGTAGTTTGGGTTTAGACAGTTTTATATATCTATCTATATATATATATATATATATATATATATATATATATATATATATATATTAAAATAAAACTGCTAATAAGAAGAATAAAAGTATAAAAAATAAAAACTTCAAAACTGATAAAAATAAAAACTGAACTAAAGAAAATAAAACACAGACACCAAACTATTGATTAAGCTTTCGCTCTTATTAGATAAAAGAGCTTCTTCAGAATGAACAAGGAACAGCAGTTACAAATTCAAATAAGAATAGAATAATCATGTGCTCATGTTAGAGCCAATCAGAGGAATGCATATATAAATTAATAAAACTGATAAGCATATATTAACATAATAGTAAACAGGAGCCAATGAATAACAAGAGAATAATAAGAAAATGAAAATGAAAATCAAGAAAGGGCACAATAAAATAATTATCTGTACCATTTAAGTGCACACTTAATGTTAACATTTTCATTTAAACCTGGAAAAACTTCAGCATTAAGCAATAACTGCCATTTCAATTCTCTGACTTCTAAAAATAATTCCCAGTCCCCAAAAAAACAATCAATTTGTTCAAGAACCATAAAATGAAATTTTGAGAAATTAGTGCAATAAGTACTATGTTTGGCAAGAGCATTATTCAAGTTGCAGGATCTAATAGCTGCTAAATGTTCTTTAACTCTATCTGACAGTTTTCTGGTCATTTTACCAATATAAAAACAGTTACATGACACACAAATTCCAGCATAGACAACCACAGACGAGTGACAATTAACGTTCTTGTTGAAATTAATTTTGTAATTGCAATGAGGAAAAGTATAATAAGAGCCAATAAAGATATAAGGACATACTACACATTTTTTACAATTGAACATACCAGTAGTGGAAGAGGACAAAAGTGTATTAAAAGTATAAAAAGGGGAATCTCTCTTTTCAAGACACATACGAATGGTCCTAGTTCTTTTATAAGAAAATAAGGGAGAAGAACCAACAGCAGATAACATATGGTGAGAGTCCTTTAATATGTCCCAGTTATTGAAGATAATTTCTCTGATGGAGGACATATCTCGAGAAATAGGTAATGGAAAACTAAGAGACAAGTCAGAGTTCATAGAACTGTCAGGTTTGGGTTTAGGTTTAGGTTGAAAAACATACAGCAAAATAGGTAGGTGGGAAATGTATCTGTTAGAAGCAACATCAACAAAAATAGAGTTAACTAAAGACAGGGGATAGTTTCTTAAGAAAAACAACTGTTTTAGTAAGGCAGCTTGGGTATAAAATTCGTCATCATGACTAACAAGTCTGGAAGTACGAATAAACTGGCTACGCACAATGTTTTTCTTCATAAAATAAGGATGAGAGCTAGTAAAATCTAAAAAGTTATTCTTATATGTGTCTTTTCTGTGTATAGTAGAACAAATATCTCCAGAAGGAGTAGTGTAAATCCTGGTATCTAAGAATGTAATATTATTACCACTAGCTGATAAAATAAGACTCAAAAAACCAATGCTATCTTTCATATCAGAAATAAAAATATCTAAAGAAGACTGATTACCATGCCAAGCAAAAAAAATATCGTCAATAAATCTCTTATAGATATGTACCAGATGGAAATTGTGTAGATGCTTAAGCTTTTCTAATTCCCAAGTGCTAAGAACAATGTTAGCAAAGGATGGAGCAAGAATAGAACCCATAGCTACACCTTTAATTTGTTTATAAATGCGATTGTTAAAGAAAAATAAATTATTGTTCAAAACTAAGTTAACAAGTGTGCATAAAGTATTAATCTTAGTATGAGAGAAGTTAGTGTATTTGTTCGAAAATGTTCTAAAAAACTGTAAGCCTTCTAAATGGGGAATATTAGAATAAAGACCTTCAACAACCAAGGTAACAAAAATACAATCAGATAAATTGTCTTTCTTAAGATATAAATCATTAAGAAAAGCCCATGAGTCTTTTAAGTAATAAGTAGCAGCTTGTACCAAAGGGTTCTAACAGATACATTTCCCACCTACCTATTTTGCTGTATGGTTTTTAACCTAAACCTAAACCCAAACCTGACAGTTCTATGAACTCTGACATGTCTCTTAGTTTTCCATTACCTATTTCTCGAGATATGTCCTCCATCAGAGAAATTATCTCCAATAACTGGGACATATTAAAGGACTCTCACCATATGTTATCTGCTGTTGGTTCTTATCCCTTATTTTTTTATAAAAGAACTAGGACCATTCGTATGTGTCTTGAAAAAAGAGATTCCCCTTTTTATACTTTTAATACACTTTTGTCCTCTTCTACTACTGGTATGTTCAATTGTAAAAAATGTGTAGTATGTCCTTATATCTTTATTGGCTCTTATTATACTTTTCCTCATTGCAATTACAAAATTAATTTCAACAAGAACTTTAATTGTCACTCGTCTGTGGTTGTCTATGCTGGAATTTGTGCGTCATGTAACTGTTTTTATATTGGTAAAACAACCAGAAAACTGTCAGATAGAGTTAAAGAACATTTAGCAGCCATTAGATCCTGCAACTTGAATAATGCTCTTGCCAAACATAGTACTTATTGTACCAATTTCTCAAAATTTCATTTTATGGTTCTTGAACAAATTGATTGTTTTTTTGGGGACTGGGAATTATTTTTAGAAGTCAGAGAATTGAAATTGCAGTTATTGCTTAATGCTGAAGTTTTTCCAGGTTTAAATGAAAATGTTAACATTAAGTGTGCACTTAAATGGTACAGATAATTATTTTATTGTGCCCTTTCTTGATTTTCATTTTCATTTTCTTATTGTGCCCTTTCTTGATTTTCATTTTCTTATTATTATTCATTGGCTTCTGTTTAATATTATGTTAATATATGCTTATCAGTTTTATTAATTTATATATGCATTTCCTCTGATTGGCTCTAGCATGAGCACATGATTATTATATTCTTATTTGAATTTGTAACTGTTGTTCCTTGTTCATTCTGAAGAAGCTCTTTTATCTAATAAGAGCGAAAGCTTAATCAACAGTTTGGTGTCTGTGTTTTATTTTCTTTAGTTCAGTTTTTATTTTTATCAGTTTTGAAGTTTTTATTTTATATATATATATATATATAT
This sequence comes from Protopterus annectens, assembly GCF_019279795.1. Classification (NCBI taxonomy): domain Eukaryota; kingdom Metazoa; phylum Chordata; order Ceratodontiformes; family Protopteridae; genus Protopterus; species Protopterus annectens. The sequence continues at coordinate 796,292,956 of NC_056737.1, forward strand.
ATATATATATATATATATATATATATATTCACAGACTGAGTTATTTACTGTTTGTCTTCTAATATGGCTGATCATAAAGAGAAAGAAAAGCTAAATTCTGGATTTAAGAAATGCCCTAACTATGGGCAGAAAATATATATAAGTGATCTGCAGTCAGTTGTGTGTACTGTTTGGGGGCAGTTCATCTTCAGGAGGACTGCTCCATTTGTCACTCCTTTAGCAGCAGGGTACTACTGGAACACAGGAGAAAACTGGTGAACAGGGGTTTGTTGAAACCAGATTCCAGGAATCGTTGGACAAGGCCGACCAGAATTCAAAGTCATCGAAGGGATCAAAATCTTCAAGAAGCTTCGTCAGAGCCGACGTTTTCGGCTCCGAGCCTTGCTGAGAAGGTGCGAGCGCCGATTCCATAGTCCTTGGAAATGAGCACTGAGCTTGTTTTTCAGAGTCAGTCCCCAGTATTGGAGCCAGTCTCCGAAACTTTGAAATCACCCATTTTGCAGTCGGTGGCTTCATCGATCCCTTTGACTCATTCTTCAAGGAGCCTCTCCAATGTGGATGTGGACTGAGTGGTACAGAGGCTTCTAGAGAATCCGGCACTAGCCAAATTGTTATCGGCTTTGGCCCAACCGGTTTCGGAGCCGAAGACTATTTTACCTACTGTGTCTACTTCTCCTCCAAGCCGAGCCAGGCCTTCGGAGCTGGAGGAGGTGGAACTCATGATTGTGGAACCTGCAGAGCCGAGGCCTGTTCTAGCGGCATCGGCTCCATCAGTTCAGACTACTTTGGTGCTGTTCGAGGGGTCTGGGAGCTGACATTCTCTGGTCGGCTCCAGGGGGGGAGAGTCAAACCGATGGGTTAGTTCCGTCCCTTCTGCTCAAAGCTTTGGCACGGATGAGCTTGGCTCCTTCCTCTGAGTCAGAGCCCACTGTGTCGTGCTGGGGAGGATGCCATCTTCTTCGGAACTGGCTATTTCCTGGCGTCTGAGCAGTGGAGCCTTTGATGTCATGAGGAGAGTTATGTCTTCCAAGACTCCTACGTCATCTGGACCTTCCTTTTCCTCCCTGAAAGTGCCGCTTTCTACCTCTTCATCACAGGTCCCAGTAAAGCATCGAGACCCAGAGCCTCAGATCACCCCATTGGGTGACCCATGTTCTACTGAGACCTCACCAGAAGCTCCCACTGATGAGGTTCCCAGGAAGAAGCTTTGCAAGAGGAGGCATTTAGACTACCCACAGGAGTCTGTCACATTGGACACCAATTTAGAGGAGTCAGAAGGGTCCCCACGGTCCCCCTCGGAGGATATCTCCTTTACTGATATCCTTGAAGTCCTGAAACAGAGGGGTGACTGGCAGTCCATTAGCCCTACTGATGATGATGAGTTGGTGCTTCTGAAGGCTTTTGGGTCTCAACCCTCCACCTCCTCGGTGACTCCACCCTTCGATGAACTTATAGAGTTGGTTGCTCAAAGGGCATGGGAGTCTTCTGATACTGTGGAATCTCTCCCTCGGAGGCCCAACAAGTTTATTACATTGCCTCAAGACAAAATGTTCCTTACCAAGGGAGTGCCAACTGATGCCATGGTGGTGGCAGTGGCCACCAAGAAAGAGATGTCTGAAACCTCTTCTACTGTCCCTCCTCCTAATAGAGATTCCAGGATTATGGACAGGCATGAGAAACGCATTTTTAGTTCAGAGACACGTGCTATGCGATCACTCAACTATTTGACACATTTTACTTGTCTTCAAAGAGATCTCCTAAAAGAGCTTGGAGATACTCTACAGGGTAGTACAGCTGAAAGCGTTCCTGATACGGTGACATCCCAGCTCAGTACCCTTAATTCCATAGTTAACTCGTCCATGCGGCTCATTTCTTATGTAGCTGATGGTTCGAGTCAGGCAGCTGATTCAGCAATAGCTCTTCGGAGACATTCCTGGATGCATTTATGCTCCTTTGCGGAAGCCTTCAGATCTTCCTTCGTTAATACCCCATTTGATGGCTCGTCTCTTTTTGGGCCTAAAGTCAAGGAGACCCCTCACTAGGTGTGAACAAGATGGAAAGACTCTATCTGCCGTAGGAGTCCGTTTTTCCACCCCTACTAGACCTTACCCCAAAGGGCAAAAGGGAGGAAAAATGTGGTTCCGGAAGTCCCAAGGAGCTTTTCAGAGCACACTTAGTGAACCCCCTTCCAGGGGCAGAGGAGGGGGTAATAATGGAAGATGCCGCCCAAGTGGCAGAGGGGGCCTGCAAAACTAGGGTGACAGGGATCAGTTCTTTGGCAAGCCCTACCAGCTCTCCTGAAAGGAAGCCCGACTGTCCTACTCTGGAGGCAGTTGGGGGTCACTTGTCTTTGTATCCAGACACCTGGATAGAAATTACAAAAGATTCTTGGGTGCAAAGAATTGTTACCAGAGGTTATGTCATTCCATTTACAGAACCCCCCCACTGTACGAAGGAAAATCCTAGACGTTCCACCTAGTCTCAGGGATCAAGCAGCCATAGAAATTCAAAGGCTGCAGGAAAAGAGAGTCATCAAGCCAGTCCCAGCAGACCAGATAGGATCTGGAACCTACTCCAAATTCTTTTTAGTTCCAAAGAAAACAGGGGACTGGAGGCCTATTTTGGACCTCAGCAGACTCAACACCTTTGTAAAGAAGGAGAAGTTCCGGATGGTCACGCTTCAATCGATTCTTCCATTTCTAGGAATGTGTGATTGGATGTGCTCTATAGATCTCAAGGATGTGTACTATCACATCAAAATGGCCATACCATCCAGAGATCACTTGCGTTTCCGGCTGGGAGCCAGTCATTTTCAGTTCTGAGCACTGCCCTTTGGTCTCATGACAGCCACCAGAGTGTATACCAAATGCATAGCAGTGGTTAAGGCTCACCTGAGGTGTCTAGAATTCCGAGTGTTTCCTTATCTGGACGACTGGCTCCTCACCGCCACCTCCAGGCATCAACTACTTCAATCCAGGGATCACACTCTCAATCTGTGCTCTCAGTTAGGAATAATTATAAATTTTGAAAAGTCTGCGCTGTCACCATAGCAGCGTATCTCCTTTATCGGAGCAGACTTAGACACCACCACCACCATGGTAAAATTGCCACTGAAGAGAATAGTCACTCTTCGACAACAGGCATCAGACATTCTGTTGAGGAAAAAAGTACCAGCCTCTCAAGTATTGAAACTACTAGGTACTATGGCAGCAATGCTCATAGCAATTCCTCTGAGGCGTATGCACATGAGAATACTTCAGTGGTTACTCTTCACCCAGTGGTCTTACCAACAACTTCCGATGTCATTCTTGATAATGATTACAGATTCATGCAGAAAGGATCTTCAATGGTGGCTGACCAGCCATGATGTAACAGTAGGTTGCCCATTTGTTCTTCCCCTGCCATCAGCCACGGTGACCACGGACGCTTCCCTGATAGGGTGGGGGGGGCTTTTTCAGGGAAGAACGGCCCAAGGGACGTGGTCAGAGACAGGGTCACCATTGCGCATCAATGTCCTGGAGAGTCCTGGAGATGAGAGCAGTACTTTTGGAGTTGCAGTATTTCCTCAACTCTCTACCTCTGGGGACGATTGCAATCCAGACCGCCTATATGTCAGTGGTCTGGTATATCAACAAGCAAGGGGGAACCAAAGTCTTATCCCTTATGTCGGGAGGCCCTGAGAGTTTGGCAGTGGGCTGTATCCACCAGATGATTTCTGATAGCAAAGCACATCCCGGGAAAATCCATCGTGATCGTGGACAAACTGAGCAGAGCCATTCAGATGCCGCATGAGTGGTCCCTCAAAGACGAAGTTGCGGAGATGATTTTCCGCAGATGGGGCCAGCCTTGCTGCGACCTATTTGCATCCCCTATGAATGCCAAATGCAGATACTACTTTGCCCTGAATCCCCCACCATGGGAAACCCCAAGGGATTCGCTCATACAGGATTGGCCCCTGGGACTCCTATATGCTTTTCCACCATTTTCCTTGATTCCGAAATTCTTGCAGAAAGCCAAAGCCCTGGGGAGGATTGTAATTCTAATAGCCCTGCTTTGGCCTCAACATATTTGGTTCCCCTTCCTTCGATTCTACCATCTAGAGGAACCTTGGATTCTGGACCCAGTTCCAGATCTGCTGACACATTCGTCTGGGGCTCTTCATCCTTCTCTTCATTCGCTCAGATTGACAGCTTGGCTGCTCCAATTTCCAACTTAGACAGATCACACAGTTTTTCCTCGGAGGTACAGCATATCCTTGTATCCTCTCATAAAGCTTCCACCAGAAAGTTGTATGCCAGCAAACGGAAGCAATTTGCTTTTTGGGCTTCGCAAAATAGTATTGACCAGTACATCGCCCCGATTGCTAGTTCTTTAGAGTTCCTGACTAAGCTTAGCTTTTTAATGAAGGTGCTGCAGCTGCCACCTATACGAGTTCAATTGGCTGCAATTTCAAATTTTCACTTCGGATCCGAAGGTTCTAACCTAATGTCTCACAGATTATTTAGAGCCTTCTTAAAAGGTGCCATACATCTTAGACCACCAGTTAGACAACCTTTTACACCTTGGAATCTGAATTTTGTGTTATCACAGATTATTCTTCCTCCTTTTGAACCTGCATCATCCTGCCAATTAAAATTTCTGTCTTGGAAAACTATCTTCTTGGTAGCCATTACATCAGCACGTACAGTGTCCGAACTGCAGGCCCTATCTATCAAACCACCTTATTTGTTTTTTCACCCCGACAGAGTGTCGCTGAGGACTAACCCTTCTTTCCTTCCAAAGACATGTTCAGAGGCTAACCTGAACCAAACTATTGAACTCCCAACGTTCCTCAGTAACCATTCTAACAAGTTGGAGTTTATGTTGCATAAACTTGATGTTCACCGGCAATTAAGATTCTATTTGGGCAGAACAAAAGAATTTAGAAAATCAGAACAACTCTTTGTTTCTCATGCTGACACCAAGAAAGGGCTACCAGTATCCAAAGTTACTCTGTCTAAATGGTTGACTGATTGCATAAAATTCACATATTCCTCAGTGAATCAACCATTAGGACATAGCTTGAAAGCAGATTCAACTAGAGCTGTTTCTACTTCTTCAGCTTATGTGGCTAGGCTGCCTTTGGACACTATATGTGCAGCTGCCACTTGGTCTAAGCCTCATACCTTCATCACACATTACAAAGTAGATAGGACCTCCAGGGACAGGGCTTCCTTTGGTTCCACTGTCCTCAAGAATATACTCTCATGAGCCACCCAGGATGAATGGTGCTTGGGACACTACCCATGTGTAAGAATGAACGTCGAGATCGAACAACTTCACATAAAGAAGTTATGTACTTACCATAACATTCCATGTCAGATGTTCATCTTGCCTTCATTCATACATTCCCACCCTACTTCCCCCTCCAGGCTTTTCGAAGAACGAGTAAGACTTTTTGGTCTGGTGGGTCTTGTTCTAGGATTTCTTACTCCAGCTGGAGTACTGTTTATGTGTTATTATGTTATACATGTTGGGATCAGCAAACTAGATCTGAGGTGAGACAGAGAGCATCATGGGATAGGGACTTGGCCTCGAGCTACTCTAAAACCTTGAGCTTGTGAAAGCATCCGACTCGGAGCCGAGGGATTGGCTCCGAACCCATGTGCAAGAATGAAGGTGAGATGAACAACTCACATGGAATGTTATGGTAAGTACATAACTTCTTTTTTCTTCATAAATTCTGTGCTCAGATCATGGGGATTAAATTAATGCAGATGCAAATTGTCTTTCTTTACTAGAGTAATTGTACTAGTCACCCATTCTACTGGCTTTGATTGCTTCTTAGAGACATACAAACATTCCATTCACTTTAGTTCTTGTTTTTTGGTAGCCCTGAGAGCTACTACTGCTTTTCTTGAAGCAAATATCAGTGGCAAAGAATCAGGCTTTTATTTGTCTGTGATAGTTTCCTGGCAAGTTCACTAAGAAATCAGCATAATTAAGAAATATTTCAATATGCCAACTCTTCACAATGTTTGAGATATCTCTGTGACTGTGCAACATTTTATACAAGTGCATGATTTAGTTGCATGGTGTGAATTTGTTTTACCATTCCAAGTTCCTCATAAGTCAAGTGATGCAAATTTTTAGGAGAATGTTTCTTGAAATGTACAATTTGAAAATAAATATTGGATTTCTTTAACTAATGTCAGCATTTTCTCACCTAAGGTGCCACCCTATGGCTAGAATATGTTAACAATGTTTCTACAGTTATTTTGTCATTACATTTGTACCCCAGTGCTTTAGAAGTGTGCTTCGTGAAAGATTTACACTGTGCACCTGTGTCTAGGTTATGGGAGGGGTTTTCAGGTCTTCTTATTAATTCTTAATATTTCTTTCCAACAGTCTGATTCACATTCCTTTCTGAATGCCTTTGAAGCAGTGTTAGACTTCATTGTATTAAGCTTTCATTCCTGTAGTATCCACATACATCTCATTTCAATGTTTCTTGCAGAATATTTGAAGGCATTTGTCTTTCAACATTCGTAACTTGGAAAATGTCCTTTCTTAATATAAATTCTGCAGAGTTTATTAAACTCTGTGCAACTTTTTCTGTCATAGTCACAGCCACACTTGTTACATAAGGAAACCTTTAAGGCTTTATCTCCAGCAGTAAATGGATTTACCTAGAGTATTATATTTTATGTATATGTATATATATATATATATATATATATATATATATATATATATATATATATATATATATATATATATGCGCACACACACGTTATATTACATTATAGTACACAATATTTATATTGTTATATTATGTTACGTAATTAAAATAACCATATAATTAATCATAGTATGACCATAGGACATATATTTTTGAGAATAAGTACTCATTTAATTAAGTCCAGTTTTTGGTCTGGGGATGCCTAAGCAGTGACTAGTCTAAGGTATAGTCTTGTATTACAGAATAAATTTGCTTTGCATAAATCTCCTTCCCTTGTTGCAGCTGGAGCCATCTATGCCTTTAGCAGTGTATTAATTTATCATTCATTGAAGTTCAAGTCCCTCAGTTGTGCTGGCCAGTGGGCTGAGGCTTATACAGAGTACATGTGATTTTTCTCAATTAGCACTATAGTCAGAATTTTAGAAAATCTGTATCACACATACATGACTTCTCTTACACCTAAAACTTAATTTTCTAGATCAGACTGTAGCAGGGAGGAAGTGAAGGAGGAAAGGTACCCTTGTCTAGTATTTCTGTTTAGTGATATTCTTAGAGAGATGTTGGATCCATGTCATGTGCATGATGTACTAGAATCCACATATGGTGATTTCCATTTAGTAAAAAATATTTTATTTGTGAGGCCAAACACTATATAGCATAATAAAATATTAGGCAACTACACTGTCAGATGCCTTTACACATAGATTCTCAAAAGAGTATATTTTTATGAAGAAAACAATCAGATTGAGCTGTCCAGAGAGTGCATCTTATGTCAGCCTTAATGTACCTGTTTGATATGGGGCTTTCATGATAGCTTCACATTGAGCAGCAGTTTAATTTCACTTCTTCCAGTATGAAAAAAGAAGGTGAGAAATAGCTAGTAATTCTGCCATCTTAAGTAAAATTCGGTTACCAGCTAATAAGTACAGTGCCTGGATGCCATTAAAAAAATCTAGAGAACCTGAAAGAAAATCAGCTAGAAAAGGTGAAAACATTGACTGGAAAGAATCTTGCAGCTGTTCCGTAAAAAAAAATAGGTCAAGCCTCAGCTTTGGAACAAAGGTTGGCTTTCAGTAATTCAGAGGAAAAAATAAATCAAATATACTCAGATGTATATCGTAATAGTCAAATGGTGGAAAAAGTAGAAGAACCTTTAACTAGCTAGTCATATGAACCAATAAAACTGCAAAAATCAGAGGTTGAAATGAGGAAAAGGTTGGCTGAGTATGAAACTTCTCAGGAAGAGCTGTTTCAAAAAATGGTAGAGTTAGTAGACAAAGCATGAATAAATCCTGAGATTTTCTACAGTACCAGAAAAACTAGAAGTACAGACTGTATTAATTTTATGAAAGCACAAATGAGTAACTGGGCTGATATTCAACAGCAGGACTTGTTAATTGAAAGGACACATTGAGTATATGCTCCAAATCTGACCATGGGAAAGCAGCCAAGACCTGTATCAGTAAACATGCAGTCATATCAGCAGAAAGAGTTGATCCTGATAAAATTGTGGCAAAAGGGAAAAGTATTAAAAATTGGAGACAGCAGTGTATTTGTGGAAAATGTATTCACTATACACCAGGCAAAAGAGAGACAAATTTATCCTAGCAATCGGGGAATGTTGAGAGGCAGGTGTGAGATTCAAACTGTTGTATCCAGCTTTCTACAGAACATTGTTTCCTTGAGGATCAAAGACATTTGTTGATGCAGAGCAGGCAAAGGCAGAAATACAAATATTTATTCAAAAAAAAGTGAGTTATCAAACAGAAGAGGGTTATGCTTCTCATTCTTCTGACAGTAAAGCTCATAGAGAGATTTTGCCAGTGAAACCTTTTCCAGTTTTTAAAGGAAAGTGTTTGAGAAACAGAATAAAAGCACAGGAAATGCCTAGAAGTATCAGTGCTACCTTGGACTGGAACCTGACTCTGGTGTTGGGAGCTGGAGATGAACAAGAGGATGACCAACAAAACTGGAATTACTAAGTATGAGATTTTAAAGCACCAAGCACATTTGTGAAAACTTGTGGGTGGACTGTAAAGCATATACCCCATTTAGTCATTAATGTTTAGAAGGACACTAAAAGGGAAACAAAGTAACTGTAAATAAAACAATTTCTGTTCATAATAGTATTTGTATGAAACATTTTATCTCAATGATGATCCAGAGGGAAGAAAATACCACTGTTGGTGGTGGGTTTTCATGCAGAGAAGTCATTCAACAGCGTAAGCTGGGATTTTAGGAGTAGGGCAATGGAAGCATTTGAATTCCCTGGTATAATAATAAGGTTGATAATGAGTATATATTAAGGATCAGAGGCAAGAATTAATGTGGGAGGGTTCTTTGAGAAGTTAGGTCCTAACAGAGGACAAGGCAGGGGTGTCCTCATTCCCCTTTGTTGTTTGCTTTATTTAGAGCATTTGACAAAGAAAATAAAGAGACTCAGAAATTCAAGGAAATAATTGGTGTGGTAATCAAGAAAAGTTGACTTTATTTGCAGATGATAATAGTTTGTACTTGACAAGTACAGAGAAGAACATTGCATTGTTGTGGAACATTTTGAGACTATTTCAAGTCATTTTGGGATGTAAAATTAATTACATTAAAACCAAGGCTATATAGCCATAAGTTATGCACACACAAAGGAATTGGTTCAGCAATACTAATATTTATGAGGACAATATAAGATGAAATATTTCAGCATGGATTAAAAAGGCTTCTATTATGGCAGGTAAGGAAATTTGGGAAAAGATTAAACAAAAGATGATACAAAAAACTGAGAAACTGGAAACTCTTTTTTATGGATATAGATAGCAAGTTACAGGCAATGAAAATGTTTTTCGTCTCTTTAGCTTTATATACTGGTGAAGCATATTTTCTTCAACCAGAGGAGAAGTTGTGGACTATAATTAATAAAGAGTTCAATTAATTTGTTTGGGAGGGGAAGAGGGCAGAAGTTAAGCTGTATAAGTTGATCCTGAAAAGGAATACTTGTTGCAGCTATTCAATTCAAAACACAGACTGGCAGAGATTCTGGATGCAAACAAATTGTAAAGTATCATGATACTGGAATATTTCAAAACAGAGAGATTCAGTTGTATGCTCAGATGAAACTCCTTTTATGTCTTAAAATAAAAAAAAAAAGTTTGGTTCATACTAAGTTCAAAGTTTCTCAACTTAAGATTACTCCTTTTATACCTTAAAACTAAAAAAGTAGTTTGGTTCATACAAAGTTCAAAGCTTTCTGAACTTGAGATGAAAACATAAACACACATTTCCAAGGCTGAAAGAGTAAACAGATAAAAATGTATGCATATGGGAGGATAGCTTAAACCCTTCTCATGTTTCAGTCTTGCCATGATTTATGTCAGAGATTTTCATCCGTTTTCATTTTGTGGCACACAAACTAATTGGAAACATCTTGTGGCACACCAAAAATTATATTTTTTGCCTGAAAAAAATAGGTATAATTTTGATTGATTTAGAAAATATTTTCCTCTTTTTTACTTGCATTTAATATTTAATGAGATATCTGAGCATTATTTTGTTTCAGAATGTCTTTTGTGCAAGGCTGAATTTTGGGCAGGCATACTCTTAAATCTTCTTCCATGGTTTCCAGCCATGGTCTGTTTTCTGTTCTTAATATTATTCATTGCAGAACAGCTTGATTTGCACAAATATGACTTGGAGAAAGGAAAAAGTGCTTCTATTGCTTTTTTGTAATATTGGGAAATTCACTTTTAAGAGATAACCAAAATGAAGTAGTATCTGTTGTTGAATGTTAAGTTTTAATCCTCTGTCATTTGTTATCTCTGTCAACTCATCCTCTTCTGTAATATTTAAATTTGCCAGTTTGCACCCATTTAAGACAAATGGATATCTTATCCAATCCAGTGATGATATGTCAACTGAGAGAAAATATTTTTTAGTATTTATACTAAGTAATCTTAAAGTTTGTAAAAGTAGATCTGTAAGACTTCCATCCTGTTTCGACCTTTTCGTTAGCTCAAACATTTCTCCTGCATTTTCTCTTCTGATTCTTTCTTCTTAAAGCATTAATTTTTCTTTGAAAGCATTAATTTTGTCAGTGTAAGTAATAATATTTTCAAAATCTCCTTGCATAGTTTTATTAAGTGTGTTCAAAGATTGAAAAAAATCAGAAAGCAATGCAACCTTATTACATCAAAGCTCCTCACTGAGAAAATCAGCTAACTGAGATTACTGAGTTGTCAAAAAAGTTAGACCTTCCTCTTTTAGTTCATAAAATCGTAATAGAACTTGACAACGAGATAACCACCTAACATTTTTATTTATTTATTTGACATTTGTTTATCAGGCGAGTCCAACTGGACACAGATCCCTTTTCAGTGGAGGTCTGGGTAGAAAAGCTCCACTTACAAGGATAATGTCAACATATACTAGCATACATAGAGTTCCAGCTACAGACACTTCAACAGTTTAATAAACATACAGGGTACTATACTGGTGACAAATAATGCAAAAGTAGAAGACATGCATTTCATTTCATGGAAAAAAGTCCCATCATAGCTCATATTGCTACAGTTGCAGTTGAAATAAACGAGAGGGTTATATAGATATAACAGATGTAGTTGCTACAGGTGTGACTGAAATGATAAAGAGAGTTATAAGCTTAAGAGATGAGGTTACTACATCCTGTTAGTTCAATAAAGAGAGTAGAAGATTGTTTGGGAAACCAGGAAGACCTAATAAGAGAAGTAACAAGAACATAGCCAGGTATCCATTAGGTGTGATATGATGAGCTTTTTGAATTGTGAAAGAGAGCTGTTAGAAGTTATTGGGGTTGGCAGCTTATTCCAAATTTTAGGAATGTAGTTAGAGAAGACAGATTTCCCAGCTGAGTTGTTGGCTTTGCTGGTATCTAGAAGGTGTTGGTTACTGGAGTGAAGCGATCAGGCTGAGATGTATGGTTGAATGAGTTTTTGAAGAGAAGAGGTTTTATCGGGTTGATGGAGAATTTTTTGGGCAAAGGTTAGTTGATTAAAGTGTAGAAGCTGTGGGAATTTGAGCCAATTAAGCTGTTTTAGTGCTTGTACAGTGATGTGATCTATGTATAGCTCCAGTGGCAAATCTTGCTAATTTACTGTAGCAAGATTCCAATTGGTTTAGGTCCATTTTCTGGAGATTGGCTAGTACAGGGGAGGCATAGAGGAGGGCTGATGGGAGGTATGTGCGGGCTATGGTAACTTCCATGTTATTTGTAAGAAATTGTCTATAGAGGACACCTATTTTCTTGTGAACCTTTTTGATGGTTTGGACTATGTGAATATCAGATTTCAGGTTATCAATTGGGCGATAACTGGTGAGTTCAGTGGAATCATCTTCCTTGTGTAGTGGTAGAATGTGGGAGGTTTTCCATATTACGGGTACCTGGCTTTCAGATATTGAACAGTTTATGAGTATGGCTACTGAGTAGGCTATTGCTTCAGCTGCACTTTGTAGAAATTGTGCTGGAAGGTTGTCAGTGGCTAGAGTTGATGGTTTAAGTTTTTGAAGTGTTTTTTTTTACAATTATTACAGATACTGGGTGTAGGTTGAAGTGGGAGGTGGAGTCTTGGGATTTGGTGCTGTTCTGGGGGGCAAGCGAGGTAAAGTTACTGTCAAAGCCTTGAGAGTTTGCTAGGGAATGGATAGTTTCAGTGAAGAATTTATTAAATTGGGTTGCAATATTATCAGAGTTGTTGGTTGTTGGGGCAGGGGTGGTGGATTTACGTGGTTGAAGTATGTTAACTACTGCCCAGAATTTTGGGGGGAGTTTTGTATGTCTGTTTGGATAAATCATCTACATATTGCATCATTACAGACTTGCATGGAAACCAGATTTCTTTGAGGTGCTGCTTTAAAATTTGTGAAAAGATTGAGGGACTGTCAACAACCCTTGTATCAGTCACTGCCATGTATATTGAATTCCCCCATATGTAAAGGCAAATAAATACTGGCTATCTGGATAAATAGGAATAGAAAAGAAAGCTAAACATAAGTCTACTAGGACTTCCAAGATGGCTGCACATTGATTTACAGCTTAATTCTAGCTCTCCCAGTGTGAAAACAGAAACTCAGCAGAGGAGGACAGTGGAATTTTATGTTTCTGGGTAAATTTCAGTAACTGGCTAGTAAATGCACTGCCTTGATACCAGGAAAAAAGAAATACAGAGGACCTGAAAGAAAATTGGCTACAAAAGGTGAGGAAAAACACTGACTGGAAAAGTTCTGCAGCTGTTCAGCAAAAAACAGTGCAACCTCCAAACATGACCTCCAGTAACCTAGAGGAAAGTATAAGACAACTGCACACAGACCTGGTTAACATAAATGAAACATTGATGGAGTATATTAATTCAAACAACAAAAGGTTGGAAAAATGGAAGAAGCTTTAATGAGATAATAAGCAACTGGACTGGTATTCCACAGCAGAAGTTGTTAGTTCAAAGGGCACACACTGTGCATGCTCCACACCTGGCTATGAGAAAGCAACCTAGACTTTTAATAGTAAAGATGCAATCCTGCCAAGCAGAAGGAGTTGATTCTGACAAAACTGTGGCAGAAGGACAAAGTACTAAAAATGGGAGACAACAGAGTGTTTGTGAACAATGATTACTCATTGTACACCAGGCAGAAGGAGTAAATTTATTCCACCATTCAGGGAATGTCAAGAAGGAGGCATGAGATTCAAACTGCTGTACCCAGCTGTCTTCAAAATATTCTTCCTTGGAGGGAAAAGATAATTTTTTGTTGTTGAAGTACATGCTGAGGAGGAAATACAAAAGTTTGTCCAACAAAATGTGAGCTGTGAAACAGGTGGAGATTTTCCTTCGTGTATTTCATCCCAATAATGTTCAATCCTTAGGGAAGGGGAAGAGGAGGGATAAAGGTAACTAAGTAAAACTTTTTTTTTCTTAATGATACTATTTTTGTAGTTTATGATTTTCTTTGCATGCTATAAAGTAAAGAAAGTTTTTTCAGTTATTTTTAAGTGTAACAGGGTACTATTGTAAACAGGTGCTCCTGTTTTTTTTCTCCTTTCTCTCTTTCTGCTTCTTCAGTTTTATCAAATGTAGGCACTGCAGTATAAAAATAAATAAGTAGTAGAAATGTCTGGTTAAAAGAAAGAGCATGACAAAAAATAATGTGCTTTTTCTCATTCTTCATTGAGGGAATGACTGGATTAAAATATTAAATATTATAAGGCTTTTCCTAGTAAATAAATATATGCTTAGTAGCAATTCTGTATCTGTTCCTCGTGTCTCCATGGAGACAATCTGATAAGAGAAATTGGCTAGAAAAAAGAGAGCAATTATGTAGGAGATAATGTCCTCTGAAAGCATTCAGGTGTTTTTCCAGCTGGGTGAGCTATAAAGATAAGATAAGACAAACTCAGACAGCACTTGGTAGAAACACAGACTGTACCATGCATCTTAGGATGGATGACCTTTCTTTTAGGTTAACTTAAGTCAGTGAGTGTTATCATCAGTTTGGGACATTTGTTCCTATTTGGAGGGTAACGCTTCAATATTTGAAGATGTACATAATTTTGTGTGTTCATATTAAGTTAATAGGTTTTAGGCAGTGTATTAGGGGTGTGTTTGTTTTTGTTTTTTTTTGTTTGAAGGCTTTCAATAAAACAAATTTTTTGTAAGATACGACATATGCTCAAATGGATATGACAAGAAACAACTGTATAAAAGTTCAACCTGTCAAACAGTGTATGCATGTAACAGAAAAGCTGGAAATAGACACTTAACAAAAAAAGCTGTTGTACATAAAAAGTGGAAATAACTTTTAATACAATGATGCATTCTGTAATGTCTTTAAATGTCAGTGGTCTCACAGATCCCTACTCTTTTGTAGTGAAGTGTATTAAAACATGTAGAGTGGAAATAGCTATGCTACAGGAAATGCAGTTGGAAAGAATTGAACATGTGAATTTGATAAAGGCTTTCAGAATGGTTATTCAGCAGAATACTTGGGACAAAGTAAGAGAGACATACTTGTATTAATTGCAAGAGGAGCTCCAATAGTGATAGAAGAGGATAAAAATATATAATAATGATAGATTTGTAGTGCTAAGGGGCTACTGGCATTTATACTCCACCTAAAACTGCTATGATGGAGCGTAAGAAAATTCTGGGAGAAATAATCAGTTTTCAGCAAAGAATATTACTTTTTGGTGGGGACTGGAATGTGATTTGCAACAGTGAAGATGTGTCTGGAAGGTATAAGAAAGGAGGGTAGATTTTTTTTTGAAGAAATGTATGAAAATATTTGGCATGGAAGATGTGAATTCCATGTGAATAGGAATTTAGAGTGAATTTACATATTATTCCCTAAGATACAAAAACTGGGCTAGGCTAGGCAAATATTTGCATTTAATTGAAGGTCTTGATATGCACCCAATAACTATTTCAGATCATGCGCCAGTAATACCTAAAGTAAAAACACAGTGTAATGAAATAAAAATGAGACACTGGGACTTTCCCACCCATCTGTTGAAAGAGAGGAATTTAAGGAATGGATAGTGGATGTTATTCAGGAGCTATTAGAGAGGATAGAATTGTTTTTCTGAAAGTATAGCTGGGGTGGGATAAAATTAAGGTGGAGTTCAAAAATAGGGTGGAAGTAAAAGAAGGGGAGCTACAGTTAAGAAGTAACAAGAATTATTTACAGGGACTGACAAATGTTAAAGTATTGCAGAACAAGGAGAATCTCACAGAACAAGAAGAGGATTGACTGTAGAATGCAAAGCAGAAATAAGGGATTATCTCTGTAATATGCACAAGTTTAGAAAGATTAATGTTTAGCAACTTTTTTTTGATAACAGTAGAGCAGAAAAACTTCAGCATAACAGCTCAGGCAACAGAAAGTAGAAAGGGCTGTCGCCAAGCTTAGGGAGCCTGTAACAAGATTCTGTAGAGGTGTTAGAAATATGCAGAAAAGTGTGGAAATCAAGAAAAGATACAAATGGAAATGTTTATGGAAGAATTAAATATGCCAAGATTAGAGGTAGATGAGGCTCAATTACTAACTGTTAGGATAGGAGGAGATGAGGTAAAAATGTTGATGTGTAACCAATCTACAGGAAAGTCCCCAGGAATAGATGATATTCCTATAGAAGTTTGAAAGCTAGGAGGGAAAAAAATTATAAAGATCTGGAAGGTTTTGTTTAACAGTATTTTAAGAGGAGAAGTACCAACATCCTGGAAGAAAGCAGTGGTAGCTGTAATACCTAAAGAGGGTAAAGTTCCATCAGACGCAGCTTCATACAGGTCCATTTCAATACTAAACCACGATTATAAAGTGTTCATGTCCACAATGGCTAAAAGAATGACAAAAGTATTGTCAAAACTGATAGATATGTATCAGTTTGGTTTTGTGGAGGGAAGGCAAACATTTGACAACAATAACAGAACACTGATGATCAAGAGGGAAGCAGAATGTAAAAAGATACCATTGTTGTTGGGTCTTGATGCAAAGAAAGCATTTAATAGAGTAAGCTGGAACTTTATGAGCCGGCCAATGGAAGCATTTGCATTTCCTGAAAAATGTATAAGGTTTATTAGGAGGATATATGAAGGACTGGAGGTGAAAATTAAAGTGTGTGGGGTCTTTGCTGATAATTTCTGCTTTAAAAGAGGAACAAGGCAGGTGTGTTCTCTTTCCCCTTTGTCATTTGCATTATATTTATAACCACTGGCAAAGGAAATAAGTTGACTCAGAAATTCAAGAATATAATTTATATAGGGTGGTCAAGATATTTGCAGATATTATTTTATACCTGACAGAACCAGAAAGAGACTTTACAGTGTTGTGGAACATTTTGAGATGGTTTCATATCTTTTTGGGATACAAAATTAATGAAGCTAAAACAAAGGCAATAGCTATAAATTATGTATCCATTCACAAATTGGTTCAGCAATATCAGTATTTATGGGGACATGATAGAATGAAGTGTTAGAAGTATGGATTAAATAGAATTCTGATGTGGCACCTAAGGATGTATGGGAAGAGACTAAACAAAAGATAATACAAAAACTGAGAAAATGGAAACTTTGTTATATAGATAGTAAGATACAAGCAGTCAAAATGCTTTTAGTCCCTTTAGTTTTATACACAGGTCAGGCATATTTTTATCAACCAGAGGAGAAGCTGTGGATAGCAGTTAATAAAGAGCTGAAAGAATTTATCTGGGAGGGGAAGACAGTAAGAATCAAGTGGGATAAGGTGATTTTTCCAGTAGAACAGGGTGGATTGGGATTACCCAAATTGAAGGGGTATTTCAGAACTACACAGTTAAGGCTCCTATACATACTACAAGCAGAAAACTATATCTCAAAGTGGAAAGAGATTATGTTGAAATGGGGGAAGCTCAAGAAGCAAGGAGAGACTGGGATTTGGGATGCAAACTTTTAAGGAGAATAACAATAATCTTATAAAATATTATATTCATGAAGTAGCAGAAAGTATTCTAAGAACTAAGCCCAAATGGGAATGGTGAAAGGAGATTCTGCTGATAGGGATAGCTGCAATGAGGGATATAGACAATATGCAAGAGGGGGCTGGAATTTATTGGAGAAAAATGGCAAAGGAACCATGCTATTGGGAACAAATAAGTAGAGAGGGAATGGTAAGAGGTCAACAATTTTAGTATAGGCAAAGAGAAAGAAATAGGGTGGGTCCTAAAATAAAGACCAGCACTGGAAGAGTTTTTATTAGAACCTGGAAAAGAAGCTGCCATTAAAAAGGAATAATTAATAGAGCATATAAAATATTGCATGATAACTATAAGAATCAATGAGAGGAGGTTAGAAAGGATTGGGAAGAGAGACTGGATAAGCAATTCAGAAAGAAACAACGGGGAGATGTATGTATGTGTTCCAAATATTCAAAAATTATACAAGATTTAGGATTTTTGCTTGGAAATGTTTACGTACCCCAAGTCGACTCCAGAGAATTTTTCCTCAGGTCAACAGCAAATGGAGGTGTGATGGCGAAGAAAGCAGTAATTTGGAACATATTTTCTGGGAGAGTAATGAGATGGCAGAGTTTAAAATTCCCTGCAGACTACTCTGTCAGAGATGCTGGGTGAGCTGATTGGTGTAACCAGATAAGTGATTTTTCTGAGCTATTTTACAGAATCGGGATTACCTAGGCTTTGCCAAGTCTAATTATGGTCACTGCCAAAAAAAGCAAATACTAGAAAATGAAAATCAAAGTCTAAACCAACTGTACTAGAAGCAGTGAATATAGTAAAAGAGAAAACAACTGGAATTGGGATCTTTAGAAAAGGGTAGGAGAAAAGTATGTAGAAAAAATGGGAATTGTGGGAACAGTAATGCAGAGGAGGAATGAGGTTTAAAAGAAGATACAGAATGAGCTATGTAATGTTTGATTGGCAATCACTGGGTAGATTATAAGTGATGTATACTTGCAAATAAAATTATGTCATTATAGTTTGTGATTTATAATGTTTGCAACTAAAATTGTGTCAGTATGGTTTGGTTTCATTTATGTAAATGTATGATTGCCCATGTCATAGATGTTTCTTGAAAAAAAAACTAGCAAGTCCTCCTCTATTCCCTTCCACTTTTCCATCCCTTTCTGCGCAACACTCCAACATCACTGTATGTAATCTCAGTTTTCTGTAATGTAGTGGCTTGACATTGCTTACATCATTGTGTGCTACATACACTGGCACTGTATGCAGGAGTTCATGTGTTTGAATCCCAAATGAGAGCTATTACTATCCTTTCACTTCTGTAATTCTTTTGGCCACAGAGAGATGCTCCCCTCCATTTCGCATCTACCCCAAAAAATTTAAATTGGAAAATCAAGAAATATTAATTTTAATACATTATATGCTGGCTAGCAGCTGCACAGATATTCAACCAGTTCCTTTGTGACATACCATATGATGTACTAGGAAAGGAAAGTAATTCCTTATCTAATGGTGTATCTCAAGCCATTCTGAGCCAGCACCCATTCAGGAATTCCTTTATATTCTCATCTGTGCTCAGCTACTTTCTTATCCCCTTCTGTATAGCATTCCACATCACTATGCATAATGTATGTTTTTAGAAATGTAGTGGCTTGATGTCACTCACATGAATACCTGCTTCATAAAGTCTAAGAAACTTCCTTCCATATTTTACTCTGTAGTCACATTCCTGAAATAGCCAGTGCTAAATAAGGACTTCTGAAAACACAAAAAGATTACCAGAATCACTCCTGTTACTGGACTATCACTGACTCCACATTAACCCTGTCATCTATTGTGCTGCCACAAACATTCAAATGTAAAGAATTCCTACTGCAGTGAAATGTGCTTCATGCATCCCGTTTCTCAAACACACATTCCTGTGATACAGAAGAATTAATAAACAAACAAGAACACAAAATGAGCTGGATTCGACACCCAATACAGAAGCTTTAATCCAAGTAACTTGAGTGACACGCTTTCGGAAGTTACAATGACCCTCCTTCCTCAGAAGACAAAAAACAATGAACACCATATTACAAGCATTTAAATAAGTCTTCTAATTAGTGATTAGCAGCATAATAAGTGTTAATTAAATCATACACACCTATAAACCTATTAGTGAAGCTAACAAAACAACTGATAACCACAGCTAAATGCTGCAGAGGAATGGGAGAAAAAACACAACTACATACTGCAGAGGAATGGGGGAAAAAACAGGGGAGGGGGGGAAAATTTCAACTTCATTGTACATTAAATAGGCCACAGAATATCCAACTTAATAAAAGAATTATTCAAAAATTAAAACATTCAGATACCTTGGCATAACCTAATATGGAAAATTATAAAATTCAGATAAAATCTCTTAATTTTATACAAATACTTAGAAATGTATTAATACTTTAAAACTTTATGCAATACTAAAAATCATAATCGAATACTAAAATACATGTATAGCTAATAGCCAACATTAGAATAGCTGAAAACAGCATATTAAAACAACAAAAAAAAACAAGCTGTGGTTATCAGTTGTTTTGTTAGCTTCACTAATAGGTTTATAGGTGTGTATGATTTAATTAACATGCTGTTAATGACTAATTAGAAGACTTATTTCAATGCTTGTAATATGGTGTTCATTGTTTTTTGTCTTCTGAGGAAGGAGGGTTATTGTACCTTCCGAAAGCGTGTCGCTCAAGTTACTTGGATTAAAGCTTCTGTATTGGGTGTCGAATCCAGCTCATTTTGTGTTCTTGTTTGGTTTACGAATTCTTGGTTTCCTGAATTAATAAACAAAGTAAGATGACCAAGGCGTACGCTTTAACAGCACATCTGACAACTGAAATGTACAAGGTTTCACTTATGTTCAGCAGTCTGAACACATCTCAGCTGTACTTAATATCTCATAAGCCTTTATTGGCCCACTGAATTTTTAACGGAATGACATCCTTCTTGCACTCCCTTGTACAAAACTGATGTTGATTTGCACCTTTCAGTTCTTCTGAATGAGGAATAAGAAGCCCAGTTATGTAAAAAGAATTTCAGCTGGCCAATGAAAATCATCTATAAATATACATATATACTGAAGCTGTAACATGTAATCAGAATGGCTGCATTCTACAGCAGAATAATTAATAACATGTACAAAGTCATGGAGCTGTCCAAGTTGTAGAGGAGGAAGATGGAGGAGGTGCAGTACTCTCACAGATCTACATTTAGCTGTAATATCTCACTTCAAGAAGAAATGCAGCAGCAAATACAGGTATTTGGTTATGAGTTTGATGTCCGTTTTGGATTGTTTTCCTCAAACAGATGGAACCATAAAGGTGAATAATGTTAGCAAGAATGCACGGGGGCTTGCCTCCATAACATCTAAGGCTGTTTTTTTTTTAAATAAGTTTTATTTCTGCAATTTCAGACATATGATCTCGCTGAAGCAGTTGTTGACATCATTAAACTTATCCATGGATCTCAGTTCAAGACCCTACTCGTCGACATCCTTTGTATGGAGGAAATGAACAGCAGTATATAAGAAATTACGGAAAATGTATTTATTTATTTTCGGCACATTAGTACAACACCTAGCATTACCACACCTGAAAACTCCTCTTATATTTTATTATATAGTCACATTCTTAAAACAACCAGTGCAAAAGAAGGACTTCTGAAAACAGAAGTTCACTTCCTGGCTGGGCTTTTTTTTTTTTTTTTGAGTTTTCATGTACTCTCTGTCTTCATATGTGTTTTCAGTAGGTGCTCCAGTTTCTTCCATATCTCGAAGACACATAGAAGTGAAGTAGCAATCTGCCAAACTATTACAGTGGTACATCATACTATTGTGTATGTGTCCTGTGACAGACAAGTGTCTACTTTAATTTTATCCCATTCCCTAGCTATATTTTCAGAAGAAATTTCTATTTTCACTAATAGCTTCCAAATTATTTCCTCTATCCATTCCTTAAATTCCTGTCTTTTCAACAGATAGGCAAGAAAGCGTGAGTGTCTCATTTTATTATTTCATTACCCTGCATTTTTATTTTAGTTATTATTGGCGTGTGATCTGAAATAGTTAGTTGCCAACATTTTTGTAGTATCTAAATCTGCTCCTATAAAAACGATACATTGAGATGGCAACAAGGCAGATTTTTCATAATTTATTGCGATCCCTAGGTGCAGCTTCAATGTGGTGTCTCTCGCTTTTATTAGTAGATGCTCGGTGGTTAGGATCCAGTCGTCTATGTATGGAAACACTTGGAATCCTAGGCATCTCAAGTGAACCGTGACTACTGCCATGCACTTGGTGAACACTCTGGGGGCTGTAGTGAGACCAAAGGGCAGAGCTCGCAACTAGCAAAAGTGCAAATGACTTCTGGATTGCCTGTCCATTTTTATGTGGCAGTATGCATACTGGAGGTCTTTAGAGCACATCCAATCATCTTGTCCCAAAAAAGGGAGTATTGATTGTATTGTTACTATGCAGAATTTTGTCTTTTTTACTGACTTATATAATTTCCTGAGATCCAGGATGGGTCTCCAGTCCCCTGTTTTCTTTGGAACTAAAAAGAACCTTGAGTAAGTTCGGATCCTATTTGGTCTGCAGGGACTGTCTGGATGACTCTCTTTTCCTAGCAACATTTGTATTTCTAGAGTTGCCCATTCCCATTGACTGGGTGGAACGTCTGGGATGTTTTTTATGTTTGAGACATGGGAAGAAAAGGGTATGCAGTAGCCTCTGGATATAATGCTTTGTACCCACTTGTCTTTTGTTATTGTTCACCAGGCTTCTGAGTACAAAGATAAGTGACCCCAGACTGCCTCCAGAGACGGACAGATGGGCCTCCTTTCAGGAGCACTGAAAGGGCTAGCCAAGGAAAGATTCCGTGTCACCCTGATTTTGCGGACCCCCTCTGCTGCATGGCCGGCGTCTTCCATTACTGCTTCTCTCTTTGCCCCTGGGGGAAGAATCAACATGTGTGTCCTGAAAAGCTCTCTGCAAAGGAGACATCCTCAGAGAGTGACCGAGGGAACCCTTCTGACTCATCAAGGTCTGTGTCAGATGTGACGGACACCTCTGGGGAGTCTAAATACTTCCTCTTACATAGTCTCTTACGAGGGACCTCTTCAGAAAGGTTTTTTTGGAGTGGTTTAAGAAGAGAGCAGTTCACCAAATGGGGCATCCTGAGGTCTAGGGTATCCGCGTCTCTGAGGATGCAGTGGAGCTGAGACAAACACCGGGGCCTTTGGGGGAAGAATGTCTGGACATGAGAATGGAGCAGTCTGTGGAGACAGTGCCGGTGTCTTCAAATGTCTCCGCACCACATGATCCACATCTGATGAAGACATTTTTGGTAACTTTTTAGTTGGCTCAGACTGAGCCTGTGATGAAGATGAAGACCTTTTGCCAGATTTTTCAGACTTTGAAGGTGGGAAAGGCCTTGGTTTGGAAGGACCCTGACCTTCTCCTATAGCTTCAGAAAAGAGGGGTCTTTAGTAATCCCCCTAAGGATATATTTGTTCTTCCTTTCAAGAAGAACCCTATGGCTAAAAGAATGGCAGACAGCACATGATTCTTGAAGGTGTACTGCTCCAAAGCAGTACACACACAGTATGCCCGTCAGTCACAGACATTTTCTGACTGCATTTTGTACACTTTTTAAAACCCGAGAGTTTAACATCTTTGGACTGTTTGGACATTTTAACAGTCTACAATAACAATCTAGTAGAGAAACAATTGGCACAGCAGAAAAAACCCAGCACTACAACTACTATATAAGAGACTAAATATATATAGCTAAATATAACTAAACACACACCCTCTCTCTCTCTCTCTCTCTCTCTCTATATATATATATATATATATATTTCAAAACCCACACACACTAAGGGAAAAGTCCTCTAATTTAAATGGGCCAAGCAGCCCTCTAACTTAAACGAGCTAGCTTGATTAAAAAACCCCAAAACTAACTCAACATTTAACAGCTTTCTAATAAAACAAGCTTGAACAGAAATAAAAAGCCCTCTAACTAAAAACGAGCTTAAGCCAGGATAGGGTAGAAAAGGCCTTGATGATAAACAATAGGCAACAAGCGAAAACAAAAGCAGTGAACACAGCGAAAACTGCTAAAAGTTAACTAACAAACTACTTCTAAAAGGAGAGAAAAAATAACAATGTTAACAAGAATTAACAAGTAGAAAGGTTTCACATAGCCAGAACCAGTATGAAGCACTCAATCTTGTTTTAGTGGCAAATGAGATTTGAGGAGTTTCCTAGAGCATCATGGGATAGGGTATCAACCAGCTAGTAGAAAACCTCGAGCTTTTGTATAAGGCAGAGTCAGAACCAAGGATTGGTTCCGAACCCAACCAGTACAGAATGAAGGAGAGATAGGACAACATCACATCATGAGTTAGCAACTCCATTAGGTACTCTCTTCAACCAGAGCCTGAGTACTGGTTTTGCCCCTGCTGAATGAAAAATGGCAGCAATCACCCCCTTCATAAAGGGGGTACAGCAGCAGACTGTTGGAACTACAGACCCATAAGCTTAACCAGCCTTATCTGTAAGGCCATGGAACAAATCATCATGGATCTTATAATTTAGGATATAGAGGATCTCCATACCCTTGATCTGACATAGTTTGTTTTTTGTCAAAGGCAGGTCATGCCTGCTAAACCTGGTGGACTTCTTTGAAAATATCACCAGAGCCATAGGCAAAGGTAAATGTCTGCATACAGCCTCTCTTGACTTAGCCAGTGCCTTCAACACAATCCCTCATTCAGGCAGAAACTCTCCCAGTTGAATATCAACCCTTATGTCAGGTGGGTTGCTAACTGGCTCACCAATACCTTACCTCAACCAGCAGACCTATCACCATTGGGGTTCCACAGGAGTCAGTGCTGGACGTCCTATTGTTTGGAATATACTTCTCAGAAGTTCAGGCCAAAACAGAGGGGCTGTGGCTGACTAAGCTTGCTGATGACTGCAAATTAGGTGCAATCACTGAATCCCCAAACAATGTCAATATAATTCAAGAGGGACTTGCCCAAACCAATGATTGGTGCCAAAGCAATGGACTCAAACTCAGTGCAAAAAAATGAATTATCACCCCTTCGGTAAAAACAATATCCCTGCCCTGCAGACTGTCATATAAATGATAATACACTAAGTAACAACTCAGTAGTGAGAGACTTGGGAATGCAAGTTGACTGTAGCCTAAACTTTGACCATCATGTGTCTACCGTAGTAAGGAAGGCATTCTATGTTGCACACTTCATTAGCAAAAGCATTGCCTCAAGAGCGAAAAAGGTCATAATACTCCTGTATTCGACCCTTATCAGGCCAATAATTAAGTACAGTGCTCCCTTTGGTATGAACCTTACCAGGCACCTGCAGCAACTTGGGAGACCTCAGAGATTTCTTACCAAGAAAATTCAGGGTCTCTAGCACATGTCATACATTCACAGACTGAAGCCACTGTCACTGTACTCAGTAGTGTATAGGCTACTTAGAGGAGACTTGTGCCTAGCCTACAAAGCAATCTCGGATCCAAACTTGATAGAAATGCTGCACATCTGCAAGTCAAACTGGACAAGGGTCACACACTCCGGGGACCTTAACCTGGCCTGTGACATAAATAGGACCTGCTGAAGAGACAGATATGTCCTCAGAGGTTGCCACTCCTCTTGAGTAGGCTACCAATTCACATCAAACAAAACCCCTCTATGACCCTGTTTAAGCACTGCCTGGATAACTGGATGGGAAACCGTAAAATCCTGCTGGACATTTCACCGATGATCCTCCTAGATATGGACAGTCATTGCTAACTAAGATCTCAAGTTTAGGCAAGATCCTTTATACTGGGTTTCTCTAGTATTATACTGTGTACACACGGGTAGGCTTACAAAGACCTTAGGGTCAGTAGCCCAGTAACCACCTGTAAACCTAGGAACCTATAATACTGATTTCAATACATTATATATTGGCTAGCAGTTGCAAAGAGTTACTACAATATATTTGCTAGCTCCATTGCACTGTGTCATATGACTTACCAGGGAACTGACTCTGTGTCTGTTGGTCTTGTACCACAGACCAATGTAGCCAGCACACATTCTAGAATTCCTTAAACTAGTAAGTCCTCCTGAGACTTCCAAGATGGTTGCACATTGAGTAACAGCTTAATTCCAACTCTCCTAGTGTGAAAACAGAAACTTAGAAGTCAGAGCAAGTAAACTCATAGTTTTGGGTAAATTTCAGTAACTGGCTAGTGAGTTCACTGCCCAGATGCCAGCAAAACAAGAAATTCAGAGAACATGAAAGAAAATCACAAAAGGCGAGTAAAAAAAACACTGACCAGGAAGAATTCTGATGCTGTTCAGCAAGGTGCAAGCTCCAGCTTTGGTGCAAGACGTGACTTCCAGTAACCTATAGGAAAAAATAAGTGAAATATACTCACAGCTGATTAAAATAAATGAAACACTGATGAAGTGCATTAACTCAAACAAAAGGCTGGAAAAAATGGAAGACTTTAAACAGATATTCAGGCAAGGTGTTAAAACTGCGAAAATTCAGAGGTCAAAATGAAGAAAAGGCTGGCCGAATATGAGACTGTTCAAGAAGAGTTGTTTCAAAATATAACAGAATTAGAGGACACAGCATGTAAGGAAAACCTGAGATTTTCTGCTGTACCAGAGAAGCTGTAAGGAACAGATTGTATTAATTTTATGAAAGCACAAATAAGCAATTGGACTGGTGTTCCACAGCAAGAGTTGTTAATTGAAGGGGCACATTATGTGTATGCTTCAAACCAGGACGTGGGGGAAAAAAAAAACAGACCTTTAATAGTAAGGATACAATCCTACCAGCAGGAGTTGATTCTGACAAAGCTGTGGCTGAAGGAAAAAGAACTGAAAGTGAGAGACAATAGAGTGTATATGGAAAATGATTACTCACTGTGCACTAAGCAGAAGAGAAGTAAATTTATTTCAGTAATCAGAGAATGTTGAGAAGTAGGCCTGAGATTCAAACTGCTGTACCCCAGCTATCTTCAGAATATTCTTTCCTGGAGAGACAAAATCATTTTTTTTATGCAGAACATGTTAAGGAGGAAATACAAAAGTTTGTCCAACAAAAAGTGAGCTGTAAAACAGAAGGAGATTCTGCTTTGTGTTCTCCTGTTAATAAAGACCATAGAGAGACTGCTCCAGTAAAACATTTTCCAATGTTTCAACAGAAAATGCTTGAGAGAGAGAAAAAAAACAAGAGTTGACTTGAAGAATCGAGAGAGAGTATGTTGAAAAGGAAGCAGAGACTGGATTTGGGAGATGAAGATAAACAGGAACAAAACCAGCAACTTGTAAATTGATAAATAAATGTGGGATTACAAAGCATTAATTATTTTTGTGAAACATGACAAAATAAGACAACCTGGAAATATTGGATTTTTTGACTTTTTTAAACTTGTACGGAACACTAAAGCATATGCCCTACTTCATGTCATTAATGTTTGAAGGAACACTTAAAAGAGGGGAAGAGGAAGGAAAGAGTTAACTGTAAGTAAAACAAAATTTTGTTCATAACATTAATATCTTTGTAGTGCATGAGATAATCCGTATGCTATAAAGTAAAGCTTTCTCACTTATTTTCAAGTGTAATAGGGGTACTAAGGTAAACAGGTACCCCTGCTTTTTTCCTTCTTTTCTCTTTCTCCTTGTTCAGTTTTAAGAAATGTAGGCACTGTAATGTAAAAAGAAAAAAAGAAAGGTCTGATCAAAAAAGTATAATACAAGAAAAATTAATGTGTTTTTCTCACTCTTGCATAGGGGAATGATTGAATTATGGCTCTTGGCTTGATCTAGTAACAAGTTTTAAAAGAAAGCACATAAATAAAAAGGAATATGGAATATAATAAACTTTTCCACTAGAAAATAAATAAATAAATGCTTGTAGAAGTAACTCTGTATCTGGTTCTTATGTCTCCATAGAGACAGTCTGATAAAGAGAAGTAAAACAGTATGCATTTTCCTTTAATGGCTAGGAGATGATGTTTTCTGAAAGCATTCCATTGTTTTCTCATTCTGGGAGAGCAATAAAGATAAGACAAAACCAGACAGCACTTAGTATAAGCACAGGCTGTACCATGCGTCTTAGCATGGATAACCTTTTTAGGTTAACCCAAGTCTGTAAGTGTGGCTGTCAGTTTAGGATAATTGTTCCTATTAGGAGGGTAAAACTTCAGTACTTGAAGATGTACATAGTTTTGTGTGTTAGTAGTAAGTTAATAGGTAAAGATCAACCTACCAAACAGTGCGTGCATGTAACACAAGCTGGAAACAAATACTTAATAAAAAGCTTTAACAAATAAAAGGTGGGAATAATAGCTTTTTAATATAATGATGCTTTCTATATTATCTTTAAATGTTGATGGTCGGACAGATACACACAAAAAGAAATTGTAGTAAACTTTATTAAAAAGTGCAGTGTGTAAATAGCCATACTACTGGAGACACATTTGGAAAAAAACTGAACATGTGACTTTGATAAAAAAAAAAAGTTTTCAGAATGGTTATTCAGTGGAATACCTGGGACAAAGGAAAAGAGGAGTACTTTCAATAACTGCAAGAGGACCTCCAATAATGATAGAAAATTATAAAAAAGAAAATAATGGTAGATTTGTTGTACTAAGGGGCTACAGGCAACTTCTGCCTGTTGTATAACTTATTAATGCTAGATGTCCACCAGGAAAGCTTGTTTTTCTTGAGGATCTTGTTTTGATCCTGTCAGGTGCAGCTGTGTCAGTACATTTGTGTATTTGCAAAGGGCAAATTTGTGTATACCTTAGTATAGCAATCAATGGGAACAGGAGCTTGGAAATTATTTATGCCATCCCTTAGGAAGGTGTAATTAGGTTTGGTGAAATGTTTAGCTTGATTTCACCTAAGAGGGGTTCAGGTGTCATAGCTACTTCAAATGTGTCTGATTTGTGATCAGATTTAACCAATGAGGATCCTGTACTTGTGGTGGTGCGACTGTCAGCCATGTTGGTGAGGACCAGTTTGAAAATATTTGAGCTCCGTGTGGGTTGCATATTATGTGTTCCAGGGTATTAGTATTAACAAAGTCCAGGAATCTTTGTGTGAGCATGTTGGTACTCGTATAAGTTTCCCAATCAATGGAGGGATAGTTAAAATCACTCATGACTAGAGTGTTTGGTTGTAATTTGATTGACTCAAGTAGGTCCAAATAAGCAGAGTGGGTATCTTGCTTCACTGAAGGGGGCCTATAACTAACGATGACTTGAAGGGGGGGTCTTACCCACAGTTAGTTGAACTTGGAGTAACTCCATGCAGTTTTTCTGTCTATTTATCTTTGATGAAGATAGATACTCTTCCTCCTTTGGTTCTCACACGTTCATTTTGAGGTCTGAAAATGTGGAAGGCTTTGTAGCCTTGCAAGCCTGGGGTACTCTCTGTGGCCCTGAACCAAGTTTCCTTGACTGCACAGACATTAGCATCCTCCAGGGAGAGGAATGCTTCCAGAGAGTGTAGTTTCTGATTTAAACTCCTAGCGATTAGCAGCATAACCTTTAATTTATTTGTGAGTGATATTCTCACATCAGAAATTTTGTTCTTGAGACTTTACCTAAAAAAAACACTATGTGGGAGGCAAGTGCCTTAGCCAGTAACTAAAAGCCTAGAGGTGATAGGTGAAGACCATCTCTGGCAAAGCAGTATGGTCTGTCAGCCATGTAATTCCAGGCTGACAGGAACTGGATCCCCTTAGAATGACACCAGAAACTAAGCCAATTGTTAAAAGTCAATAATTTTTTGTTTGTATTGCGGTATCATCCTTGGTGAGGTAGAATGCTGCCGAAGGATAGGGACGTACCTGCCTGGGACACACATTTGTAGAGCTCAGTCACATCTCTCTTCATATAGTCCAGTGAGGTACGTCTCAAGTCATTCACACCAACATGAAATATGACGGAGTCATAACGGTTCTTGTTGTGAGACTTAAGTGCATGTGTGATCTGACAGATCCTGGCACCTGATAGACCGCTGATGGTAGTCTTCTCCTTGACCAGCCTAGTGAGTGGGACATCTGTGTGCCTCACAATGGAGTCACCTATGACAAACAAATTTGGTTTAGATGTGCTTTGCCTTAGGGGCTTATTTGGTGAGACACTAGTACTTGTGTTTTTGTGTATTGAGTGCTGTAAGTGCTGTATTTAGGTGTAGCATGTTTGTGTTTGGAAGGTCTCTGATATTTAAGTAGGTTTCCAGTGCGTACCTCTGTGTATGAATGGTTTGTGTGTTGAGTGCATAGTTTGCGTAGGAGTTGTAGTATGTGAGCTAACAACCTGTTCATAGTTACTGTTCTATGCGCGAGAGAGAACAAGGATTCCAGATTCTTATTGCAGATGCATCTCTCACAGATTGTACTTGGGTGATTTAGGAGTAGAGAGTTGTCAGTGTACATGAGGCAGTTGCTACAGTGCTTCAGGATACCCATGTCAATCAGGCTGGTAGGAGAAATGGATGGAAACTATCCACAATGCTAGGTTAAATCCTGTTTTCACAGTGGGGAGATAAAATGGAGTGTGGTATAACTGGGTGTTCTAAATAGGGTCTGTTCTAATGGGTGCTCCATAAAGCATCTGTACTAGCTGGGGTTCTCTAAATGGTATGAGGCTATTGTAAATTTGGTGGTTTGGGACTGTTTAAGGGGCAAAAGCACAACTGAGGTGCAATTTAAGGACTTCTCAGCTAGCTCACGGGCAGCTAATAAGCTACTAAGGGAAATTTATTTACTGAAGTTTTTGCTTCTGTAACCACCAAGATGAATACAGCAGGGTAGTGTCTGGTTGCCTAACTCTGTGGAGTTGTGTTAAAACAAGCACAAACTCTGAGCTTATGTAGCAACATTGAGCAAACTGAATTCCACAATTTAACCAATAAAAAGCTCAAAACTGAGCCCTGTGCCAGTAACCTTCAATCAGATGAGTCCTAACTGCAATGTCCTGCCACAAGGGTGCAGAGGGAGGCCTCTCCAAGAAAAAATAACCTGGTTTAGTGCTCAATTTAACAGAGCCAGATTCAGCAGGTTTGATTCTAGTCTGTGCTACAGCAGATAAAAAGTGCAATCAAATCAAATCAACAAATCAGCAAGAACAGTTTTAAAAAATCAGCAATATAGCAATAATACAGTTTAAAAGTGCAAAATACAGAATATAATTGTACTTATGATTAGCAGAATGGAACAGATTCCTTGGGTTGCACAGATGAATACAGTAGCAGAGCAGTGACTTTTACTTGACTTTCTCATTTTAATTTTTAGATGGTGGAGATGGAGTGGAAGCATGACTTTGTAACTAAGAGAATCATGGGTTGTTGTAATGGTTAAGGTCTTTACCTCACAGGTAAAGAAGGTACAGGGTTTGATTCTCATTTTTGAGACAAACTGGATAGACTTAAAATGGCCCATGAGGCTAGCTAGCCTTATACTTAGCAATGAAGCTAACGTATGAAACTGTAGAATTGAAAGGATGATAATAGATTTCATTAGGGAATGGAACCCAAGACCTCCTGCATACCATGCTTGTGTCAGTCTCTGGCTAGATATGTGTTGAGATTTCCCTGAAGAACTTTATCCTTTCAACTAGGAGGTCCAACATGGTGGTCACAGTCATATTGCGCACACTCCCCCAAATGCAGAGAAAGCCCTCTGTGTAAACAGACACTTTTGCCAACATAGAAGTGAAAGGATAATAGCACTGATACCAGCACGTAATGCTGGAGGTCAGGGCTTTGAGTCCCAAATGAGAATTAATATTATTCTTTCATTGTTGTTATTGTAACAGGGCCTAAGCAGAGTGCTTTCTTTGTATTTATGTATGTGTGTTTGTAAATTATAACTAAGATCCGTGTCTATACAACATCAAAGAGCCTGAAGTCAGTAATGAAGAGCGAGAGAGAGCCAGTCAGCAAGTTGGAGGGACACTGAATGTTGACCTACCTCATCCATGTCATAGGAAGGGGTGGGGTAAATTAGGCACTTGTCAGCTTGTTTGGAGAGCTAAACCTTTTAACAGCTTGCTTTGCTGTCATTTAAGCCACTGCATTGTGATTAATAGACAAATGTGTTTTTAAAGGTAAACTACCTATTCAAAAATGAATCTGCAGTTTAGAATAAATGTACAAGTGATTGATCACTTGTTTGACAGCTTATAAGCTGTCAGACTGTTTTTATTTTTATTTTATTCAATATTCATTGGGAAGGGGAACTCCAAATAGGTGAGCTGCCCAAGGTGCATAATGGTCTTGCTGAAGTTCTGTACCCCTATAGATAAGGAGCTGAATGAAGAGTCCAGAATCATTAATATAAATGTATGGTTACAATATTACTGGACTGTAGGCTACATTGTCTGTTTTATTGCCTCTTGATAATGATACCTTGTGTAAGTAAAAAGTGCATATTTGTAACTGAAAAAGTGTTTATTAGAAAATAAAAAAGTAACTTTTTATTACAAAATTTTAATGTTAAAGATTTGTTAATATTTTCGGATGAATGCTACAATATCCATAAAACTGTAAAGCTGAATGTTTTTATCCACTGTTAGTAAGATTTGTGACACCGTATTGAAAACATCTGTAAATTATTTTATTATTTCTATTTTGTCTTAATTTAATATGTTAGAGAGTATGCAAACATTATTCACGTCTGCCTTGTTTTTGTAGGGCACATACACTGGACGAGTGCTCACTCTTCAGGAACTGTTGGTGCAAATTGGGAAGTTGAATGCTGATGCAGTGCGGGGTCAGTGGTCTAATCTCTCTTGGGAGCTCCTTTATGCTACAAATGATGATGAAGAACGATATAGTATACAAGCACATCCTACATTGCTGAGAAATCTCACTGTGCAGTCAGCAGACCCACCTCTTGGATATCCAATTTATTCTTCCAGTCCTTTTCATGTACCTTTTTTCTGAAAAATTTTGGATGCAACTTTTGTTTCACCATTGTCATTCATAGGGTATAAGCATGGAGGGCTGGATTCAGAGATACCCTCTGTATGCTCTACCAAAACTGACAGAGGATTTCCCTTCCAAAACATTGGCATGCTTACAGTTCAGAAACAGAATCTCACATCTGTCACTCCGAGTTCTGTACTCTATACTGGGCAGTGAATGGTGTATTGAACAGAAGCTATTATGCTGTTTAATGAAACCGTAAAATGAGCACTCCTTCATAACCACAGAGTACTTATTTAGGATAAAGAAGTCTGAGAATGAGACCTCCTCTTATTTTTTTTTTTTTATTTTATTTCTTTGATATTTTTCCAGGGAAGTCTGAATGGGCATATAACCTATTTTTAGCGGAGGCCAGGGAGGAAAATGCCCCAGTAATAGACATTTAATATATGTACAGTAATACACGACTTGTAAAGCAAGTGTGATGACAGAAGAGACAACAGTGCAATATTTATATAATACAAATGAGGTGAGAGAAATAAAACAGGTGTACAATATTTGTTTTTAAGTCTTTACAGTTTTCTGTATCTAGCTAGCTAACATTATTGTATTTCTGCAACCTTTGCAATTTGAGAGCTTGCATGTTTACAGAAGAGATCTAAGGTTAGGCTTTGCAGATGAGTAATTATTAAAAAGAGATAGATGAGATAGTGGACAGTATGGAAGGATGGATGGATGATAGGAAGATGACAGAAAAAGAGAGGAAGAGAAGGAATAGAGAATGACCAGAAGAAGAGAGGGGATGATGCAACTGACCCGGGTCCCTTGTAGAAAAAAAAAGACAAGGAACAAAGTTATGAGGCTCTGATTATATTGTGATCCTAGTGACAAAAATGGTACAAATGAAGTTGTAACAGATCTGATTATATTGCTGCCCTAACCTCTGAAGCACAGTGTCACTCTTCTTCTGTTGCTGCTCACCTAATATTAGAAATTAGGATTTTTTTCTTATGTTAAGACTACTCTGTAAGTGATGTCTATTGCAGAAAATAGGCCAATATGTGACCTCTGTCAGTTTTGCATGATCCTATGGGTCAGTAGATATCCTATGTGACACTGCAGGGTACACAACAGAGTGACAGTGTGTCCCCCGAAGGCTACATATATTTAGGTTTCGGTAATGTTAACATGAAATATACATGCTGTCACTGGTACAACACCTGGTGGCTATTTTATCATGCAAAATTAAGTTATCATTGGGACTTGCAGAAAGTAGCAATAAACTATATGTTATATCTAGGAGGCAGAAAATGGAGATACATCTGTATATGTTAACCAAGTATGCACAGTCAGACTGCAGAGATTGTTATATGAATGTCTTCTGGAACATTAAACAAAGCAACAGTTTTGTCTTCACACAAAGGTGAATGCTGCAGTGTATTATGTTTTGCACTATACAGAAGCTCTGGAGTGATCATGTCAAATGCATATTGTGCCTTAAATCTGGTATGCCCCATGGCTCTTTGACAATGAAGGCACTCAACAAAAAGCTGATATTTGATGAGTGGACATATTGCTCATACTGTCAAATTGTACATTCAGCACTCAAGGGCAAACATCAGAGCAGGTTAAGCACTCATGGTTTGTAAGAACTGCAGCCTTTTTTTTGCAAAAAAAAAAAAACGATGTACACTTTTGGTTGCTTTGCATTTATGCAGGCTAGAGGAGCAAGCAGGGAGAGACCAAGGAAAGGAAGTGTGGTTGCACTGACCTGAGAGTGCTCTGTGAGTAAGATTGGCATGTACACAACTTTATGAAAATGTTGACAGAGGTGATACAACCCAAAGCTAAAGGATGCTGCTATATGGTAGAACATACCATCCCCATGTGTTGTATTGTGGTATGGTTATTTTAAAACATTAACATATGCTCACAAGGCCCTTTTGTGGAGGGTTTACACATACAGGGAAACACTAAGCATCCTTTTGTAAGAATAAGCCACAGAGCACATATAAGGATTCTTAGTGTGCATAATGGGACAGCACTGTGCATCCCACAGTGCTGTAGTGCCTACTTGGGCACACAGTGCCATTTGTACATCAACCTTACAGCATTCTATGCAAACAGAGTTTTGACTCTGTATATACTGTCGCTACTAGCAGCAGTAGACAGGAAAGAGTAGCACTTCTCGAAGCTGTTGCATGTCACCGTGCTTGTTGCATATTGTTATGTAAAACTGTTCATTTCCTTCTCATTCTGGCTTTGTAGTCTGATTTCTCAGCATTACAGAGTCCAGGCTAGTGCTGGCTTGCACCGCTGCCAGTACAGAACATCACTGCCCCTGTGAGCAATTAAGAGTGCTGCTGTGCTACTATTGTAGCACCATCTGTTTGCAGGACAGGGCATATTTCTTCTGCTTTGTTTTTGTTTAAATGTGTGTATACATATAGGTTCATAGGTAGGTACTAGGCTATCTGCCCAAGGGCCTAAGTAAGCCTAGCCAACAAGGTTCTCTGGCTTACGCCACCCAAGAAAGTTATTTTCTTGTGCCCCCGTCGAGCAGAGCCACAGAAGTGATCCCCGGGATGTATTTCCTATTCCCATCCACTCATCAAGCAAGATTTTCTTGAAGAGTGTTAATGAGGAACTTTGCTTGACATAGACGGGTAACTTGTTCCAGAGTATGGGAAGTCTCTGTAACAGGAATCTATCCCTCCAGTATGTCCTGTTTATTGTGGTGACAAGGTTTAGGTCCCTAGAGCGTGTAGCTCGAGGGATTGGGATTTCTTTAGGTGCAACATGTCCAGCAGCTCTGGGTTTAACATAGCTTTATATGTTAGGCAGAGATCACCTCAGAGTAGGCGATATGCTATGGAGTAAACCTGGAGTTTTTTGAGACGGTCAGTGTAGGGCATCTTTTGAGGCCAGTAATCCTCTTTGTGAGGTACTTCTGTGGCCTTTCCAGCTGCTGCATATATCTTGTGAGGTGCATTCCAAAAGGGACATTGTACTCTATAATGGGTCTAATGAATGTTGAGTAGAGGGGAACAGTGACCTCTTTTTTCCTGGATGAGAACCCTTTTTGTGATGAGGTGTGCCACATAGAAAGATTTCCTAGCTACAGATATATCCTGATATATCTGTAGTGACTTGTACAGTTTGTTTTTGTTTTCGTATGTGTAGTTGCGACAGCTTGTGGTAGAAATTAGGGTGCTTCTCTAATCAATAGTATCAAAAGATGTAATAGAATGTTGTTTTATTTACATAACAGTGGGGACCCACCATGATGGTCAGTGTGTGGGTTTCTGCTCTCCACCAATCAAAAATTTAACATTGTTTTTTTATTGTGGAAGTGCCCATATTCAGAAATAAACTCAGTTTCACTATGAGGTATGCCTAAATAAAACTACAGAAAGATGGACACAATTATTCAAAGTTTTCTCCAGATTAAAAAGGAGAGAAAAAAACAGCAAAAAAAGATAATGACAAAGCACTCCAGCATCCCACCATAGTCCACTGTATACGCTGACATACTTTTTCCACAATTATGAACAAGAAGAAAAACTCCATTAGATAGTGAATCAGTGCTAATGCTGTAGAAACACTACTAGCAATGATTTTGTGTGAAAAACACCAATCAACAAGCTGGAACTCATCCATATGTGATCAGTGAGTTGCAACCTCTTCACTTCAAACGTAACCATTGTACTCGTGGCATGCTGTGATGTGACATGCTAACTACATAAGTGCACTTTACACCCTGACCCTGACAGTTATTTTTCTGTTGCTCATACAGTTTCACTGTTTATCCTAGTGCATGTCAGTGAAAAGGTCCTGCATTCATTGTCTAGAAGCTATTAAAGTTCCACTGTGGCCATCGTATTAGTAGTTAAGACCTGCACTGGTTTTGCCTTTATTGTCTTTTTAATGTGAGTGACATGAATGTGGCCATAAAAGCCAGAGTTTTCGTATTGTACATACATACTTTAGATATAGAATCTCCTGGCCCCATACCTCTCAACCTCTTAGAGCACCAAATCTGCACAAAACCTACATGATGGGGGGATAGATAGGGACATATTTTAACTATTGCTCTTACAAGCTTAGAACATTCATAGAATACTAGGTTTTGCATTAGCATGACTTTTCTGAAGGATGTGGAGTCTTAAACTCAAGATATTTCTCATTATTTAGTGACTTCAATCCTCAGCTATTTACCAGACTGGTGCAGATTATCAGAGGCACACAACAACAATATGAGGCAAAACTCTGGT
Source organism: Protopterus annectens (assembly GCF_019279795.1). Classification (NCBI taxonomy): domain Eukaryota; kingdom Metazoa; phylum Chordata; order Ceratodontiformes; family Protopteridae; genus Protopterus; species Protopterus annectens. The sequence goes on from NC_056737.1 coordinate 796,329,419, forward strand.
CATTCTGCGAATATCTGGACAGTTGAGTGGTATGCCTGACCCATCTTGATACTAGGTGGAGAGTGGTGTCAACTCTGAGCTCCTGAAAAGGGGATTGGTGGGAAGGACCCACAGGCAGTCTCAGCGGAAGCACCATCACAGAAATTGAAACTTGGAAGGTAGATTGCACACTTGCCCTTCTGGACATAAGTCCAGCAGGTGCTAGGTTCAGACTCCACTAGCAGTGGCTCAAGCCCACACCAGTCCCCTCTAATGGCAGTGATAAGTCCAGAAGAGAAAGTACTTCCTCAGACTGCCACCCAAAAGGACACTGTCCAGCCCCCAAACAACTAGCTGGAGCTCATGGCAGATAGTCCAATCCTGATGAGTGATCATTAGAGTTTATTTTCTTTGGGTTCAAAGTTTTTAAGCACAAGGACTGTCCTTCCATAATCTCCCATGATGTCTGTCAGGGTCTGGTAGCCAGGTTGAGGATCTAGGGTTCATGATTCAAGGCCTAGACATCTGAAGAATGTTTCTTTGTTGTGAGCATGAAATTCAGAATAATCTGCCAGTATAGACCAGCAAAAAGCTTCAGAATAAAAGATTTGGTTCTGCCTGCTGTCCATACTGTTAAGGTGTCCTTTCCTCTTGCAAACTTAGAAAGTAGCTGGAACAGGATGTGGAATTACTAAAGAGAATATGGCCTGTTACTGCTGCTGGGCCTGGTGGAGGCTTCTCTTACTTGTGCAATGTGCTTGGCACTTCAGGAGCAGGAGCTCTAGTGAGGCATCAGGCATGCACCAGTTATATGTTCACCTGTGTGCGAGACCATCCATGAGCTTATGTCTGGTATTAATGGTGGAGGCCAGGATACTGTATTATGAAGACTTTGAGGACTTGGAGAAGACCATTGCTTTTGAGGTGGGCAAGTACAGTCTTCCCTGCAAATCACCTTACATCTGATTGACTTATTTTTAGAGAGACCTGGAGGATTACAATCTGTAGAATGCATTCTTGCTGCCAACATTCCTGAATTTGTGTATTTCGAAGAAGGAGTGAGAACTCTGACTGGATCATCTTGTGGTGCAACAAGTAGCACACTGGTGGTTGGCATAATGGTTAAGGTGTTTACCTTACAGATCCAATGTTCAGGGTTTGATTCTCACATGTGGTAATTGGCTAGGCTTAAAATGGTCCATAAGGGCAGTTAGTCTAGTGCTAATCTATGAACCTATGAATTTATCTTGGATACAGAAGGTTTTGGGTCCTATTTCCACATCAAGTAGTTGGATTGCTGACACTGCTTTATAGCATAAGAGGGTACTGCACACCTAAGTGTATTGTCCTTTGAATGAAACATTAAATTGAGGTCCCATCTCCTTGAGTTAATGGTAGCTCATGTGGATGTAGAAGATCCCATGACACCTATTGAAGAGAGTAACGGTCCTTTATTTAATGCAACATAAAGCTTATTTAAATATTTACAAAATGTACATATTTACAGGCCCATATATACACATTTTTTTTACTATTTATCATTTTTCTTATAACAACCTCATTGTTATTCTTCCATAATTGACCCCTCTCCTTCTACAACCATAATCTTAATTTTTTTTCAATATATCTGTCAAAATCCATTTCCCATTAAACAAAATGTCAGTCTTTCATTCCAAATAACTCGTACTACATGAAATAAAGTATTTTCAACCCTTTTTACATATTCTGTCTTCTTGGTCTTATAATATCCATACATAATCATATTCTTATCTATATTATTTCAGTAATATTCTCAAAACATTTTTCTTACTTTTTCCAGAGTTTCACCACTCTTTTACAGTTAAAAAATGTTGTTGTCTCTTCCTCCACACAAAGTAAACACACACTTTCAACTTTTTATATGGAGTATTCCCCTTTACTGGTAACACTACTTTCTTGGCACCCCATTTTTTCCTTACTTTAATGGATTTAATCACTTTTTCTGGTACATTTTCCCATGGATTTACATAATATTATTATAGTACATGAAGCGCAGTGATTACTGTCAGATATTTGGTAAAAAGACAAATCAGTTAAGTACTAGAATGGCAAGTGACCCAACCTTAACAAATGTTAAGCACCACTGCTTAAGTTGTTAAGATGGGGTCTCGGGCTAGGAAGTCAAATCTGCCAGTACAGATAAGCAAAGAGCAGCAGCAGAGTAAAATATTTGGTTCTGCCTGCTGTCTGTACAGATAAGGTATCCTTTTCTCTTACAAACTTAACAAGTAGTAGCTGGAGTAACAGGATGTGTGTTAGCTTGCGCTTTCTCTGAAGGATACGAACTCTGAAACTCAAATGTAAAACGCAGAACAGTTTTCCAAATTGTCCCATACATACCAGTCTATTATAGTGTCATTTTTTGTTCTTATTCTTAAAGTTGGTTTTCTCTTGTTTTTAAGAAAGGTTTTACTTACAGTTTTTTTGCTCCTTTCATTTTTTGCCTGCTGTCACTTTTGCACACATTTTAATTAGTAACAGAGAACTAGACACCACAGCTTCCAAAGCAGAAATTTATTACCTGTGCAATCCGTTCAACTCAGCACAGCTCCAACAGATTAAAAAACAGTCACCAATGTTCACAACATGAAAAGTAAAATCCACTGGCACAAATTTATCACATCACAGTAGTTGTTAAAATCCAAAAGGCACAAAATAGAAGTTAAGCGCTTTCACCTAAGCAAATCTCAGGCTTCCTCAGAACAATGTAATAACTTCTAAGTCCTGCTAATATAGGTGCATATTTTCAAACCAATGGTAATGCCTCAATTAACTATGACAGCAAATTTAAAAAGACAAATCACACTTCACAGATAAAAGGGACACATTTTTTTAAAAACATATTACTTTATACAAGTATAATCTCACTAAAATATGAATATTGCAAAGAGGTTTTATTAATTACAGAATGTACTGGACATTGTCATAATTTAGCTGATCTCATTTTTAAGACACTGGAAATAGTAATGCATTCATTCAAGCCAGGGGGCTTTCCAGCATCAAGCTTTATCTGCTAGTATTTTTAGTTATGGCGTTATGTACTATCACAAAACCAGACACCTTCTCAGTTTGTTGCTGCTTTCCTCTTTTACTGTGTCACTGCAGCGTACGTTTATACTGTTGCATTCTATGTTATCACATCACCTGGTTCCTTTTCTACATACCATCCTTAGCACTTCCAAAAAGGTTGTCTGACATCTTACCCCATAAAACAGCAGAATGGACACCTGGATCATCCTGCTCAATTTTTAACAGGAAATCATTAGGAAGCCCTCCTGATACCAGTTCTGTTATCTGCACCACTTCAACAGACTAACTGATTTCCTTCTCCACGAAGATGGCCAAATGCTGCTTATTTGTAAAATCCACCACACACAAATCTGTTCACAGTTTGAAGCTGCATATCAAATTTTTCTCCAAATTCTCACTTTCTACCTCCAAAGTCTCCATAGCTTTTCTGTCCTCCTCCATGCTGCTGCTTTCCTTAGGCTTCTTTCTTGCTGCTATAGGAGCCATCTGGCACCATCTAGCAGCTGCAGAGAGTGTTAGAATTTCCTTGTTGGCCTGGCCAAATTTCCCCTAGTAGTATAAATCTTCCCTACAAAGAGGACACTGGCCTAGAGGTACTAACGTAGTCAAAATAGGATAAGTAAAAATAAAAAAAGAATTCCCAGTAGAGCTAGTATTTAAGCAGACCATTATGGCAGCATGGAAGCACAAGTACTGTGTGCACTTGCAGCACATTGCAGAAAACCTGGATGTAAAGATTAAGTTTCTAACCAGGCATTCATAGGTTCATAGCTGTGTACTAGTCTAATGGCCTTGAAGCCTTTACAAGCCTTGCCCAAAAAAACCTGCCCAGGCACCCTGCCACCAGATGTTAGTTCACAGTGCCCGTATCCAGTAGAGCAACTGGAGTGATCCCTGGGGTGAACTTTCTGATGTTAAGTTGTCTATCTCGCCTTCGTTCTTGCTGGTTGGGATCGGAGCCGATCCTTGGCTCCGACTCGGCCATCTTCTATAGCTCGAGAGCTGTTTACTGGCTCGAGGCTACCCTTTATCCCATGATGCCTAGCGATAGCTACCCAGATCTCGTGTGCCGCTTCAGCTGCGAGGTGTCGTTTTTCTGGCTCAGGCTCGTATAAAGTTTTTGTATAAATTTCTTACTCTAGAATTCTATATTTTCAGTGTTTTATTGTTAACGATTAGTCTTGTTTGTTGTACTATCCCTTCTTTTCCTTGTAGAACTCGTTTAACTTAGAGAGATATCCTTCAAGGATGCATCTGCAGTCCTTACAAATGGGTTGTCCTGTCGTCAGGCAGCCCTTTGGTCGGCCGGATTCCAAAGTCTGGGTCTGGCTTCGGCTGGTGTCGCACTTCACCCGACGTCATTGCTGCAGTTATTCGGGTATAAAGGCATCAGCCGACGCCATTTTCCTCAGTCTTTCTTGCCGCGTGAAGCAGAAGCTGTTCGCAAGTGCCGGTTGGTCAGAACCAGAGATTACTACTACCGAATACTTCTACTACTACCGAAGACTTCTAAAAAGCTAAGTACCCCGTTGGGGACTCTTTCTTGCCTCAGCCGATGTCAGAAAAAGTGAATAACTGTTTAACTTGTGAAACAAATACCTCATAAAGATTTCCACTCTTACTGCTTACCTTGTTTAGGCCCAGACCACGGCGTAGCAGCTTGTCTAGCCTGTGCTTCTTTTAACCGACGGACGCTTAGACGTCGGTCGGAATTTGCTGAGCAGTTTTTCGGCTCCGATTTTGCTTATATTATGCCGTCGGATCCTCCGACTTCACAAATATCCAAAGGACCGATACTCACGGTCCGCGGTTTCAGTGTCTCTATTTCAGCCAAAACCGAGCAAGCGGTTCTTCCTTCAGCCAAAAACTTACCTTCTACCGAGGCCTCTTCCAACCTGGTGGAATCAATCCAACCTGCAGTTGTGGTTTCTCAGGAATTATCTGACACTATTCCCTTGGATATTTCAACCCCTGCACGTGGAGCTGCTAGGCCTCCTGCAGCCATGTCCATTGAGGCCTTTGCCAGGGCTAAAGCAGCTAAAGCTACTAAATCTGTGCCTGTTAAGACCCCCTCTCACAGGCCTAGCTCCAGTTCCCAAATGCTTAGTCTAGCAGAGGATCTCATTTCTTTAATCCGGGGATCCCAACCTCACCCAGACAGGGCCTCTCACCCACCTCCAGAGAAGAGGCCTAGAGCAGAGCCCCTGAGCCAGTTTCCACAGATGATTCCTCTGATGATTCAGATAATACAGACCCTCCAGAGGCTCCTTTTCCCCTTATGAAGACTCTGATGCTGAAGAGTCCATCCCTTCTGCCTCTCCGCCTGAGGAATTTTCCTTTGGAGAAACCTTGCATGCTATGAGGGAACAATTTCAGTGGCAGGGCCAAGATTTCTCAGACTCCAGAAAAAGGCTTAGAACCTTTTTGCATTTACCACAACATAGGCCTTTAGCTATACCTCCAGTTCTTTCTGTTGTAGATGATGCATTTAATGATGCTTGTACTGCTCCTGATTCTCTACCTCCGGCCCCTGCTAAGCCCGATAGGTACTACAGGGTCCCGGACACATCACCATTTATACAAGGCTCCTTTTGCAGATCCCGAGACTATCTCCCAGGGGCCTAAGGCTGTAGCAACTACCTCTGCCAAAATCCCCTCCCTCTGAAAGGGAATCCAGGTCCTTAGAGATGGGGTAAAAAAGTTTACACTTCTGCTACTCTTTCAGCTAGGGCCTTGAACTGTCAATTTCATATGATCCAGTATCAAGAATTTATGCTAGATCAGTTAACAAAAACTGTCCTCTGATGAACCTTTAGACAAGAAATATGTTCAGGAAATGGTACATAACATTCAGCAAGTTAGTAACCATTCTTTAAAATGCTATGATGCACTGGAGGCTTCCTTTAGATCAGCCATGACTGGCACAGTTATCAGAAGGCATGCATGGTTAAAGAGCAGGCCTTACGGACCATGTCAAATCAAAACTATTAGACGCTCCCATGGACAAGATCAATTTGTTTGGCTCTCCTGCACAACAGGTGCTGAAGAAGATGGAAGAGAAGGCAAAATCTGTCCAAACAGTGAAAGATTTCTTACAGGTCCAACCTCCGGAATTGGCCTCCAAGAATTGGTCCTTCCAGACTCCTCCAGAGCACAGAGAGGCAGGAATAGGCATTCAAGAGGCAGAAGCCAATCCAGGGGTGCCTACAGGGGCGCCAGTGGGTAACAACCAGCGAGGCACAGACACAGCCACCACCACTACTACAGGACAATCACAGTGACTTGGCTCTGGCATACCAGGGAACAACTAGAAGCACCCTTAGGTGGGAAGCTAGCCTTATTTTCAATAAACTGGCATTACATCACAAGAGACAAGTGGATTTTACAGACAATAGATCAAGGCTACAGGTTTCATTTCCATACTCTAGAGGAATGCCAAACCTACCTCCAAATCAAAAGGCAGAAGCTCTAAAACAAGTGAATCAATTATTAAAGATGAGAGCTGTGGAAAAGGTACCATATATGGAGCAAGGAAAGGGCTTTTACTCCAGACTCTTCCTAGTACCAAGGAAAGAAAGCAAATGGAGACCTATTCTCGATCTGTCCGCTTTAAACACATTCCTCATTGTTCCAAAATTCAAAATGCTGACCCTACAGCAGCTTCTTCCCATGCTGGGCAAGGAGTCTTGGCTGGTAACTCTAGATCTCAAGGAGGCACCCCATAACCAAATTGCAGAAGATACCTCAGATTTCTTGCAGGATCAGAGCATCATCAATTCTCAGCATTGCCCTTTGGCTTATCTACTGTGCCCAGAGTGTTCACGAAATGCCTGGCATCAGTAATCGCCATTGCAGGCTTCAGGGAATCCAAATCTACCCTTACCTGGACGACTGCCTGATACAAGCGGACAACAAAACAAGCTAGCAGACTTGAAAAGAGTAATTTACCTTCTACAAGCCCTGGGATATACAGTCAATATAAAAAGTCAAGGCTGATACCATCCCAAAGATAACCTTTTGGGTGCGGGCTGGACACATCCAAACAAATGGCATTCCTAACAGTAGAAAAACAGGAGCAACTCCCTCTCTACTTCTTGGCATTAACAAAGCAAAACCATCTAACAGCAAGAAAAATCCTGCAAGCATTGGGCTTCATGGCATCCTGCATAATATTGGTCCCACATGCCAGACTGCATATGAGAAAGCTACAGTGGTACCTAAGGAATTTATGGTCTCAGCACAAGCACAGCCTAGAAACCCAAATTCCAATAATTCCATGCCTGAAGCAAGAATTCCAATGGTGTATTGTATAATAATAACACAGGTTCAGTAGCATGGTTGATGGTGGCTGGTTGTAAAGCTCTTTTTTAAATTAAAGTTGAAATTTGAGGCTCAGAAAAGTCTGCACCTCAATCAAACAAAGGATTGCCCTTCCACAGCACTCAACCAAGCCAAACCATCACAACGGATGCCTCAGACCTCGGCTGGGGGGCCCACATGCTGGACAAATGCATACAAGGTTTATGGACTCAAGAGCAGCTGCACCTACACATAAACCTAAAGGAAATGCTGGCAGTAAAACTGGCAATTCAGACTTTCAAACCATTTCTTCGACAAGGTCAATTGATGATAAGGACAGACAACACCACAGTTATGTGGTACATCAACAAGCAGGGAGGCACACATTCGTACCCTCTATGCCGGATGGCCCTGGACCTCTGGAATGTGGCCCTGAGTTACAACATTCAGTTACAAGCAATCTTTGTACCAGGAAAAGAAAACACTCTAGCAGACATATTAAGCAGGACTACCACGGATGCCCACGAATGGATGCTGCATCCGGGCATCTTCAAAACCATTACAAGAAAATGGGGTCTCCCAGAAATAGACTTATTTGCATCCCCACGCAATCACCAACTAAAGAAATTCTGCACCAGGACGTACCACCCACTGGCTGGGAGGTGAACTCCCTATCCTTCAGTTGGAAAAATCTGACAGCATATGCATTCCCACCACTTCCTTTGATGCACAAGGTGCTATTGAAGATCAAAGAGGACCGTCCAAGGATCATTCTGATAGCTCCAGATTGGCCAAGGCAACATTGGTACCCATTACTGAGGAGCATGTCTCGGGAACAGATATGGCCCTTACCCCTAGTTCCCTTGCTGTTAACTCAGAACAACTACAACACCCTGCATCCAAACCTGAAAACTCTGCAGCTGACTGCCTGGAACATTGCATAAGACAAATTAACCCAAATTTATCCCAAAGGGTTAAGGACATTATCTTGGAAGCTAAATGGAAAAGATATCTCATTTGGAGTACTGCTAAAGGGAAGATGTGTCACTGGTAAACATAGCCAACATCCTGGAATACTTGGCAGAGCTATTCCACAAAGGCCTGTCCTACTCTTCCATTAAGATTCATGCATCAGCTATTTCAGCAGAATACGACTTGGATCCTCCAGTCTTCTCACATCCTCTGCTCAGGCAGTTTCTGAGAATTAAAATGTAAAACCTCCTAGGAAGCCACCATTACCTGCATGGGACTTGAACTTTGTGCTAGAAAAATTGACACTTCCTCCTTTCGAACCAGCAGCAACAGCAGAATTGCAATACTTATCATGGAAAACTGCTTTCCTGCTGGCAATCACGTTTCTGAGCTACAGGCATTAATGGCAGTACAGCCCTTTCTGATCTTCCATCAAGATAGAGTGTCCATGAGAACAAATCCTACTTTTATGCCTAAGGTGGTCTCCAGAGTATCTTTAAATCAGGCTATCCACCTACCTACATTCTTCCCCAACCCACAGAACAGGGGAGAAAGACTGTTGCATACCTTGGATGTACACAGAAAATTACGCTACTACCTGGACAGGACCAAGAGCAATAGAAAAACTGACCAGCTACTGGTAGCATATGCAACAGGAATGGAAGGGAAAGCAATTTCAAAACAGACAATATCTAAGTGGATAGGAAATTGCATTAGATTTTGTTACTCCTACCATGGAAAGAAAACTCCAGACAACATCAGGCCTCACTCTACAAGAGCTACAGCCACTACCACAGCTTTTCTGTGGCTACCAAAGACATTTTAGAGGCTGCGCATACATTTGCCAAGCATTATAATTTACCTTTATACTCTAGATCCCGAGCAGGTTTTGCCACTGCTGTTTTGCAAGGGATCTTAACTACACCATAATTCTATCTTTCCTCCTCCCCAGTTTGGCTATGGTATTCTACCCATTTGTAAGGACTGCAGATGCATCCTTGAAGGACATAGTACAGTTTTGTATCTACCATAAATGTAGATGTCCGATAGGAATGCATCTGCAGTCATACCCTCCTTCCTCTGTGGTACTCCTAGGGTATTTGCCCTCTTATAGCTAGCTGGGGAATCTATTATTGTTTGTATATATGTACATACATGCTTATTTTTGTTTGTTCTAATATTTGGAATCATTGGCATTTATCCAAATTTAGCCTTCCTAGAGGCACCTGGCATCTGGGGGGAAAATACTGAGAGGAATGGCGCCGATGGTGCCTTTATACCTGATAACTGCACTGCAGCAATGACGGTGGGTGAAGTGCGACACCCCAGAAGCAGACTTTGGGAATTTGGAATCGGCCGAGCCTGGGCGACAGCTCAACCATTTGTAAGGACTTTGTAGCATTCCTATCGGACATGTACATTTATGGTAGGTACAAAACTGTACTTTCTCCCCCATCCCCTCCTTGTCAGGTTAGCCGTTTAGGTCAGAGGCTTTCCTTCTACCTTTCTTTCATAGGCTAGCCGTTTATGTTAGAGGCTTTCCTATAAAAAAAACCTTTAGCTATAGTCTTGTAGTACAGTGTGTTTTTTTGTGTAGACTGTATTTTGCTTTAGTAGCTGTTACTGTTTTTGTTGTTTCCTTCTTTCAGGATGTCAAAGGAATCCAAAGTGTCTGGATTCAAGAAGTGTGACTCATGCTGTCAGAAAATGTCTCTGACAAATGGGTACGCTTCTTGCGTCTGTTGTTTAGGCGCTGTGCACCTGCAGGACTCTTGTTCTATCTGCCATGCTTTTAGTCCAAGAGTCCTGCAGGAGCGTAAGAATAAGCTTATTCTTAGGGGTCTTTTAAAACCCCAGGATTCACTGGCCAAGAGCTCTCAGCCTGTGAAATCCCCTAAATCTACCAAGCCTTCGGCTCCAAGTTCGGAGCCGTCTTCGGTTCAGACTCTACCTTCTACTTTGGTTCTGGCTGGCACCGATAAGACTATCCCCCCATCGGCTCCATCAGAAACTTCAGAGCCTTCGCGGAGCCACAAGAGGCTGAGGTCCCCTTCACTGGAATCGGTACATTCGGCTCCTCAGTCTCCGTTGCTTCAGAGTGAGCACAGTCACCGATCCTTTCACTCCTCTCGATCCTCTAGGCTATTGGATCACGATGTGGAGAGAGTGGTCAGTAGGTTGCTAAAGTCGCAGGCACTTGCCAAGATGTTGTCCAGCCCTCCTCAACAGGTGTTGGCTCCATCCACCACTTCTCTTGATGTTCCTCCTTCGACTCCAATGAGTTCGGAGCCGGAGTTTATTGGGGTTCGAGTAGTGGAACCAGCGGCTCCGATAACTCTATTTCCTTCGGTTCTGACGTCGGCTCCAATCCCCTCAGTGGTGCCGACCGTTGAGGGATCTGGGCGCAGGGGTTCCCTCATTGACTCTGAGGAGGCGAGTGGCATTGGACCCCGTTCTCCCTCTCGGAGCTTCAGCGCAGGTGAGATTGGCTCCTACATCGGCCTTGGAGCCTTCTTCCTCGGTGCGGAGAAAGATTCCGATTTCCTCGGAACCGGAGCTTTCTCTGCATCGTGGCAGGGACGCCTTCAATGTCATGAGGAGTGTGCTGGCCACTGAGGCAGCTCCACTATCGGCCCCATCGGCTCCGTCCCCTGTAGTGCCTGTGTCAACCTCTACTCCTCCTCCAGACCCCAAGCGTATGGATCCGGCACTCCAGGGCACGCCATTGGGTGTTTCCTCTTCTTCTGAGGCCTCCCCTGATCATTCAGAGGAGCCCCTTCATAAGAAGAAGTGCAAGAGGAAGCACATTGACTCCCCTGAGTCTGTCACTTCTGATACAGACTTAGATGATTCGGAAGGGTCCCCGAGATCCCCCTCTGAAGATGTTTCCTTTTCGGGCATCCTAGAAATGCTTAAGCAGAGGGGGAACTGGAATCCCCTAGCCCCTACCGAGGATGAGTCTGTATTTCTGGATGCGTTCGGTTCCCGACCTTCCACCTCCTGGGTTTCTCTGCCTTTCAATCCACTTATGTCAGTGGTGGCTCAAAAGGCTTGGTCAGCTCCGAATACAGTGGAACTAACTCCGAGGAGACCTAGCAAATTCATGACAGCACCCCAGGATAAGCAGTTCCTTACCAAAGGTGTTCCTGTTGATGCCATGGTGGTAGCAGCAGCCACCAAAAAAGAGTTAGCGGAGACCTCTTCGTCTGTCCATCCTCCTAACAAGGAGTCTAGGACGATGGACAGATACGGGAAGCGAATGTTCGCTTCAGTGACCTTTTCTATGAGGTCACTGAACTACTTATGTCATTTTACCTGGCTTCAGAGGGATCTCCTTAAAGAGCTTGGAGATACCCTTCAAGATCCATCAGCTGAGGGGGCTCAAGCTAAAGTAGCTTCCCAGCGGGCGACGCTTAGTTGTGTAGTTAACTCCTCCATGAGGCTCATTTCCTACACAGCCGATAGTGCGAGTAGAGCTGCAGGTACGGGTGTGGCCCTTAGGAGGCATGCATGGATGCGGCTGTGTAATTTTGCTGAACCCTTTCGAGCGTCATTCACCAACACCCCCTTTGATGGTTCCTTTCTCTTTGGACCACAGGTGAAAGACACTTTGACTAGGTGTGATTAAGAAGGCAAGACTCTCTCTACCGTGGAAGTCCGTTTTTCCACTCCTTCTAGACCGTACCCCAAAGGTCAGAAGAGTGGCAGAATGTGGTTCCGAAAATCCCAGGGAGCCTTGCCTGACACATAGCGATTTTTCCTCCAGGGGCAGAGGGGGAAACAATAACAACAGACGCTGCCCTCGTGGAAGAGGGGGTCCGCAGCACCAGGGTAACAGAGAATCTTTCTCTGATAAGCCCTTTCAGCATCCCTGAAGGGTTGTCCAGCTGCTCACCCCTGGAGGCAGCCGGGGGAAGACTTTCACTGTACCAAAAGCCTGGCAAAATTTAACACAAGACAGATGCGTACAATCCATTATATCCGGAGATTACAAAATTCCCTTCTGTCAACCCCCCTTACCATCAAGGAAATCCCTTCCAGATGTTCCAACCAATCTGAAGGACCAAGCAGTAATAGAAGTTTCCAAACTGCTAGAAAAAAAGAGTCATCCAGGAAGTCCTGGCAGACCAGCACAGATCTGGAACTTACTCAAGGTTCTTTTTGGTACCAAAAAAGACAGGGGACTGGAGACCGATTCTGGATCTCAGCAGACTAAACAGGTCTGTACAAAGAACAAAGTTTCAGATGGTCACGCTACAGACCATTCTACCCTTTCTGGGTCAGGACAATTGGATTTGCTTGATAGATCTTCAGGGCACGTACTACCACATCAAGATGGACAGGTGCTCCAGGAGATTTCTTCGCTTCTGGCTGGGAGCCAGTCATTACCAGTTCAGAGCTCTGCCCTTTGGTCTCACCACAGCCCCCAGGGTGTTCACCAAATTTATGGCAGTGGTCACGGCTTACCTGAGACGTTGAGGATTCCAGGTGTTTCTAGACGACTGGCTCCTTACTGCTACTACCAGGCATCAACTTCTACAGGCCAGGGACTACACAATCACAATCTGCTCCCAGCTAGGCATTACAATAAACTTCGAAAAATCTGCCTTGTTGCCCTGTCAATCTATCACCTACATAGGAGCAGACTTAGACACAAGAAACATGTCAGCAAGGCTACCGCTAGAAAGGGTGTCTACAATTTGTCAGCAAGTACAAATTCTCATGCAGAGCAAAAGAATCCAAGTCAGGTTCGTCCTTCAAACTCTGTGTTCCATGGCAGCAGCCATTCTTCTAATCCCACTGGCCTGCTTTCACATGAGGATCCTTCAGTGGCTTCTGTTCACACAGTGGTCTTTCCAACAGCTGCCCATGTCTCACATGATAATGATTACAGATGCATGCAAAAGGCACCTTTCCTGGTGGACGGTCTCCCCACTAGTGACTCAGGGCAGACTGGTAGCCACAGTGACCACAGAAGCCTCCCTGATAGGGTGGGGGGGGGCATTATCAGGGCAGGACAGTCCAAGGCACTTGGCAGCCTCACGAGTACCATCTGCACATGTGCTCCTAGCATTGCAAGCCTTTCAGGACTCTCTTCCTTCTGGGACCATTGCAATTCAAACAGACAACATGTCAGTGGTGTGGTACATCAACAAGCAGGGTGGAACCAGGTCCTACCCCCTGTGTTGAGAAGCAGTCAGACTGTGGCACTGGGCGATTTCCTCCCAACGTTTTCTGATTGCGACACACATCCCTGGGAGGTCCAACATCATAGCTGACAGGCTCAGCAGAGCTATCCTCATGCCTCACGAGTGGTCTCTGAATCAGGAAGTTGCGGATCTTATCTTCCGCAAATGGGGACAGCCTTGCTTCAATCTTTTTGCCACCCCTTCAACAGCAAATGCAGCAACTACTGCTCCCGCTTCCAGGTCATTCACCCAGAGACGCTGTAGTCCACGACTGGCCTCAGGGACTTCTTTATGCCTTTCCTCCGTTTCCCCTGATTCCAAAACTCATACAGAAAGCAATATTGTTAGGTTGCAAAATGATCCTCATTGCCCCCTACTGGCCTCAACAGATATGGTTCCCGTTCCTGCACCATTACCTTCTCGATCAGCCCTGGACTCTGGACTCGATTCCAGATCTACTGATTCATCAATCAGGCGGGTTGCATCAATCCCTCCAAACTCTCCAGCTCACAGCTTGGTTGCTCCACTTCCAATCTTAGCCAAGCTTCCCAGCATTTCCCCAGCTGTACGTGAGATTATTGTCTCCTCTCACAAGTCCACAACCAGAAAAACTTGTGCTAGTAAATGGAAACGTTTTTCTTGTTGGGCAGAGGCTAGGAACATAGATCCCTTATCAGCCCCAATCCATGAAATTCTGGAATTCCTAGCACAACTTTTTCATTCCGGGTCCGCTTCTGCTACAGTCAGGGTTCAATTAGCGGCCATTTCTAACTTTCATGTTGGTTTGTCAAATTCAAACATTATGTCTCATAAGCTCTGTAAAACTTTCTTGAGAGGCACCACTCTCCTTAGGCCTCCAGTGAGAGATCTCCCTCCTCCTTGGTACCTTAATTTGGTACTAACTTCCTTAACTCTGCCCCCTTTTGAACCAGCAGCGTCCTGCTCCATTAAGTTTCTATCTTGGAAGACACTTTTCTGGTAGCTATTACTTCAGCCAGATGCGTCTCTGAACTTCAGGCACTATGTGTTCGTCCTCCATACTTGGTTTTTCATAAGGACAGGGTTGCTCTGAGGACTAATCCTTCGTTTCTTCCGAAATTCTGCTCATAAAATAATTTAAATCAATCTATAGACCTTCCTGTGTTTTTCCCTAACCACACCAACAAGGCAGAGTACAAGTTACACCAATTGGACGTTCATAGACAATTACGTTTGTACCTGCATAGGACTAAGGAAATAAGGAAGTCGGACCAACTATTCCTTTCCTATACTCTAGGCAAACAAGGTCTCCCAGTTTCCAAGGTGACCTTATCCAGGTGCTTGTCTCATACTATTATTTTCATCTATCAATTAAGGAACAAAGAGTTACCTATCAAACCGACAGGTCATTCTACTAGGGCCTTGGCCACCTCTGTAACCTTCCAATCTAGGTTGCCCATGGATTCTATTTGTGCAGCTGCTACGTGGGCAAATCCTCATACCTTTATTTCTCATTACAAGCTAGATATGGTCTCCAGGAGCAGAGCTGACTTTGGTTCCACCGTTCTGAACAGTTTGTTCCAATGAGCCACCCAGGATTGTAGGTGCTAGGGACGCTGTCCCAACCAGCAAGAAAAAAGGCGAGATAGACAACTTAACATAAAGAAGTTATGTACCTACCATAACATTGTCTTCATCTCGCCTTCTTTCTTGCGTCCCACCCTCCGTCCCCCTGTCCTGTTGGACTGAGAGGAGTTCTAGTTTCACTGGCTGAGTGTTCTCTGGTTTGTTTCCTCTACTGAATTCTAGAGTATAACAGGTATACTCAACGTATTTGGACAGGTTTATTCTCTGGTTATGTCTGGGGTTAGCTATTTCAAACAAGGTCTGGGTAGGTATTGCTAGGCATCATGGGATAAAGGGTAGCCTTGAGCCAGTAAACAGCTCTCGAGCTATAGAAGATGGGTGAGTCAGAGCTGAGGATGGGCTCCGATGCTAACCAGCAAGAAAGAAGGTGAGATGAAGACAACTAACATGGAATGTTATGGTAGGTACATAACTTTTTACCCATCCACTCATCAAGATTTCTCTTGAAGAGGCCCAGCAAGGTGCTTTGCTTGACATGAACTGAAAACTTATTACAGAGTATGGACAGTCTTTGGGAGATCAACCTGTCCCTCCAGCATGTTCTGTTAATTGTGGTAATGAGTTTGTGATCTCTGGAGCATGTGGCACAGGGCATTGGGATTTCTTTAAGTGTAGCATTTCAAGTAGGGCTGGATTGGACATGGCTTTGTAAGTCAAACAGAGATCACCTCTAAGTAGATGATAAGAGACTGAGAACAGCTGAAGTGTCTTGAGTCTGTCCTTGTAGGATATGTGTTTAAGGCCTTGGATATTTTTTGTGAGGTACTTTTGTGGTCTCTCCACCTGTTGTAGGTGTCTGGTCAGGTACATGCCTTATATTCGTTGAATGGTCAAATGAGGGATGAGTAGAGAGGGTTGATGACCTCTTTCTTCCTGGATACAAAACCTTTAGTTATAAGATGTGCCACACAGAAGGACTTTTTGACCACAGTGGTAATGTGGTCGAAGGTGAGGTGGCTGTCGACCTGGGTGCCCAGAACTCTTATGGCCCCTTCAGTGTTCAGTGGGCTCCCATCAGCGTGGTAGTTCGTGGGAACTGAGTTTTTTCCAAAGGGGATGGTAATACATTTTTTGGCGTTAAGCTTCAGGCCATGGTTCCGACACCAGTCATTGGTCTCAGAGAGGCCCTTTTGTAGGAGGTCTGCATCATTTGGGGAAGTTGATGATGACGCCTAGCTTGCAGTCATCAGTGAACTTGGTCAGCCAGAGTCCTTCTGTGTTGGTCTGGACGTCTGAGAAGTAGATTCCAAACAGGAGAGGGCCCAGGACCGAGCCTTGTGGGACTCCAGTCATGACTGGTTGACAGTCTAACTTGGAATCAGCAACTTTCACTCTGTGGGTCTTGTCTGTGAGCCAATTTGCAACCCACCTAGTGATGTAAGGATTGATGCCTAGTTTGGTGAGTTTATCAGTGATTCCTGAGTGGAGTACTGTTGATATTTTGCATGTTTCCATGGGTTACAATCATTAGCAGTTCCTCCTTAATGCTAGATTGTTGCTAGGGACAGAGTTAGACTGTGCTTGTCCAGCACAGTTTCCCACAGCTGGAGAGTAAACATCTGTCCATTTCATTCTGTTCCACCCATCCTGACCTACATGATGGCCCAGGCTTATTCCTAAATCTAGAATCCCAGCTACACAGGTGAGTGATTTGCTACTTTACCAACATGCCAATTGCATAATTGCAATTTTAAATAATACGATCTCTGTAAATTTATATGTGATGCTTCTACAACTGGAGACTCAAAATCTGCTACTACATTATAGAATGTTTTTGGAATAGTGGGGAATTGCTTAGTACTTGAGAGAGGAAATTGGCCATGCTATGAAAGAGTTCTGCAGAAAAAAGCAGAGGAGATGTGGACATAGACACTGCACTGTCTTCTAGAACTGAGAACAAAATGGTGCCACCATGAGACATAAATTCATGGGCTGGATTTCTTTATGGAACTGGAAAGCTAGTGAGGCCTTATGTAGTGGGGGCCTATTGGAATTTTTTCTTGTTTAGCAAGATTTTTTTCTGTTTCAACTATATACTCGGGTACATGCCATGGTGTCATGCAGTGGTCTAAGTGAACATACCTAACCACTGTCTCTCATTTCTTTCAAGCCTACTTGCATAGCTTGGATTTTATTTGTTTACAGAAAGATTCCAGTGTTTGATGCCTAAGAAGTTGAAGCCTTTCAGGTGTTTCTACAGTCACCAGATCAAGAGTGAGTATTTGCAGTGGCACTTGCTTTTATGATAGGAGGACAATGTCTTGCTCTGTAGAATTTGCCAGTAGGGTGCCTGTCACACTTTTATCTAGTGCTGAGCAATTGAACATAAATGAAACATTTTGTCAACAGTGGAAGTTTCTTTTTATAACACTGTTGTGTGACCTAGGGGCAGGAATATTTAAGTTCAAGGATGCAGGGGGATTGCCTCACTTTAAAAAAAGTAACACCAGAGTTGTTTTGTTTGTTTGTGTTTGATCACTCATAAACGTACTCTCAGTCAATTGACTGTATTCATGCCATTGCTTCTTTTCAGTCACTCAGTAGACAAGAGGAAAAAGCATGACGACTACCTTAATGCCCAGCAACATTTGAAAATGCCTAATGCAAGGTCTGGTAAGAGAATCATTTGTATTCTTATGGTCCCAGGAGAGTGCCATAGCAGTTTGAGAGTACTAGGGAAAGGGAGATCTGATATCTGTCCAGTCATCATCTAATCCATCTATATGACAACCTTGATTTCATTTTGTCTCCAGTTCTGCTTAGCCAGGCAAGGGTTGTACTTACACCTGTTAATCTGCCAGTGAAAGTCTTTTGAGAGGTCCAACTTAGGGATGGATGCATCTAGAGTGTTCTGCACCACCTGTCTCTTGTTAAGGTATCCAAATCATGCTTACATCAGTGCTTCCCTTGAATCACATGAACTTATTTAATGACTGCACTAGCAGGGTTAGCTAGTCAGTGTCAAGGAGTCTTCCTTGAGTATTTACATATTTTCAGGGCACTGGTGGCAGAACCAGACATTGAGATTCCATGTGATGACTTCCCAATGGAGTCATGCCAGTGCCTTCTGCCAAGACATTTGGCTAGCATCAGTGGATATGACTGAACCGTTCTGTCATATCAGCGTCTGATTTTTGTGCAAGAGCTTCTTTCAGTTTGGTATAGGATTTTGCTTCTTCCCAGTGTCCATCATGTTTAACAAGGCACAACGTACTATGTCAAAGGCCTTGCAGGAAAGGAATCTCTATGTATTCCTTTACCTGGCTTGCTGGCTATGGCAACTGCATCAGGAGACTCCCTGGTAAAATCCTTTGCTTTGGTGCTTCCCTGATTGCAGACCCTAGAGGGCTTCATAAGTTGGAAGGTCCCCTTTCTGGGGGGAACCTTAAGACTTGCCTTTATCAGAGCAGATGTTCATCCCGGCCCACAGAGAAGGTCAGGAGGTCATAGTCTTGGCTCCTCTTGGGTGAAGGTGTCAAAGGGGTGTCCTTTGTCCATAGTATTTATGGTTCTATTTTCAGACCTGAGGATGTGGGGGTGCAGAAGCAGTGGACGTATAAGGTGTCGCAGTGGACTTATAAGGTGTCACTCTCAAGTTACCATGTACTGTCTTTTTCTGTATCAGTAGCGGACTCTGTGCGAGTCTCCCCTTCCTGCAGCAGAACTTATCACAGGTTCTATTATTGGATGCTTTTGCTAGTGGGTTGGAAAGGCTCACTTTTGCTTCTGTATGGTCCAAGGTATATCAGCCTCCCTCCACTTGAAGGGGGGAGGGGCAGGTTATTCCCAACCAGCTGCAGGTTTGGGCAGTGTCACTTGTCCTGAGTGCTCTGGAAAGGAAGCTGGCTGGTGCTAGAGTTTTTACTATTTAGGTCAGAAAACTGGGTGATGCAGTTGTAAATAAACAAACAAGGTTACATGCTGTCATACCTGTTTGCCAATACACAGTAAAAAGTTGGTAGAGTACCATAAACAGGTGTGTCATGCTTAGTCATTCACATTTTAGAAGAAATTAATGTTCTGATAAAATTCTTGAGCCACAGTTAAAGTTCTGTCTTGAAGCTGAGGATTGCACAGTCTTGTCCATTCAGGTAATGGGTCTCTGGAGATTTTATTTGTATGCCTTATAGGAAAATATGGTCCTCACCATTTTTTTGCCCAGTCCAGCTGGGAAAAGGAGAGTTGATGAACACATTCTCCTTTTTATGGTAGAAAAGATTCCTCTTCATGTTTCCACCATTCCCTCCAGTTCCAAAAATGATCCCAAAATTCTGAGAAGGCCTGAAACTCATTTTTTGGTTGTCTTGTGGCTGTGAAGGATGCAATTCCAAGCTGTCAGATCCTTTACTATTATCACATTTCAAACCAAAGAATCTCCTTTTGAGGTGACAGCGAGATTTTCTTAAGGACTTGTCTCTTTTAGATCCCTTACTTTCCATGTAGAGTTACAGAAATAATGGAGGTTGTTGGGGAATGCCATCTCTTGAAGCATACTTGAATAAATGAAAGCAATTCTCCATTTAGCCAGGTAGGTGTCCTTTGCAGCATCAATCAGTGAGCTTGCTGAAATCCATCTGTATCTGAGAAGCCTTATGACCTGGACCTTAGTTAAGTCTGTGGCATATCTATACAGTTTGACTTTGTGGCCCATTATTGTCTTGTAAAATAATTTCTCAAAGGGCTTCTACGTCCTCGCCCTCATTTTACTCATTAAGTGCTGAAATGCTTCCAGCAGCACAACTCATCAGTCATCCAAGTCCTACCTAAGACATCTAGCACACAGAAGTTAATCCCCCAATTTCTGACTCTATGTAGTAAAACTTTTCAAGGTCACTGTGATCTAAGATGATCCAATCCATAGTGTGCTGCACAGTGCCTGTAAGACATAGCCACAGACTCAAGTTGGCTTGGTACCTAAAAACTTTTCCAGGCTTTCCAATATCCACAAAACACCATCCTCCTTTTTCCTCCAGATTTCATTTGCTGCTGTCGAGCTTTGGAAATGACACTGACAAAGAACATGTTATTTTATATCATTGGCAACATGTATACCACAGTGCTGTCCCAAAGGGATTAGAAGATGCTAGTGGTGGATGGTTCTATGTATCATTGAGGAAACACAGTAAATGACAGAAGTATTGGCAACTGCCCAAAAAATGGTACACAGGCAGAAATTACTATTACCATAATACAGGGAGAGGAGCTGAGATAGTACAGCCCATCATCATCTAGCAACCCCCCCCCCCCGGATGTAGAGGGGACCATATTCAGTATTAGGTTGAAGGATGAGGCTACATCATCTAATGATATTCAAGCTGTGGTATACCTGAGCTGTACAGCCAGCTTAACAATGGAGGCTTTGGAACATGTGAACCAGAATGGTTCCTGAAGCAATTCATCTTATGGAACTGCAGGAGATTGGAGTAATCAAACAGATGGTTGAAGTCTGGTGGAAACAAAAAGCATGGGAATTGTAATGCAGTCTTATAGAGCATAGCTTTAAGGTAACAAAAGGTTCATCTTATACCTTAAACATCCAGCACCATCTGTGGCTTATACACTTCTAAGCACTGTGTCCCCTTTATCCAGCCATCAGAACAAACTTGCAGTACACTTGTGTATTCAGATGCACCCATTTGTCCCTTCTAAAACTGTTGAGGGAGCATGGCATCTCCTTCCCACTCATGGTCCTGTGATAACCGTTTTAATTTAGGGGTCTGTATCATTAATATGTATAAAGACAATTACTCCTTCCCACCCAACTCTTCTCTGGATAACCTTTCCATTTTTAGAAGATTTAAGGCACCTTAAATCCTTTGTAAACTGGCCTATGACTCCATCCACTTACCAAAAGAAACATCATAATGTGTATGAGGAAGAGGAGAAGCCTTTGATTATTCTCCAAATTGAGCCAGTTACCAAGGATGGCAATTATGTAGCCTGGAAGCACCTGGGGTCTGCTGACAGCCTCTAAAGGGCAAATATCTTCTGCAAGCCCCTGGCTGAGTTTTTGCAAGATCCAGACCAAGCATTCTTGGTCTGCCTCTTATATGATATCCCCAATACAGGGCTAATAAATCACATGATTTTACTACCTTGTGGACATATGGGAGGAAAGTTTACTCCTCTGCCAGTTTGAACTCAGAGCTATCAACTTTTCATCTCAGTTATCCAAATTTGGTCCCTCTCTAGTGGAACCACCAGTAGGAAGCATTCCTTCCTCTCTATGTCTGGTTTCAAATATGAGGTGGTTTGGACTCTGTCTAAAGCACTTCCGGTGGGCTTCCTTTTAGTTCACTGGAATTTTGATTATGTTGCTGCACTGGCTACAGGCTTAGATGTATTTATATTTATTTTACATTTGATAACTAGGAAAGTCCACTGGACACAAGTCCTTTTTCAGTGGAGGTCCGAGGAGAAAAGCTCCACAAATAACATAACATTTAAGATAAAATTGAGAGTCGATGTATCACATTATACAAGTTGATTAAAAATCAAACATCGATAATACAATATTTGAAAAAATAAGACAAAAGACCACTTACAAAGAGATATACATACAAATGAAACAGCAAATACATTGTCAAACAGTATAATCTAATTAACAAGGTAAAAGTCATAGGTGACAACAATAGATAACATTAACATATGAGTAGTAAATGCTCAAATAGGTGAATAGAGACTATAATATAGGAAAGGTAGAACTAGCCAGAGCACATACAGGAGCATAACCAGGTAGCATGGAAGTGAGTTCTTAATGCTTTCTTAAACTGAGTTAGTGAAGAGATGGAAGATATTTTTTGGTAGTGAGTTCCATATTTTAGAAATGCTGTTCGAGAGGATTGATTCTCCTGCTGTAATTATTGACTTTAGTTACTTCAAGAAGGAATTTATTACTTTAGTGAAGAGTTCTATTACAAGAATAGGGATGAACTAAATGTTGCAGTGAAGGTGTTTTATCTGGTTGTTAAAGGATTTTATGAGCAACATTAAGGTGAAGTGTAAGAGTTGGGGAAACTCTAGCCAATTAAGCTGCTTTAGAGATGTGCAGTGGTGTCATCTGTATGGGGCTTTTGAGGCAAACCTAGCTATTTTGTTATAACAGAAGTCTAGTTTACCTAGGTCTGTCTTTCTCAGGTTAGTAAGAATAAGGGAAGCATAGAGAAGTCTGGAGATCAGATGAGTGTGTGTTATGATGGATTTTGTGTGTTTTGTAAAATACTGCCTTTATGTAAAGGGTGCCCATCTTTTTATATAATTTCTTAATGGTCTGGGCAGTATGTATGTCAAATCTCAATTTATTATCAATCTCAACTCCAAGAAGTTTGGTGTGTTCAGTGGGAGAAGTAATAGTTTTATTGTTAGATGTGATGTTAATGGTGGGGTCTGCAGGGGCATATCGAGTAGGTTTAAAGAAAAGAAGTTCAGTTTTAGAATGGTTAAGAATAAGTTGAAACTTGGTAAACCATAGATATGTACTTGAGTGGGAAGACATGCAGCAGGCTTCCTCATTAAAGAATAGCTTCAAAATTATATCTTGGATGCCCCTTTCAAGAGAGTTTTTTTCTGCCAGCCTTCACAAGACCTGATGAGTGGACTCAAAGGGAATGTAGACCTTCCCCACAATGGGAGAAGTCTGCTGTACCTGATGTTCATTATTAGATCACTGTTGCAGAAGCATAAAGATATATGGGATGTATCCTGCCAAGGATTAGTTGTCCTGCCAGTGTACAAAACCTTTTGGGTTCCTTCTACTTGTACCATAAATCTGATGAAGCACAAGGGCATGCTGGTATAAAAGGAGACATATAGGCACCAAAATTCAAAACTTATTGTTAAATAGTTCTGTCAGGCGCTTGTCTACAATGCGACTTTAGTTTTGAAAGTCGGCTCATACTTTAGCTTTCTGAGCAAAGAAGTCCTACTTTGGGCACCTTCCATTATTTTTGTCTAAAGTTTATAGTAAAGTCATTTTTTATGGCTAGCAAAAAGTTAAAATGTGCGTCGTCTTCTTTCGGCTTTTTCCCGGTTAGGGGTCACCAGAGCAGATCACCTGTCCACTCATGATTGGCAGTGGTGTTTTACAGTGTCGAGGTGCCAGCCCGACGCCCAAACTTCCACAGAAGGCACACACTCACACCTAGGGCCAATTTAGAGTGTCCAATCCACCTACTGCTTGTCTTTGGGATGTGGGAGAAAGCCGGAGCATCCGGAGGAAACCCAAGCAACCACAGGGAGGACATGCAGACACCGCACAGAAGGCACCCCAGCCGAGGATTGAACCGGAGAACCTCTTGCTGTGAGGTGGCAATGCTAACCGCTGCACCACCATTAAAGTGTGTGTATAACAGACAAATCCTGTACAAGGATTTCCAAAATGGCCTATCTGTTTTCTTTAGAGGAATTATGTGTCTGTTCCTGTGACATTTACCTCTAAGGCTATTTGCAACCATTTTAATGACTTGAATAACTTTATATAAAACAGACTTCTGAAGGTTCTTGCTCTGTCCTCCATGGTTACTGACTATACTTTGTTAAAATCCCTTTCATCTAAAGAGAACAAAAGAAATTGCTATGCTAAAGAGAGTACTGAAGGAACTCTGCCTTTGAACTCTCTCCCTGTCTAGGATCATTGAATTTACTGTGGCCCTCCTGGATCCCTCAGACAATCAGGCCAATGTTCCTCACACCTCTGGTGGTGTTACAGTTGGATGTTACTAATATTCAGAAGTCTGCACATCAACTGAGACTGGATGTCAGGCAACTACTGAGATGGGAGAACACAGTTTTCTTTTATCTAAAGGACCGGCTGATATATATTGGATCTTAAAAGTGGAGGTAGCAGGCTCCCTCACAGAGGTCCAGATGTCTGCTGTGTCTGAGACAATTAAACTAGATGCTTCTAAGGCAAAATCTGAAAGAAAAAAAAAACATTTCACTTCTACTCCAGCTAGTGCAAGGGGAACAGGTGATGAATGGTATGATTTTTCTAAGGGACTTTTCAGAGTTTTTAAGTCTCAACAGTCCTGTGCCCCACTTGTCTTTCCTCTTAAGAAGAAAAAGGTCTCCTCCTTATTCTGAAGAACAGTTTTCTTCAAATTTTTATTTATTTTTTTTTATTTTATTTTACATTTGTTGACCGTGCTAGTCTAGCTGGATATATTTCCATTTTCAGTAGAGGCCCGGGGAGAAAAGCTCCACACAAAATACAACAAAATAACAGGATAGTCAAAAATTAATTAATTGATAAAATCGAAAGATAAACCAGACAATAGACAAGCTGTACAATTGAATAATAACAAAATTACCAAGTCAATTTGAGAGGATATAGATTAGTAAGGAAAAAAAGTGTATTAAAATAAAGAGAGAGAAATAAGGGTAAAAGGTCCAAAGGAAGAGGGGTGTCACACAAGAAGGAAGAGAGGAAGAGGAGGTAAGGCAGTAGAATAGGGGAAAGAAAAAGACAGAGAAGGCAAAGAGAAGAGGGGGAGGGGAAAGAAAGGAGAAGGTTAGTGAGAGGAAAGAAGATTCAAGGGTCAAGGGATAAAGGTATTTGCTAGTGTGACTACGATAAACATAGTGGTAGGTGAAAAGAGGGAGATAAGTAGAGGAGAAGTTAGTCTGGTGTGTTACAAGAACAAAGCCAGTGGTTTTGGAAGTGTAGTTTAAGTTTTTGTTTGAAGAGGGGTAAGGAGGTAATCTGAGTAATTTCCCTGGGTAAGAGATTCCAAATTCTACCTACAGAATTAGTGAATAAGGAGTCACCAGCTGAGTTGTTAGTCTTAATAGAGCTGGCTAAGAGTTTACAGGAGGATCGAAGGGAGGTAAGATTGCTGTAGGGGACTAAGAGTTGTGAGAGTATGGGGGTGTTATTGGGTTGGTGTAGTATTTTGTGGACAATAGTGAGTTGTGAGGTTGCAAGGTAGTTTTGTAGTTCAAGCCAGCCTAGAAGTTTCAGGTTATGGCAGTGATGGGTTCTGAAAGGGTTATTAGTGGCAAAGTGGGCGATGTTATTATAGCATGTAGCTAGTTTGTTTAGGTTGGTTTTCTTAAGGTTGGTTAAGATTGGTGAGGCATAGAAGAAAGTGGATAACAGATGAGAGTGTGCAATAGTAGCTCTGGTAGTTGTGGTTAAAAAAGGTTTGATTCGGTATAGGGCTCCTATTTTTCTGTTAACTGATTTGATGGTGTTGTTGATGTGTTGATCAAAAGTGAGATTATTATCGATGGTTATTCCTAACAGTTTAGTTTTAGAGTCAGGAGAGATGATAGTGGCATTATTAGACAAAATGGTAAAGTTAGGTGGAGATGTGCGAGTGGTAGGGGAGAAGAGGAGAAGTTTGGTTTTCTTAGCATTCAGAAGAAGGTACCATCTAGTAAACCATGTTTCTACTGTATTAAAAATATTTTGGGTTAGTGAGATTAAATCTGAGGAGGAAGAAGCTGAACAAATAATGGTTGAGTCGTCAGCATATTGAATACAGGTAGCTTGAGGGATTACAGTGTGAAGATCATTAATATAGAGGGAGAAAAGAAGTGGGCCAAGAATGGAGCCTTGAGGGACTCCGATGGAGATGGGTAGTAATGAAGAGGTAATGTAGAAGAGGAAGGCTTGATTATGTATCTCAGGTCTCCTGTCTAGCCCAGTTTGAGTCAGAAGAAAATATCTCTTCTGACTGTCCTGTTGAAGAGATTTCTCTTTATGACACTATTTCCAAAATAAAGGACCTGTTCCAGTGGGAAAGAAGAGAGATTTCAAAAACTCAGACGAGGTGATACAATTTGCTTAATGCTGACCCCCCAAATCCCTGGCAGTTACTTCTATATTTTGGATTTTATTGGATGCATTCCATTCTATGTGATGTTCAAGGTATAGATTACTGTTGCAGTAGCCTAAGCTGTTTGAGTCCTACTCCATGCCACTAGCCATTTTTTAAAGCTTTTTTTTTCCACATGTACTTTTTGGAGCTTGAGAGGAGCTCCATAAAAGAGTGCAAATTTCTTCAGAACTGTTTTGCTACTGCAAATGCTCCTTTGGCAGGCCCCGTGTAACTGTCACTCTGCTAGAGAACCTTCATTGTTGGGAAGACAATTTACCTGTTGGGGAAAAATCTGTCACTAAAATAATAATTCTGTGGAAGATTTGTGTTTTTAGACTAAGTGTTGTGTGCTTGGAAACAATGTTTTTGGGACTCGTTTTTTTTCTAAGGGAGTTTGTTAGTAATTGCTTATGTGAATTTTTGTGTTAAAAAGTTGTATTTTTGACAGAATGTAGGTTTGTGTATTTGAAGCAGGATATTGTGCTTGTGGTGGGCTTACAGTGTTTTTTTTTTACCTCAGTATCACATTCTCTACTTCATATTTTACCAACGTATCCAGTCTTTACTGTCTTCCTTCAAAGTCTCATTCTTGGCTAACCTATAGAGCAGCTACCAGTCTGCACAAATTTATCTTCCCCTGTACTCGAGATGAAGAAAGTTGCTAGGGAGTCTTGAGTTGTCTCAGTAGATAGTGGGTGACTGCTGTGGCTGCTCTTACTTCTTCAGCACACTCATTTTTTCCCATACCCTCTGGTGTTACACCTGAAGCCACAAAGGAATGGAGGCATAGTCTCATAATCTGTAGCTGTATGGATGCTCTTGGTAGGCAGAAGGGTCAGGTGAGGGTTTTATTTATTTATTTATTTTTTTACTCAAGCCAGGATAAGGAAACTGAATCAGGTATGAGAATACCTTCTATGATTTGGACTATTCAAGGGAATTATCTCAGAAAAGGTGAGCATCATAAAAAAAAAAAATATTGCCTTTTCCTGTTTCTGCTTTCATGGACAGGGAAGATTTGCTAAGGAGCTCATTACTGCCTTTTTTTGCTAAATTCTTCCTCAGGCAAGAAAAGGAAAAGAGTTCCCACTTTCTGACTTGGATTTTCAGCAGGCATTGCAGGGGATGGTAAAGTTTGACGTTTCTTCTCAAGCTGAATAATCTGATTCTGAAGAAAGTATGGCTTCATATTTCCCTCATGTAGATTTAGATTTTTCTGGGACTTTCAGATGAAAGATACTTTTTAGTGGAAGCAGAATGAAATTTGCATTGCACATAAAATGTATTATGATGTGTAACAACTGGATATGCCTAACTTTGCTGCTGTTCCTCCTGTTTTGCCTGCTATAAAGAATGTCTTTCTCACTGCTTCTAGTTTGCATAATATTCATCCTCCTATCCCAGGAAGTCTGGCAAGGTTATACAAGGTACTTCAGACTCATTTGTGTTTTTTAACCCTAATGGAGATCCAGCAGTTACTTATCTATCTAAAACTGCTTTTGCTAAACAGATTACTACTGCAAACCCCATCCTTTCTGACAAAGATGGGAAAGCTTTTGACAAGTTCGGAAAGGAAGTAGCTGATGTAAACCTTTGTTTATTCATTACAAATAGGACTTTGGTTCCATCCTTGGAACTGATACGGCCGTTTCCAAGCTTGCACCAGCCAAAAACTCTCAGCTAAGACCTACCCATAATGCCCCTCTCCTAGTTACTCCAGATCTCGTTTGCCACATTCCTCATCAGATGTGCTAGCCATCTCTCTCAAAGCTAAGTGGAAAAATTGTGATTTTTAAGATAGTTTCTCCTCAAAATTTCTTATTTTTAGTCGATTTAGTATTTTCTCACTGTCACCTGTAACCTACTTCTATTCCCTACCCTTTACCTTGGTAATTAAATTTCTACCATTGTTGGGTACTGTTCCTCTCTCCTGCCTTTGGTAGGCTCTTCCTTACCACTTGTATTTTTTAAATACCATCATTGGTATTCTCTCACTTTTTCTCTCTCCCTTCTTTTGTTTTTTTTCTTTTAGGATAGCCTTGTTACTTACTATGTCAAACAAAGCTAAGTTGGGGTTTAAACAGTGTAACAAGTGTGGGTGTAAGATGCCCAACTTGGACGGACATGCTCATTGTGTCTACTGTTTGGGCATGGACCATACACTAGCAGAACGTAAAAATAAGGTTATTTTAAAAGGTTTAATTAAGACACCTTTTTCAAAGGCTGTATGTGGGTTGGAGGTTTCACCCCCTCCAAAGACCAAAAACATAAGGAAAAACAGAGTCGTTCAGTTCCTGCATCTCTGTCAGTTACGGAACCGAGTTGGCTTCGTGCTTTGCCGGCATGCTGGACACAGACCTCTTTGGCACCAGGCTCTGTATCTTCTCCTTCAGTGCCATCTTTGATATTCACCTCTATTTCGGTTCCAACCTCGGCACCACCAACTTCGGTACCGTCCTTGGATCTGACATTGCCTCCTATGACTGTACCTGCTTTGGCTCCTTCGGCTCCTAAAGTTGAATATCTGCCAAGGACAAGATACTTTCCAACTTACGACCCTTTTTTGGGGCAGAGGTTTAGCCCCTTTCTAGAAAGACATGATTCTCCTTCAGCAGCCTCCTTTAGATCTACCAGGAGTTTTTCTGAATTAGAACTAGTGTGGGTTGTGGACCAGCTTCTGGCAGCTAGGGGATTGCCCATTCCAGCTAGATCATCCATCCCTCTTGGCTCAGAATGTTTTACTACATCTTCCCCTGATTATCCTCCTCCGGCCTCTACCCAGGTTCTGGTGATCTCGGTACCAATATCCACCCCGATGCATACTGTCTCGGCTCCGACAGCAGTTTTTTTCCCTGTCGGCACCGACCAACCTTGCTGCATTGGCTCCGGTGGAGCCAATGCTCTCTCAGAGCAGTGCTTGGGCTATCCATACCTTGGTACCTAGCCCAGCACCTATTTTCTCACTGGCACCATCTATGTCCACTGCTCTGACAGCTTCCAGTCCTCTTGGAGCCCCTCACCTGGAGGTGGGCTCCTCAAGGCGGGGTGTGACCTCGGTTCCGATGTTGTCCTTCTCGGTTGTAGGCTCCCATCCCTTCTTGGGTGGGCCTGCTTTCCAGGTGATGAAGAAGGTCTTTGCCTCCACAGGCTCACAGCACCAATGACATCAGCATCAGAACCCTCTTAGCATGCAGCTGTCCCAACCCCTTATTTCGGGATCCCAGGCACGGGAGCTTCAAAACCCTCCTTTGAAGGGAACACCTTCTCCGGAGTCCTCCTCAGAAGATCCCGCCCCAGAAGAAATGGTGCAAGAGGAAGCACCTTGATTCCCCGGAGGAATCTTATCATGGAAGACACCGATTGTGATGAGGAGGAAGGGTCCCCACGGTCTTCCCCAGATGATGTCTCATTCGGAGACATTCTCGAAATCCTCAAGCAGTGAGGAGACTGGAAGTCCTCTAACCCTTCTTCTGAGGAATTGGTGTTCTTGCAGGCCTTCCGTGCCTGGCCATCTACTTCCTGGGTGACCCCACCAGCAGATGACCTTGTTAAGCTCATTGTGCAGTGTACCTGGAAGGCCCCGGACAACATAGAACCTGTCCCCTGGAGGCCGGACAACATTTTTTCTACACCTGAAGACCAGCCACACTGGTCCAAGCAGGTGACAGTTGATTCTATGGTTGTGGCAGCGGCCACCAAGAGGAAACTGGCAGAACATAGTTCCACTGTCCATCCCCTGAACAGGAAGTCTTGGGCCATGGACATATTAGGGAAGCTGACCTGTGCTTCAGCGACCTTCGCCATTTGGTTGCTGAACTATCTGGCACACTTCACTCACCTGCAAAGAGACCTAATTTCTGAAATGTCTTCCTCTTTGGCTGGGGTAGTACCTGATGAGGTGCGTGACACTGTCACCTCGCAGCTAGCTACCCTTGAATCCATGTCATACTCCTCGATGCTTTTGACATCTCTCACCACTGAGGGGGCAGCTCGAGCTGCCGCATCAGGCATAGTCATGAGATGTAATGCTTGGATGCAGTTGTGTGACTTCGCAGACCCCTTTAAATCTTCCTTCGTCAATGCACCTGTCGACGAATCTGCACTTTTTGGACCAAAAGTAAGAGACACACTTGCACGAAGTGAGAAAGATGAAAAGACCTTGTCTGCTGTGGGCATACGCTTTTCCAACCCCCCAGAGGTCCTACTTCAGGAACCAGAAGGGAGGAAAAATGTGGTTCAAGAAATCCCAAGGATCTTTTCGTGACACTTGTGGTGAGCAATACCCCTGTGGCAGAGGGGGCAACTCATCAGGAAGATGCCCCTTTCGAGGTAGAGGAGGTCTGCATAACCAAGGGGCTAGAGATTCTTTCTGTGGCAGATGCTACTAGCACTCCTGAGCAGCGGCCCAATTGCTTTCCTGTGGGAAACAGTTGGGGGTCTTTTTTCTCTGCACCTACCAGCCTGGCAACTTATTACTACTGATGTTTGGGTGCAGAGAATAATATCCAGAGGCTACCAAATACCATTCAATTTAACTCCCAGACCCGTCAAACGAATCTCTGATGTACCACCCAATCAGTGGGAATTAGCAGCCTTAGAAAAGCTGCTAAGAAAAAGAGTCATCCAACCAGTCCCACCAGACAGGACAGGATCTGGATTTTACTCAAGGTTCTTTTTAGTGCCAAAAAAGACAGGGGACTGGAGACCAATCCTGGATCTCAGCCTATTGAACAGATTTATCAAACCTCAAAAATTCCGGATAGTCACGGTGCACTCCATTCTCCCCTTCCTAGGGAAGGACAACTGGATGTGGTCTATAGACTGCCAGGATGCGTACTACCACATAAAGATGGATCACTGCTCTCGGAGGTTTCTCCGGTTCCAGCTAGGAGCCAATCATTCCCAGTTCAGGGCACTGCCATTCACTCTCTCAACAGCCCCCTGAGTGTTCACCAAATGTATCGCAGTTGTGGTAGCTCATCTTCGACTACAAGGATTCCAGGTGTTTCCATATTTAGACGATTGACTCCTTACTGCTCTGACCAGGAACCTCCTAGTCTGCAGCCTCTGTTACACTCAAGGTCTTGCTCTCCGCTTGGGGATTACAATCAATAAGGACAAATCTCAGATGTCCCCAACAAAGACACTGGAATTTATTGGAGCGGTCTTCGACATAACCTCCTGTCAATCTTCTCACCCCCCTCACAGGCTTTTGAAAATAACACACCAAATTCAAAATCTTCCTCCTCAGACCTATGTACCAGTATGCCTTGTACTACAACTCTTAGGCTCCATGGTGGCTGCCATTATGTTAGTACCACTGGCGAAGCTGCACATGAGAATCTTGCAGTGGCTTTTTTCCACACAATGGTAATTTTTAACTCACCCACTCGACCACATGATATGTCTTACAAACCGTTGCAAGGAAAAAATGCTATGGTGGATGAAGCCATGAAAGAATCTTTGGTGTCGACCATTCTGTCTTCCCCAGCCCACAGCCACGATGACCACGGACACTTCTCTGTTGGGGGGGGGGCATTTCCAGGGAAAGATGGTCCAAGGCACCTGGTCCCCCATGAAGGCCAATTTGCATATAAATGTCTTGGAACTGAGGGCAGTTCTCTTAGCATTGCAAGCATGCCATGCATCTCTACCTTCTGGGACCATTGCAATTCAGACAGACAACATGTCAGTCATCTGGTATATCAACAAGCAAGGCAGAACCAGGTCTTACCCCCTGTGTCAGGAAGCCATGAGGATTTGGCACTGGGTGATAGCTTCCAACTACTTTCTTATAGCAACCCACATTCCCAGGAGTTCCAACCTTATTGTGGACAATCTGAGCAGGAACATCTTGATGCTTCACGAGTGGTCCCTCAACCCTGTAACAGCGGATAGGATCTTCTGATACTGGGGCAAGCCTTGCTGCGATCTGTTTGCTTCCCCCTAAACAACAAATGCAGAAGCTACTTTGCCCTGATCCCCCCCAGGAGGAACCTCCAAGGGACACACTAATGCACAATTGGACCCCAGGTCTTCTGTATGCCTTTACTCAGTTTCCCCTCATTCCAAAATTTCTCCAGAAAGCTCAGAGGTTGAGAAGCAAAGTGATCCTCATTGCCCCCATCAAGTCTGGTTCCTGTTTCTATGGCCTCATCTGATTCACAGCCCGTGGATCCTGGATCATTCCCAAGACCTGTTATCTCATCCTCAGGGACTGATTCATCCAAATCTCCACAGTCTCAAGCTCACAGCTTGGTTCCTCCACTTCCAATCATTGCCAGGCTGCCTGACATCCCATCTCCTGTTCGTGAAATTCTTCTGGCTTCACACAAACCTTCCACCAGGAAAGTTTATTCTAGAAAATGGTCTAGGTTTTCTATTTGGGCCAAAGATCAGAACATAGATCCCTTCTCTATGTCTATTCAAAAGATCATTCAATACCTGATGACTCACATGCAGGAGCCTCAGCATCGATGATCACTGTACATTTAGCAGCTATTGCCAATTTTCATAATGGATTTGATAATTCTTTGATTGTCACACCGCCTATGCAAGACATTTTTGAAAGGAGTATTACACATTAAACCTCCAGTCAAGCCTCCCTTAGAACCCTAGGACTTGACTTTGGTTCTTCAATCTCTCACAGGTCCTCCTTTCAAGCCCTTTGATTCGTGTGATTTAAAGTTTTTGTCATGGAAAACCTTACTTCTAGTAGCAGTTACCTCAGCGAGAATAGTATCTGAGCTGCAGGCCTTGAGTGTCAAGAGACATTACTTGATCTTCCACACAGATAGGGTGGCCCTTCTTTCTTTCCCAAGGTCATTTCTGGATTTTCTATTAACCAATGTATTGACCTGCCAGTTTTCTTCCCTCAGCATTCTAATAGAGGGAAGTACCTTTTGCACACCCTTGATGTGCATTGGCAGCTTCGTTATTTGGACAGGACTAAAGCTTTCAGGAAAACAGATCAATTGTTTGTGGTCTTTGCAGGACCCAGATTGGGTAAACCTGTTTCCAAAGTGACTTTATCCTCCTGGCTTGGAAATGTCATTACCTTTATCTACCAACAGAATAAGCTACCCTTACCTTCCAGAATAAAGGCTCATTCTACCAGATCTATGGCTACTTCTGTAGCATTTCATTCTAGAGCCTCTATGGATGATATCTGCGCAGCAGCCACTTGGGCAAAACCTCATACCTTTATCTCTCATTACAAATTGGATTTGGCCTCCAGGGAACGAGCATCTTTTGGTTCTATGGTGCTCAGGAATATCCTTCCTTAGGGCCACCCAGGACTCAAGTAGCTGGGGACTCGGTCCTATCTGTAATGAATAAACAAAGAGTTACAATATAAGGTAAAGAAGTTATGTCTTACCATAACATTCCATCTGTGTTGTAGATCTTTGTTCATTCATTACTTCCCGCCCTCCTTCCCCCTGCCTGGATTCCTGGTGGACTTTAGGAACTCCTTGTTAGAGTATTTGTGCAGACAGAGCCTTCTACTATTTTTCTATTACTGTGTGTGTGTGTGTGTGTGTGTGTGTGTGTGTCTTTTCGGTTAGGGGGCGCCCCAGCGCAGCGGGGTCCGCTAATGATTGGCAGTAGAGCTTTACATGCTGGCTTGCCGGGCCTAACGCACAACCTTCAACCTTCAACGAAGGAACGCCCATTCACGCATGTCGCAGCACACATAGCGCTGCTTACTGTGAGATCGAGCAGGGCAACGCTGTTGTGTGGCGATGCTATACTAACGCAGCACCACCACATTATATAGGGGCAGGCAAACTCGATCTGGAGTAACTTGGAGAGGGGCATTATGGGTAGGTCTTAGCTGAGAGTTTTTGGCTGACACGAGCTTGGACACAGCCGTATCAGTTCCGAGGATGGAACTGAAGTCCTATTTGTAATGAATGAAGAAAGATCTACAACACAGATGGAACGTTATGGTAAGACATAACTTCTTTTTATTCTTTCACATTATATTTCAGGATTTTAAACTGCCAAGCTCATTTGTTAAAAGTATTTACTTTTATATTTTGAAAACATGCAAAGTTAATTATTAATCTTCCTTCATCTGAAACAAAAAATTCATTGAATGCCTCACTAACATATGTTCATGTTGATAAGCATGATTTAAAGTGTGCTTATGATACTTCCAGTTTTTCCTCCAGAGCTACTGCTAGGTCAGTAATGAGAAGATTAGCTTGGGTTTGTTCTCAGCACCTTCCCGAGGGTGTTAAAACTAAAATCGTAAATTCTCCTTTAGATAAGGAAATTCTGCTTGGCTGGCCGGGTGAAGTGCGACACTGCCGAGGCCCAGGCCAGACTTTGACGAACTGGGCGTCAAGGGCTGCCTGACGCGACAGGACAACCCAGCCATGTAAGGCGACTGGCATTCCTGTTCTCATCGGACATTTATATATGGTAGGTAGAAAACTGTACTTTCTGTAGCTGAGGTGCTCAAGAAGGGAGATGAAAGGGAAATTTTATTCAAGGAGTGACTCATATTTCAACCCCCCTTTTAAAGCAAATAATTTCTTAAGAAGCAATTGCAAGGAGGCTCCAAAGTGAAAAGAAATCCTTCAAAATTAAGAATAGTCCTTCCAATCAGCATGGCTATTTCCCTGCTGATTCTCCCCTTCTCACTCTGGCAACCTCCCCATAACCCTGAGGCTTTATCTTCGCTTGTGGTACCAGACTGTGACTGAAAAATAAGTTTTAAATGTAATTCAGCAGGAGTACACTTGACAATAAGAATCCATCCCCCAGTTCCATGGGATTCCCCCTTGTCCTGTGTGTGATAACCCTCCACTGGACCAGTAATCAAGAATCTTCAATTCACACCACTGGCACCAGTGGGGGACATACACTGCAAGGATAGCAAGTGTACACACAGTACTTCCAGGTGCAGCTCTCTGCATCAAGTGCAGTTTCCCTTAAGAGCACACATAGACCACAGTCAGTCTGGGGCTGATTCATCTACCTTTCTCCAGATCCCCAATAAGACTCCATACTGGCACAACTATAGAGTTGACATCTCAGTTGAGTGCCTAGCCAAGACCTCCAGCACCCTCTCTGTCCAACCAGTGCTTCTTGTTCCTCCCCAAGTACCTAACGCACACACTCTCTGAAGTTGAATTTACAAACATACACACACCGGCAAAGGCTGGCTCAGGTTTACTAGCTATGCCCCCTTCTGCCCAGACTATAAGCTAGTTATTACCCCCACCATTCACTCCTTATCAGCTACTTTAAGGTCCTTAACAAAGGGTGTCCAGTCTTACTGTGTAATATTAATACAAATGGTAATTGACCAAGACCAAGGCTATTAAGAGTGTCCCACACAATGTCACCAAATAAATATGCAAGTACTCTCAAAACTTCAATATCTCTGCACAGGTCAGCCGCAATGAAAGGTTTAAATATATTTAATAATAAATAATAAAAGACCAAATGTATATTCACAGTGACATCAGAGTTCAAAACCACAGGAAATATTTAAAACAACATTGCAGGACAGTGTCAAATAAAGAAAAATATCTAAACTAAGTTTTACTGTATTTCTGACTGAATCTAAGCGAATTATACTATAACCTAAGAACTTACTAATAGAGCAAGGTAGATGCTGTGAATGAATCTTCTAGTTGTTGTCAAGTCCAAACCATAATGCAGAATGCTCTGTCTCAGTAAGAGACTTCTCAAAATAATATCTAAAATATTACTTCTGGGATAGCTTGCAGAATGACATCAATTCTTGTCATCTGACTGCTAGCTCCCAGGCCAAACAACCATTGATGAATGTGGCAGTATTTATCAACTACCTGTAAAAATATACAGATAAGGGTTTCTCCTCAGATCTCTGGCAGATGCTGGAATTCATAAAACAGTTGTATTCTTTCATGCTTTCAAGACTAGTAATTAATTCACCCTAAAGACAATACAGAAAGTTTCCTAGTACAGACATTGTGTCTCCTGCTGCATTGAAAACTGAAAGATACCATCTTTTATGAGTTAGCCATAACATAATTTCAATTTTTCTGAAGTTAACCTTCTGTGTTCCAGTTTCCACTGTTAAAGTATGGACATTTAAACAGTTACAATAGTCCATGTACATTTCTGTTCTCTTCCAGTAGCACACATTGTGGATCCATTTTAAACACAAGCATTTTGCAAATACCTTTTCAACACACACGTGTGTACAAGCAGTTTGATATACACATGACATACAGTTCTAATACATTTGTAACACAAGCATCTTGTATAAATCATTTTGATATTCACCAATGACATATAATTATTTACAAAATTCCAGTAAACTGAGCTGGCAGTATCTCCTTTCGTCACATTTCTTCCCCACCTTCGAAGACTCAAGCTAGTTTTTCATATGACCCTTGAGAAACATTGCTTGAGAGGAATGAGCCTATCTGGGAATATATTACCCTATTCCCTATCTTGAGATCCCAGCTGCCTTTGCATTGCTGACCCCGTTACAGTTTTGCATTGTCATATCATATGCCTGCAATCGTAGGCTCCACCAAAAGTAATTTGGGATTTTGCTGGCTGGGTTCCTGTAGCCATATATCCCTCTCAGGCTCCTCATGCCTTCTACTGCAAATACTTACACCAGGGCCTCCCTGTTATGGTAAGGTTTCATGGTGTTAACATGGTACAATGTGTGCCCCTGCCTCCTGCCTAGCAGGTCTACCATGTAGTTAACAACACTGACTTTCCTTACCACTTTGAAGGGTCCCTCCCAAGCTGCCTGCAGCCTATTGTGTCTGACAGTTATGTGAACCATAACCGGCTGCGCCACAACATACTCTCTAGCTCGAGCATTACTGTCATACCAGAACTTTTTCTGTTGGGCTTCTGCCATGTTCTTCTGGGCCAAGCCCATGAGTTCCCTGAGCCTTGTCCTGAGGTTTAGTACATATACCACAACAGACTTCTTCTGGGATTCACACTCACCCTCCCACTCATCGTGAATCAAATCTAGAGGTCCTCTCACCTTATGCCCATACAGCAAATCAAAGGGTGAAAAACCTGTGGATTCCTGGGGCACCTCCCTGCAACCAAACTACAGATGAGGCAAATATTTGTCCCACTCCCTCTTAAATGGTCTGCAAATGCCCATAATATGGTCTTTATTATAGAGTTTAATCTCTCCACCAGACCATTAGTTTGGGGATGGTAGGTGGTGGTCTTTAGGTGTTTCACCCCACAGTGGTTCCACAGACAAGCCAGCAAGTCTGATATGAAATTGGCACCTCTGTCAGTCAGTATTTCTTTTGGGAACCTACCCTGCTGAAGATAAAGCATTTGCCACCTTTTCTGCCTCAATGGAGGATAGAGCCCCACCTCAGGGTATCTGGTAGCATAATTACTACCACTGGGATATATGTCTTCCCTGTGGAACGTTGGGTACTCAAAGGCCCTACAGTATCCATAGCTACCCCCTGAAATGGCTCCGCAATCACAGGCAAATGCATCAAAGGAGGTTTGACCTTGTCTCCTTTTTGGCACTGCTCCCAGGTCCTGCAGTACCCGGTTACATCCCTGGAAGTCCCAGGTCATTAAAAGTTCTGCATAATAAGTCTCTTGGTACTCTTTATGCCCATATGACTTGCACAGGTAATATCTTGGGCTGTGGCTAGAAGTTCCAGATGGTAGGCTCTGGGCACTACCAACTGCTGTATTCTGTCATCCTGTAGCCCTCCCTCAGGGGTCCACTCTCTATACAGTAACCCTTTGGCCCAGTATACAGATTCCCCCTTTCCTTGAGAATCAAGTGCCTTCCTAGGTAGCTCCCACAAGGTAATATAGGGTCTGAGAGCTGAGTCTATCTCAACTCTCTCTTTGTAACCCATCCCATCTCCCCTTCCACAGGAAGTCTGGTAGCCTCTGACAGCGGTGCTTCACTTTCAGCCTGGGTACTACTACTCACCACTGCCCTTGCAGTCTCTCTGTCCAAGGGAACATCAGTACACACCAGCAGCTGTGACTCACCTTCAGTCTCACCGCTACAGGGTAGCACCCTCTCGGAAGTAATATCCTCAAACACACCTACTTGCTCGCTTCCTTTTCCACCCTTCCAGTTAAGGTGAACCCTAGCCAAAGGTGTTTGGAATGGGGTCCCTCCAAAAGCTCTGACTGGAGTAGACTGCCCAAGCAAGTAGTGTTCCATCGCAGGCTGTGTCTCTCTTAGCAGTGGCCTGTTTGTCATCTACAAAGATAGGATGTAACCTCTTGTGGTAGTTTGGTACCCTTGTTGTCTCCAAATAACTTACTGTTGGCATTCTGTCATTCAAACTTACTGGCTACTCCCTCCCTTTTCTTCTCCACCTTGCCTCCATTGACATCTATATGCTACATGGCCTCACTGGTTACATTTAAAACATTTAACCCTTGATCCTGGCTGTGTACCTGAACTAGTGGCTTCCCCTGTTATGGGCAGCCTCTTTTGGGGTGGTTTTGGCTGCCCACCATGGATTCCCTTATACCCAAGCGCAGCACTGCGTATCCCTTTTCTATGTGATGCCCTGCTTGCTATGTATAGGTCTTTTTTTCCACAACTCATCTGCGGTGTTACAGTCTCTATCAGCCAACCAGATTCTCATGTCCTCCAGCAATGTGCTAAGGGCTTGTTCCCCCACCAAAAGGTCTGCCAGCCTTTCAAAAGTGGGTGACCTGGCACCCACTCACACATTTATAAAAATAGATGCTTAACTCAGCAGTATATTCACACACACTTTCATCTGCCTTGCATCTATGCTCACAAAATGTTTTCCTATAAGCTTCAGATGTTAACATAAAACACTCTAATAATGTGTTGTCATCCCCTTTGGGAAAAACCCAGTTCCCATGAACTACCACATCGATGGTAGTCCACTGAACACAGAAGGTGTTATAAGAGATCTGGGAACACACATTGACAGCAACCTCTCTTTTGACCACCACACTGCCACTGTGGTTAGAAAGTCCTTCTATGTGGCAGATCTCATTACTAAGGGTTTTGCATCCAGGAAGAAGGAGGTCATTGTCTCCCTCTACTCTTCCCTCATTAGGCCAATCATCGAGTACAATGCCCCATTTGGCATGTACCTCTTTAGACACCTGCAACAACTGGAGAGGCCACAAAACTACCTCACAAAGAGGATCCTAGGCCTTGAACACTTGTCCTATATGGACAGACAAAAAACTTCAACTATTCTCTGTCTCATATTGCCTACTTAGTGGCGATCTCTGCTTGACTTACAAAGCCATGTCTGACCCAGCTCTGTTAGAAATGCTACATCTAAAGAAATCCCAATCCCTCCACACCACACTCTCCAGAGACCTCAACCTCATTACCACAATCAACCGAACATGCAAGAGGGACAGGTTCAGAACCCAGAGGCTGCCCATGCTATGGAATAGACTTCCCATACATTTCAAACAGAGCTCCTCACTGGCCCTCTTGAGAAATCTTGATGAGTGGATGGGAAACAGAAAATTCACCCTGGGGATCACTCCAGTGGCTCTACTCGACAGAGGCACTGGAAACTAAGGTCAGCTGTTATGATGCCAAGGTAATCCTATGGGCTAGGCTTGTAAAGGCCCCAGGGTCATTAGCCTAGTACACACCTATGAACTTATAAACCGTTTTTAACAGCATTATAATTTCAGCAGTGTCAGACAATTTAGAAACAGTAGTTACAGTTTTACCATGGAGAAAGGGGGTCAAGAACCATACCCCGAGCCCTTGGTCAGCATTAAACTATTTACATACCCTTTCAAACATATGAATAAAACTATCAAAATTATTACCCTCTGCAAATTGTGGAAGAAGTTTACTGACCTTTATTGCTTCTGCTTTGGTTTCTCCCTACCACAGTAACTCTATGACCCTGGAGAAGAGTCAGCATTTTCTTTTCATGTTGCCTTTGCCTTTCATTTTCTTTGGCTTCCAAACCCCACAGTCTCTCTGCTGATTCTGATTCGACCTCCAAATGCCGCAGTTTGTCTGCTGATTCTATTTCCAAATGTATGGCCTCCAGTTCAAGTCTCTCTTAACTCCAGATGGATTTTTAAGTCCTCTGTGGCAAAATTCAGCTGTCCTTTTTTTGAGAGTTGTACATCCCCAAGGCCAGTCTGGTTGTCCTTGTTGCTGGTCTATGATGTAGCTGTGACTAAGGCTACAATCATTTCTGCTTTAGTCAGGTTGGCATGCAGCAGTCCTTTGGCTTGGCCCATCTCAGCCAACTGGTTCCTTGTCAGCTTGCCATAATCCTCTGCTGACATCCTCGCCTGCTTTCCCTAACCAAATAAGCTAACAAAAAATAAAACATTTGTGTTATGAAACTCTGAATGTCTACTGTGTGGCTGCTTGTGAGTATAAACACCTTCTTTAGTGACCACTGTTTACAGGCTACAGGAGGTCAGAATCCACGCCACTGAATCCCAGTATGTATTGTGGTGATCCCACCACTGCCAGCCAATACATGATGCCCCACCACTGGACCAGTAATCAAGGAGCCTCAATCCTCACCACTTGCAACAGTAGGGGACGTACACTGAGAGGATAGCAAGTACACACGCAATACTTCCTGATGCAGCTCTCTACATCAAGTGCAAATTCCCTTAAGAGTACACAGAGACCACAGTCTGTCTTGGGCTGGTTCCTCTACCTTTCTCAGGATCCCCAATAAGACTCTCCACTGGCACAGCTATAGAGTTGAGATCTCAGCTGACTAATCAAGCCAAGACCTCCAGCACCCTCTCTGTCCAACCAGTGCTTCTTGTCCCTGCCCAAGTAGCTGACACATACACTGAGGTTTGATTTACACACACACACACCCATGGGAAAGGCTGGCACAGGTTTACTAGCTATGCCCCCTTTTGCCCAGACTATAAGGTAGTTATTACCACCACCAGTCACTCCTTAGCTACTTTAAGGCTGTTAACAAAGGGTACCCAATCTTACTGTGTAATATTAATATTAATAGAAATGGTAGTTTGACCAAGAGCAAGGCTATTAGGAGTGGCCCAAACAGTGTCACCAAATATATATGCAAGTACTGTCAGAACTTAAATATATCTACACAGATCAGCCACAATGGAAGGTTTAAATTTATTTAATAATAAATAATAAAATAAAATAATACTAAATATACATTCATAGTGACATCAGAGTTAAATACCACAGGAAATATTTAAAACAACATTGCAGAACAGTCTCAAATAAAGAAAAATATCTAAACTAAGCTTTACTATATTTCTGACTGAATCTAAGAGAATTACACTATAACCTAAGAACGTACTAATAGAGCAAGGCATATGTGAATAGATCTTCTAGCTGTTGTCAGGTCCAAGACATAATGCAGAATACCCTGTCTCACTAAGAGACTTCTCAAAGTAATATCTAAAATACTTCTGGGATAGCAAGAATGACATCAATTCTTGTCATCTGACTGCTAGCTCCCAGGCTAAACAACCATTGGTGAAGGTGGAAGTATTTAGCATCTACCTGTAAAAATATACAGACAAAGGCTTCTCAGATCTCTGGCAGATGCTGGAAGTCATAAAACAATTGCATTCCTTCATGCTTTCAAGACTTGTAATGAATTCAAATTAAAGACAATACAGAAAGTTTCCTAGTAGAGACATTGTGTCTCTTGCTGCATTGAAAATTGAAAGATACCATCTTTTATGGCCTAGCCATAAAGTAATTTAGTTTCAGTTATTTTTCTGAAGTTATCCTCCTGTATTCCAGTTTCCACTGTTAAAATATTTACATTTAAATAGTTACAACAGTGCGTGTACATTTATGTTCTCTTCCACTAGGGCACACTGTGAATCCATTTTAAACACAAGCATTTTGCAAATACCGTTTCAACACACAAATCTGTACAAACAGTTTAATATACACATGACATACAGTTCTAATACATTTGTAACTCAAGCATCTTGTATAAATCATTTTGGTGTTCACAAATGACATATAATTATTTACAAAATTCCAGCTAGCTGAGCTGGCAGTATCACACTGTGAACCAAGTTTCCTGTTTTCTCACATTCTGTATCAAATACTTGCTCTAGTAGTAAAACAGCCAATGCTCCATCAAATAGGCAAAGGCTTTTATTCAATGATTTTTCTGGTACCAAAGGATGAAGGATCATGGAGGCCTGTGCAGGACCTTTCCTTCCTAAATCTTTTTGTCAAGTTTCCAAAGTCCAACATGCTTTCCCTGTATTCCCTTTTACCTGTGCTCCTTTCACTTGCTTTCATGGTAAAGTTATTTGTAAAAGGCACTTAACATCACATTCCCATTACCCAGCTGTTCAGACATTTAAGATTTTTTGTGCATATCTGGGTTGCATTACCAGTGCTCTGTCTTAGTAATTTCTTATTGCTTACTTTAAGGCATTCACATCTTTTCATATTTGGACAATAGTCTTATCTTTGCAGACTCTTTCTCTAGCTGTCAAGACTCTTTAACAGCTGTTCAGAATCTCATACTCAAGGTTTTCAGATCAGCTTACTAAAATCTTCTGTTATCCCTTCTCACAGTAATATATTCTCCAGATAGATGCTAGATTCTGCCTTGGGAAGAGCCTTTCTTCCTCCAAAGTAAAGATCTTGCAACAGTTCTTCCTGAGTTGCTGCACTCAAAACTAGGCATCTACAAGGGAATTTCTCAGGTATTGGGGTACATGGCATTGGTAATTATTATAAGAACTACCATTCTCCCACACCCACCTTATCTCTACTCTCTTCTATGCCTCACCTATATATACTAATCTATCTAAAACTAACCTAAACAAATTGACTATCTCCTATAACAGTATAGCCAGATGTTCTACCAGCTCCCCATTTAGAACACACCACTGCTTAAATGTAAAACAACTCAGTTGGCTTGAACTGCATAATCAGTTTTTATCACCCAAAAAATCCTTTATTACCCAGATAAAACACCAGTTCTTACAAATCTCATCAGTCCATATAAAAATCTTTCTAACCTTCGCTCATCTAACAAACTATTAGTATCTACACATAAATCCAACAATAAAAGTCTGGAATGTCCCTTTCTCTCTTCTGACCCCTCTTCAGTCTTTTACTATGGAAGTATCAGACCTGGCATGGTAATCATTCTCCAAAGAAGTGAAAGTGCAAGGTCTCTGGAGCCCTCACAGCACACAGAAGTACATAAATGTCAAGAGAGATATTGGCAGTGATCAACTATTTGAAAGACTTGCATTATCTCCAGTCCCCAGGGTCTCTGCAAGTTTATACAGACAACACCACAGTGATGTGTGATACATTAGCAGGAAGTATGAGATCATTCTGTCTTTGCAGAATTGCTATGATAGCCTAGAAGATAGCAACTTGGCACACACTGACTCTTCACGCTTCATACATTTCATAAGAGCAAAAATTGATTGCTGACAGCCCCCCCCCCCCCCCAATGAAAGGAAAACTCATCCTGGGGTCTTTCCAGAATTGATCCAACTGTGAAGAATACCTCAAGTAGATGTATTTGTCTCCTGTTTGAACAAGACAACTAAATAAATTCTGCTCCAGGACTCCTTGCAAACAGGCCTGGAAGACAGATTCATTCTTATTCCCATGGATGAGAATATTGCTTTATGCCTTTTCATCCTTTCCACTAATATCCCAGGGTTCTTTTAATGATCCAGAAAGACTCCAAAACTTGTGCTGGTGACATCAGTTTACTCCGGGCAATAGTGTTTTTTCCCTTGTTTTCAATCTGGCCAAGGGCAATTACCACCGGCTTCCCCCACAGACTGAATTTGCTTACACAAGATTGTGGTGGTTTGATGCACTCTAACCTGATGTCAGGATGAAAGAATTTTAATACCTTTCAGGCACCTTTTTTCTGGGGATATGCAGCAGGTACTAAAGGAAGCAAAAGAAAAAATGCTACTAGAAAATTATATATATATGCAGGAAATGGTTTTCTAGTTGGCGCCATTCCAAGAATCAGGACCCTCTTCAGGCCCAGCTGCTGTCTTCTGGCCTTTCTTATTCCTTTATCAGTGTTCATTTGTTGGTCACTTCTGCTTGTCTGCCTTTAGATCCCTTCCTTTCTAACCATTCTCAAGTTAAACAGCTTTTGAAAGGGGTATTTTATGTGTGTCCACCTAGGAAAAAGATGGGTCCTCCTTGGAATCACAACTTCGTGCTTGAAAAGCTTACTCTTTCTCCATTAGAACCAAGCAGATATGGTGTTCTTAACACTGACAACTTTTACTAATTTTTCTGACTTTGGCTAGGAAAGCATCTGAGTTATAAGTAGTTATGCTGAGTTATCCCTACCTTATTTTAACAAGGACAAGGTTTCTTTAAGAACTAATCATTCTTTTATACCTAAAGTATTCTCATAGTGTACTTTAAGCCAGACTGTTAATCTCCCTGCTTGAACCCAAGAACAAGGGAGAGAAGATTCTTGGTACTCTGGCTGTCCACCGACAACTGACATTCTATCTAGACAAAACTTAAGCCTTCAGGAAAGCTGACCAGCTGTTTGTCTCCTATGAAAGACAGAGGAAAGGACAGCTAGTGTCAAAGCCACAATTTCCAGATGGTTGTGTCATGGGACTACATTCATTAGGCCAAAGTATTACATAGCCAGTGCACATAACACCAAAAACAAATATCAAACAACATTGTGATCGAAGTTGTTAAATGTCCAGTCATAAAATACTAAAAATGTTAGCCACCATCACAACAGCA
The DNA here is from genome assembly GCF_019279795.1 of Protopterus annectens. Classification (NCBI taxonomy): domain Eukaryota; kingdom Metazoa; phylum Chordata; order Ceratodontiformes; family Protopteridae; genus Protopterus; species Protopterus annectens. The sequence goes on from NC_056737.1 coordinate 796,374,109, forward strand.
GTCCAGTACACTTCCACAGTAAATTAAAAATGTGATAGGCTAACAATGCTACCTATTACTCCATGTGATATGCCGTTACTGCAGTAAATCATTTTAACAAAACATTTTTGTATACTTGAGTGATAGGTGAAGCATTACTGAAAGTAATTTTTGAGTCAAAGCAAGCAAAGTAGCATTGAGCATGTGACATGATAGAAACAGCATACTTCAAAACAAATCAAACATGCCTTTGCCCGCAGTACATCTGCGATTAATGTTCATATTTCTAGGACAACAATGGACCTTAAAAAGCCTACTTTTCCATAGGTGCCCCTAAGCTCTATCACATACCTAAATCTATTGTGCCATTTTTCTCAGATTTGGTCATGCTGGTGCATTTGCCATAGCAATTCATTACAGCAGTTCTACCCCCTTACATTTATACATACGACTTCCCTTAGGTCTGAAATGTGCCTAACCAAGAGACTGTAGTTCCTCCAATGCCACACTTCTATTCTGTTCTGTGTGCATAGCAGAGATAATTCATTAAATTAATTGCAGTTCCAAAACTTACATAGAAAAAGAGGTGGGAACCTGGAAGTGACTGCTGCCCTGGTAGCAAATTTTCCATGGTTAGCCTAAAAGGTGCCATTTAAGGTATCCCAATATCTCACCAACTTCAGGTGGAAAGTGGTAGCTGAGCTCTTTGAATGCAGAATACACCTCATTATCATGAAGAAATACCAAAGCAACATTTTTTTAACACACAGTTGTAAATGTGTGCTTTGACCATGCAGTGTAGCAAGACCTAGTTGTACCTTCCACCAGATATTATGGCCAAAATGGAAGAGACACCTCTTGCTACTGACACCTATAATGTTCCTCTCAATACTTTTGATGGTGATGATCTCATAGTCAGACATTACATATTTAATAGATGGTGTTAATGCTAGTACACTCTGTCTCATATATTCCCTGCCAGAGTAGATTTTAAGACCTTTAGGACTTATTAGATATCAGGCAATGCACAAGTGGAATACATTTACTAAAGCTGTCACACTTTATGAAAACATGACTACTGTAAAGATGCCAGCATGCCTTCCCCTTAGTGGGGAATGTGCCACCCATGAGCCATATCAATAGTCAATTCCTCCCTGGTTAGATCGGACCACAAACTAATTACCATAGAAATCCACATCTCACCCACACTACCAGCAAAGGTAACCACCATGAGAAACTTCTCCAAAGCTGACTTTGGGCTCCTAAAACCAGAGGTGGCTAACTTCACGGCACCCATGCAAATGGAAAATGGGTGCATGACCGCTGAATCATGCACCAATGCACTGTACAAACACGTACATAAATGCATGAAACTAGCCATACTCAACAAAACTAAGACACTCTCCTCCAAAAAAGGAAGCCAATCTGGTCATCCCCTGCTATTAACAAACTCTACAACAGAAGGAAGAAACTGTTGCAGAAAAAGGTGAAGTCCCAAGACTGGAAAAACTCCCTTATTAGCCTCAACAAAAAGTTAAGATCCGTCATAAAAACCTCTTAAGCTAGCTATGAAGGCAGAATTGTGGCAGACACTAAAAACAACCACAAAGTCTTCTACAGTTATATCAAGAATCTCCATGGCAATACCCAGATTTGCTCTGAGTTACTGCACAATGGTACCTGCTATACTGAGCCAACAGATATTGCCAACATACTGGCCAACAAATTCAGTGCCAACTTTACCTCTCTCTCCCCGAAAGGACCAATCACAATACTGGAAGAATGCCAGGCACCCAGCATTACTGCAGCACAGATTAAAGCTGCATTGTCCAAGGCCAAGAATACAGCTTCCATGGGACCTGACAATATCCCTGGCTGTGTTCTGCTAAACATGTATGGGAAGTCTCTGGGATATGAACCTGTCCCTCCAGTATGTTCTGTTGATTGTGGTAATGAGGTTGAGGTCCCTAGAGAATGTGGTGCGGAGGGATTGGGATTTCTTTAGGTGTAACATTTCTAACAGGGCTGGGTCAGACATGACTTTCTAAGTCAAGCAGAGATCGCCTCTTAATAGACGATATGAAACAGAGAAAAGCTGGAGGTTTTTTGTCTGTCCATGTAGGGCATGTGTTTAAGGCCTAGGATCTCTTCATGAGGTACTTTTGTGGCCTTTCCAGCTGTTGCAGGTGTTTAGTGAGGTACACGCCAAATGGGGCATTATACTCAATGATTGGTTTAATGAGGGAAGACTAGAGAGAGATCATGACCTCTTTCTTCCTGGATGAAAAACCCTTGGTAATGAGATGTGTAACATAGAAGGACTTTCTGACCACAGTGGCAATGTGGTGGTCGAAGGAGAGGTTGCTGTCAACCTGTGTCCCCAGATCTCTCATAACGCCTTCAGTGTTCAACGGGCTAGCATCAATGTGGTAATTAGTGGGAACTGAGTTTTTCCCAAAGGGAATGATGATGCATTTTTTGGCATTAAGCTTAAGGCCATGGTTTCTACACCTGTCATTGGTCTCAGTGAGGCCTTTCTGTAGGATGTCTACATCACTGGAGGAGTTAATAATGGCTCCCAGCTTGCAATCGTCTGTGAACTTGGTCAACCAGAGTCTCTCCGTGTTTGCCTGGACTTCTGAGAAGTAGATACCAAGCAGGAGAGGAGCCAGGACTGATCCCTGTGGGACTTCACTCATGACTGGTCAGCAGTCTGATTTGGAGTCTACTACTTTCACATTGTGGGTTCTATCTGTAAGCCAATTTGCAACCCACCTAGTGATATAGGGGTCGATGCCTAGTTTGATGAGTCTATCAATAATTCCTGAGTGGGGAATGGTATCAATGGCCTTTGTCAGATCAAGGTAGGCTGTATGAACTGCCTTGCCCTCATCCACAGCTCTGGTGACTGAGTTAAAGTCATCAACCAGGTTGAGCACGCATGATCTACCCTTCACAAAACCAAATTGTGTGGGATCCAGAGTTTGGAGATTCCCTATACCCTTGTCAATTAGGTCTATGATGATGTGCTCCACAGCCTTACATATCAGACTCACCAGGCTAATGGGGTGATAACTCTTCTTAAGACTGAGATGGTATCCTTTAAGCCCACTGTGCCAGTGGATACCACATCCCACAATGCTGAATCCTTCACAAATGCTTTCTATGGACATCTCCAAGAATGCATGGATCATGCAATCCCAAACAAATCTAAGTCCCTCTCCACCAAATGTAAGCGTCCTGTCTGGTGGACCTCAGCCATAAACAAATTGTATAACAAAAGAAGGAAGCTACTGCACGTCAGAGCGAAATCCCATGAAGGGAAGACATCTCTGATCAACATTAGCAGAAAACTACGTTCTCTCATAAAAACATCCAAGGAAAACTTTGAGAGAAAAATCGCTAAGGACACTAAAGATAACAACAAAGCCTTCTTCAGCTATGTTAGAAACCTGGGCGGAAACCCTCAGATATGCTCAGAGTTGGTTCACAACAACAAAAATACACTGAACCCACAGATATTGCTAACATTCTGGCTGACAGGTTCAGTGCAAATTTCTCCCCTCCTTCACCCCCAAAAGAAGAAATACTTATCCCAGCTGAATGTAATCTCCCTGTCATCTCAGATGTCCAAGTGAGAACCGCCTAAACAAAGCAAAAACACAGCATCAATGGGACCTGGCGGTATCCCGGGTGCGTGTTACGTGAACTCAAGAGGAGCTAAACCCACACATAAAAATGCTATTTAACCTTAGCCTTACTTCGGGATATGTACCTGAACACTGGCATACAGCAACAGTGGTCCCACTCCACAAGGGGGGTTCCTCTACAGACCCTGGAAACTACCGCCCCATAAGCTTAACTAGCCTGGTCTGCAAAGCTATGGAAAGAATCATTATGGAACTCATAAACAGAGACATAGGGGACCTATAGACACTTGACCCCACCCAGTTTGGCTTTGTAAAGTGCAGATCCTGCCTTTTAAACCTGGTTGACTTTTTCAAAACAGTCACTAGAGCCATTGATGAGGGCAAAGCAGTCCATACAGCATACCTGGACTTGGCTAAGGCCTTCGACACAATACCCCACTCAGGCATCATAGATAAGCTAAACAGCTTAAAAGTGAACCCTTATGTCACTAGATGGGTTGCAAACTGGATAAAGGACAGAACCCATAAAGTTAAAATCGCTGGAGCAATGTCAGACTCAAAGCCAGTCACAAGTGGTGTCCCACATGGATCTGTCCTGGGACCCCTCTTGTTCAGCATTTATTTCTCAGATGTTAAAGCAAACATGGGAGGGCTGTGGCTGACAAAGTTTGCAGATGACTGCAAACTAGGTGCCATAGTCGATACACCAGCAGACACACACATCCTACAAAAAGGCCTCACTGAAATGGACAACTGGTGCCGTAGTCACGGCCTTAAACTAAATGCCAAAAAATGTTAGTCATCCCTTTTGGAAAAAACAAAGTACCCACAAATTATCACATAGACAGCAACCCACTGAGTACAGAAAAAGTAATCAGAGACCTAGGGACCCAAGTAGACAGCGACCTCTCATTTGACACCCACGTTGCCAAAGTGGTTAGAAAAACATTCTACCTTGCACACCTCATCATGAAGGGATTCACATCCAGATCCAAGGATGTCATTGTACCCCTATATGCCTTTCTCATCAGACCTATGATTGAGTACAATGCCCCATTTGGTATGTACCTCACCCGGCATTTGCAACAGCTGGAGAGACCACAAAAGTACCTCACCAAAAGGATCAAGGGTCTCCAACATGTCTTATTCTGCCAGACTAAAGAAACTTCAGCTCTATTCAGTAGCATACCGCCTGCTCAGAGGTGATCTCTGCCTGACGTACAAGGCCATATCCAATCAGGATCTGATGGACATGCACCACCTTAAAAAATTCAAATCTGTCAGGACCACGAGAGCTAAAGACTTAAACCTCGGCACAAGTATGAATAGGACATGCTGGAGGGATAGATTCATAACCCAGAGGCTTCCCATGCTTTGGAACAGGATCCCAGTTCGTATTAGGCAGAGCCCCTCACTGACTCTCTTCAAGAGAAATCTTGATGAGTGGATGGGAGATCGTAAGTTTACCCCAGGGGTCACATCTGTATCACTGCTAGACAGGGGCACAGTAAACATTCTATTATATAAGGGGACCTTCATTGTGTCACTACTAGACAGAGGCACAGTATTCTAGATTTATTCTGTACATTTTTTGTACCATTTCATGGGGTGGCAAAAGCCACATCACTATGGCTAGGCTTACAAGTGCCCCAGGGCAGATAGCCTAGTACTATACTATGAAACTATGAAACACCTCACTGGCCCTTTTCAAGAGAAATTTTGATGAGTGGATGGGAAATAGAAAGTTCACCCCGGGGATCACTCCAGTAGCTCTACTTGATAGAGGCACCAGGACCGTTGGCCTAGTACACACCTATGAACCTATATATTTCAGTAACTTAAGGCAACTAGGTTTTGCTCAGTTGACAATACTACCACAGTGGAGGACGTTCCACTATCAATTAGTGTTCTGTGGTGGAAATATTGACACTTTATAGGGAATCTCTCAGTATCAGTTGTCAACAGAATCAACTCTTGCCCTCTTCCCCAAATGGTCTGTTTGTGAACCCAATTTACAGTCTGAAGCATGGCTGTTTGGAATGGCATAGATATGCTGGCTTCCAAAGAAGTGGATGTCCAGTACTAAAGATGGAGTATCCCTTGACAAACAGGTTCAAATTCTTACGTCTGCACAGGATTTGTATTTTTTCCTCCTCAACTGTATTGGGTGGATGGCGGTGCCTGCTAGACTTCTACAATTCTTCCCTCCCCTATACATGATAAAGTTATAGCCCTACCCTTTCATTTTTCCTTGGCTTATGTCTACAGGTCCAGTGCTTATGGTTACTACTCATTTTGTCACAGTGATAAATATAGTTATCAATAATCAAAGCTGGGCATCCTTTTTGCGACTGCACTGTTTCATAGATCTCCCCTATACTTCCAAGACCACTGCTATCACTGTTAAGCACAGCCATTCTGATTTAGGCTTGCCAACTTTTAAGCAGGCCAAAGTGGGACGTGTGTGTGGCCAATATGACACCGGCCACACCCTCTAACATGACATCACCACAGGAGCGGTGAAGGAGATGGCTGCTGGCATGGCTACCTAGCTGGCTAGCTGGCTGCTGGAGTGGCTAGCTGGTTGGTGGGAGTAGCAGCTGGATGGATGAATGACTGGATGGATGGCTTGATGGATGGATGGCTGAATGAATGGATGTCTGGATGGATGGATGGCTGGCTGGCTGGCTGCATGAATGAATGAATGAATGAATGGATGGCTGGCGGGCCGGCTGGCTGGATGAATGGCTGGCTGGATGGATGGCTCGTTAGAAAAAAACAACAAATTTCGTTCTTTTTTAGTGGCTGTAGAAGCGCTTAAAACAAAGCGCTCCTACAGCTGCAATCTTTGCAGGGCTCTTCCTGGCCCAGTCCCCACCCCTTTCATGAATTGCAGCCAATTGCTGCACGAATTAAAGCATCCGGACCTAACTGGCAGCAGCTTTGCCTGCAGGTCCAGGTTGGTGATGTAACTGAATTGTCATGGAAAAGCCGGAAGTAATTGCGGCTTTTCTAAGGCAATTCAGTGCAATTGAAAAGTGGGACTTTTCAAGTCCCACTACTTTAAACAGTGGGCAATGGGATGAGGCAGTTCAACCCGTGAGTGTCCCACTGACAATGAGACATGTGGCAACCTTAATTCTGATTACTGTGAAGCAGGTGTAAGACCTAACTAAGAAAGGCAAGGGCTTGCTGTCGGGCAGTACTACTATCTTTCTTAGTGTTTGTTTGCATTCTGTGACATTTACCAGAAGCACACAAACCATACTGAATTTACATCTACTAATGCCATCTGGTATTGATACCTTAATTACTACTTTGCAACACATCTGTGTACTTGCATTTTGCCATTCCGTTGGCTATGATGTTTTACATGACAAGTGAGCATATACACACTTATGTGCTGGCAAACTTCACCAAAAGGTAAATTTCTCATCCTTTCTATACTCATGTTTACAGCGTCAGACACCTGACTGCAAATGCATGTTGGCATGGGAGGTTCGATATTTTAAGCTTTGTTCACCTGTTTTTCGTCATTACTCCTTTTTGGTGTTATGACAGCATTTGCTATTTTAGCCTTGTAATACTTCAGCCTTATGAATGTATTCCATCTTCTGCTATTGCCTTTTGTTATACTAGCATAGTAAGTTATTTCCAGGCAGGGTTAGACTCCATTTCACAAGGACTTTGCCTTCTTCAGTGGCTTTCTGGAAAGGGGTAGACTCAAAGTATTCCAGGGGCAACACTTGGTCCTCTGTACATACCTTTACAAAGCAGTACCAACTAGATTCCTTTTCCAGGGCCAGAACAGCCTTTGCTAGGACCTTTCTCCAGGAGCTTCTGGAACCTTAAGTTATTTGCCTCCTCACTTCTTAGTTTCGAAGCTATGGCACTGTACCAAAATAGATTAGGGTACTGCAGCATTGATCATATATGCTGAATAAAGTACAGGTGTGTAAGTAAACTTTCCAAAGCAGTAGATGTTCTAATCGATTAGTGTTGTTGTAGCCACCCTTCCTTACAGACCCCTTTATTTTGCCTGTTTTTCCTTTTATATTGCCAGTATGTGGCTGTATGTACCCTTGTGTATACAGCTTACTGTTAGGTTTGCTTCCTAACATTATTCTTTCAGGGCTCTTGGCTCCTTACTTTCTTGGTAAAACAGCTTTGAAGCAATGTGCACACTAACTCTCCTGTGGAGCTCCTCTTGAGCTCCTGACAGAACACATGGAAGGTGCCTAAAAGCTGTGAAAGCTGGGTGGTGCCATGGAGTAGGACACAGACAGCATAGGCTACTACAGTAGTGATCTGGTAGAAAAAGAAGTTATGTACTTAACATACCGTTCCATATTTGTAGTACATCTCACCTACATTCTTGCTGGATGGGGTTCGGAGCCAATATTTGGCTCCGACTCAGCCGATACTAAAGCTCGAGAGCTTTTTACTGGCACGAGGCTAACCCCTATCCCATGGTGCCTCACGGCAATTCCCCAGATCTTGTTTGCAAGAAAGCAATAAGTTCCTAATAGTTATTAAACTATATATATATATATATATATATATATATATATATATATATATATATATATATATATATATAAAACTGTGTACATACAGACAAACATTGTGTAACATTATCCATGCCAGGTGGCAACTACAACCAGGTCAGACAGCATAAGTATAGTCCACCAGATCCTCCAGGAACAGGAAGGGGGCAGGAGGGAAGGACGCAAGAATGTAGGTGAGGTGGACTACAAACATGGAACGTTATGGTAAGTACATAACTTCTTTGTTATGTAGTCCTATCTCGCCCTAATTCTTGCTGGATGGGGCAGTGTCCCTAGCACCTTTATCCTGGGTTGCTTAAGTGAAGAGACTCTTCAGCACAGTGGACCCAAAGGATGACCTGTCCCGGGAGGCCAAATCCAATTTGTAATGAGTGACAAAGGTATGCGGTCTTGCCCAAGTAGCTGCTGCACAAATAGTATCAATTGGGAGCCTAGATCTAAAGGCACATGAAGTTGATACTGCCCTTGTAGAGTGGCCTTTAACTTTGTTGGGTAACTGTTTGCCAGCAGTCTGATAAGCAAAGGAAATGCAATCTGAAAGTCATTTTGAAAGGGTAACCTTAGAAATAGGCAAGCCTTTATTTTTGTCTGAAAAGGAAACAAATAATTGATCTGATTTTCTAAATTCTTTAGTCCTGTGCAGGTAAAACCTGAGATTTCTGTGGACGTCCAACTGGTGTAGCCTATATATTCAGATTTATTAGAATGATTTGGAAAAAACACTGGTAGATCAATAGTAGTGTTAAGATTATGTTGTGAACATACATTATGAAGAAAGGAAGGGTTAGTCCTAAGTGAGACTATCCTTGTGGAAATCAATGTAAGGAGGTTGAATAGCAAAAGCTTGCAATTCTGAGACTCTCATAGCAAAGGTTATGGCTACTAAGAATAGTGTTTTCCAAGATAATTTCAGATCCATTGAGGAAGAGGGCTCAAAGGGGGAAGAAATTAATGATGTGAGAACTAACTTTAAGTCCCAGGGTTCTGGTGGCAGTTTGATTGGAGGCCTCCCTTCAAAAAGGTTTTGCACAAAGAGTGGGACATGATGGGATTTCCCATGTAGTCAAAATGGTAATTAGAGATGGCAGCTAACTGAACTCTTAACTGTAGCAGCCACAGCTCCTTCATGAAAAATGGATGCAAGGAAGGATAAAATAGATACTATAGGAGCTGTATGTGGATCTAAACCTTGGTTTACTGCCCAAATAGGGAACCTTTTCCATTTGCTGGAGTATAACTTCCTAGTGGAAGGCTTGTGGGAAGAAATCAGAATGTGTTTGACTGAAGGTGAGAGGGAAACACACCTGGCTATTCATGGAACTGGGGCAGCCATGCTGTCAATTTTAGGGTGTGAATGGTAGGATGAAACTGCCCCAATTGATGAATCAGAAGGTCTGGAGATGGTTCCAGAATCCATGGTTCCTCCAAGAGGTTGGGCCATAGGAAGGGAAACCAGACTTGACAAGGCCAGTAAGGAGCAATGAGGATCAGGGTACTCCTCAACTGTTTCACTTTCTGTATTACCTTTGGAATGAGAGGAAAAGGTGGGAAGGCATAAAGGAGCCCTGGGGGCCAATCATGGACTAGAGCATCCCTGGGTGACTTCCCCAGATGGGAAGTAGCATTTGGTATTCAGGTGTGTGGCGAATAGGTCACAGCAAGGCTGGCCCCATCTGTTAAAGATCTCTTTCGCAACTTCTGCATTCAGGAACCACTCATGAGGCATGAGAATTGCTCGACTGAGTTTGTCTGCTATCACATTGGACTTCTCCAGGATGTGCATTGCTACCAGAAAGTGTTGAGTGTCCATCACCCATTTCCAAACTCTTAAGGCCTCTCGGCAAAGCCTGTAAGATTTGGTTCCCCCTTGCTTGTTTATGTACCACACAACAGACATGTTGTCTGATGAAATTGTAATTGTTCCGGTGGGAAGAGAGTTGTGAAATGCTCTCATCTCCAGAACATTGATATGCAAGTGGTTCTCATGGTTCTGCCAAGTACCTTGGACCATCATTCCCAGATAATGCCCCTCCCCCACCCTATCTGGGAGGTGTCTGTGGTCAAAACTGCCTTTTCTTGAGGAGGAACAAGAGGACAACCTAAGAGAAGTTGTTCCATATGCAACCATCATGTCAGATCTTTCTTGCAGGTGTTTGTGATAAGAATCTGATGAGACAGGGGAAGGTTCTACATTGACTGTTGGGCAAATAGTAGCCACTGAAGTACTCTCATGTGCAGATGGGCTAGAGGAACTAACAGACTGGAGGAAGCCATAGTCCCTAGGACTTGAAGACTACCCTGGCCTGAACTTTGTGACTGTTTAGCAAGGATCTGACTTGCCTGGGTAATGATTCTACTCTTTCTATTTTTAGTCTTGCTGACAGAGTGGTTGAGTCTATTTCTGAGCCTAAGAATACAATGTGCTGCGATGGAGATAAGGCTGATTTTTTTAGGTTGACTGTGATGCCTAAACTGGTGCACAAGGATAGAGTCTCATCCCTGGTTCTGATGAGTTGATGCTGGGTGGTAGCAGTGAGGAGCCAGCCATCTAGGTACAGAAACACCTGGAATCCTTGACATCTCAGGTGAGCCATTACCACTGCCATGCATTTGGTGAACACTCTGGGGGCTGTAATGAGACCAAAGGACAGTGTTCGAAACTGAAAATGACTAGCTCCCAGCCTGAAGCGTAAGTGTCTTCTGGGGTGCCTGTCCATTTTGATGTGGTAGTACACATCCTGAAGATCTATTGAGCACATCCAATTGCCTTTCTTTATAAAGGGAAATATCGACTGCAGAGTGATCATTCAGAGTTGAGTCTGCTGAGATCTAGAATTGATCTCCAGTTCCCTGTCTTTTTTGGAACTAAAAAGAATCAAGAGTAAGTTCCAGATCCTATTTGCTCTGTGGGGACTTCTTGGATGACTTTTTTGCAGCAATGAGATGACCTCTGATGTTGCACAGTCTAGTTGAATGGGTGGCATGTCTAGGAGAGACCAGTTTACTGAGGGGTGGAAAATAAAGGGGATTAGATAACCTCTGGATATTATGGTCTGTACCCAATGATCTCATGAAATGTTTAGCCACAGCTAAACAGGGTACAGCAATAGATTACCCCCAACTGCCTCCAGAGACCGACAGTCAGGCAACCCCTCAGGGGCGATGGAAGGGATGATTTGAGAATGTTTCTCTATCTCCCTGGTGTTGCGGACCTCCTCTGCTGTGAGGACATCTTCCATTATATCCTCCCCCTCTGCCCCTAGGGGAGGGTTGACCTTGTGCCTGAGGGAAACCTTTTTGGGATTTATGGAACCACATTGTCCCTTCTGTATTACCCTTGGGATAGGGTCTAGATGGAAGGGCGAAATGGACTCTGATGGCAGATAAGGTTTTCCCTTCCTGCTCACACCTGGTCAAGGTCTCTTTCACCTGAGGTCCAAAAATAGATGAACCATCAAAGGGAACATCGATGAAGGAAGACTTAAAGGATTCTGTGAAGTTGCAAAGATGCATCCAAGAATGTCTCCTGAGAGAGAGATTCCTGCTGCGGCTGCCCTACTCGCTCCATCCGCTGCATATGATATAAGCCTCGTGGAGGAGTTAGCTATTGACGTAAGGGTGGAGAGCTGCATAGAAACATTATCCATGGATCCCGGAGCTACTGAACCCTGAAGGGTATCTCCCAACTCCTTCAGAAGAGCCTTCTAAAGTCGAGTGAAATGGGTAAGGTAATTCAGTGATCTTAGAGTAAATACCACCGAAGAGAAGGCACGCTTCCCATACCTATCCATCACCCTGGATGCCTTGTTAGGAGGATGGATATTAGAAGATGTTTTGGACAACTCCTTCTTGGTGGCCACTGCTACCACCATAGCATCAAGGGAACTCCTTTGGAAAGAAAGGAATTATTTTTGGGTGCAGTCATGAATTTGTTTGGCCTCCTCGGGACAAGCTCCACCGTGTCTGGGGAGGTCCAGGCTTTCTGCGATATGACCCCTAAGAGCTAGTCATAAGGAGGTGTCAGCTAGGAGGTGGAAGGTCAGGAAACTAAGGCCGCAAGATACACTGATTCGTCCTCAGTAGGGTTAAAGGTCTTCCAGTCACCCCTCTGTCTAAGGATTTCTAGGATGTCAGAAAAAGAGACATCCTTAGAGGGGGATCTAGGGGACCCTTCTGATTCCTCCAAATCAGTGTCAGATGTGACAGACTCAGGTGAGTCAACATGCTTCCTCTTACAGAGTCTCTTCCAAGGGAGCTCTCCAGTGGGATAATCTGGGGAGGTCTCAGAAGAGGGGACACCTCCAATGGGGGCTGCTTGAGTCTCTGGTTTCCTACGCTGTGGGGGGTGGCCGGGGAGAAGAGGTTGCTGCCTGCTGCTGGTGGGACATAGGTTCCAAAGGTATGGCTTTTGCATAGGATAAAGCCTTCTTTATTGCTTCAAAAGCCTCCCTCAGCTCTGAAGAAGACCTCCGCTCTGAGGAGATGGATGGTCGGCTCCGAGCAAGTGGGAATGGCTCCGAAGCAGATGTGGGAACTGAGCTGAGTCGAGCTGAAGCACCGAGAGGGAGGGTTGGTTCTGAAGAAAACCCAGGGTGACACTCCCCCTCGGAGTCGACTCAAAAGCGTTGGCTCCCAGACCCCTCGGCTCCTGACTGAGCTACTGAGGATAGAGTTATCAGTTCTGAGGAAGCAGGGAGAATCCCTGGAATGACGGATCCAAAACCGAAGAACCTGAAGTGACTGGCTCAGAAAGCAATGCAGTCGGAGGAGAAGCAGTGGTTTGCAAAGGGATCAGCTCCAAAGCCTTTGGGTCCAGAGGGGCCAATTCTTTTGCCAGAGCTGGGTTAGAAAGCAACCTCTTTACCACCCACTCGATGTCCTCATCTGAGAGTGTCCTGGAGGACCGGGTGGATACAGAAGGAGATCTCCTCCTCTCCAAAATAGGAGATCTCAAAGTAGGTGAGACAGAGTCAATGTCAGGTAATTGTCTCGGTACCAAAGGTTGCCTCGGCACCGAAGAGACTGATGATACCGATAGAGAACAAGCGGAATCGGAGCCAGAACTCCTTGGCTCCAACGCTTTGGACTTTTTCGACAGTTCCGAAACTGGAGCCAAAGATTTACATTTGGAAGTCTTAGGAGCTGTCTGACCAAGTTCCAGCTGTTCCTGGAAGGAACTGGTCATAAGACCCCTATCAATCAATTTACGTTTCCTCCCATTCAAAACCTTGGTACTGAAGGCATGGCAAAATGTACAGGGCTCTTGCAAATGTGCTTCGCCTAAGCAGTACACACAGCTACTGTGACTGTCTGTCAAAGACATCTTTTTTGAACATTTATCACATTTTTTTAAACCCCGAAGGGCAATGGTCCTTGTGTTCTCTGTCCTTTTTCTTAGACATGCTAACAGGAACAAACTAAGAATCTACCTAAAAAGATACCTTCACTAACTATACTAAATTATTATCTACTGATACCAATAGAGACAATAACTGAAAGAAGAAAAGGGAAAGATTTATATATAATTATTCAGAGCCATACATACAAACCCATCTCACCAAATTTCTCCTTGCTAGATTTTCAGGCATGTATCAGAAAATTTCTGATCTGACTTTAGATGCCATATGTTCTCTAATATGCTTTTATCTGCGTATCAGGGTTGCAAAACATACCCTAAAGTATTCCTGTGTTGCAGATGATGTAGTTATAAAGTTGCAACCATAGCGTCTGTAATGCATAGGCAATGCCTAGGTCAAGTTGGAGTCTTTCTGAGAATGCTAAATCCTAGATTCTTAATGATTTCATAGATAAGGGTGTCATTTTAGTGGCTTCTTTCTCAGGTCTTGTAGCACTTAGATGAGTTACATCTGTCATTTCTAAACTAATTCTAAAAATTTGAAATTTCAAAATGTTGACCTTTATCTCTATTTCTGTCCCAGTCCCTTCTAGAAACTGTAGACCTCAAGGATGTTTACCCATTTAATAATACACAAAGACTTAAGGCATTATTTAAGATATTTTGTATGTAAAGTACATTTTCAATCACATCTTTACCTTCTGAACTCTTCACAGTTCCCACATTATTACAAAATCTCAACCTCCAGTAGTTGCCTTCCACAGACATAATGGCATCCACATTTTTTCCTGCTTAAATGATTGCCTCATCTTAGCACATACACTATTCTTTGCCATAAACCTCATTCAAAATCTAGGTGTCTTGTTAAACCTAAAGAAATGTTTCCTGATTTTCTTCTTATAGGTTAACATTTGGGATGCCTGTTGGACACTTCTTTCATGATAGCTGGTCTCCCTCCAGAAAAGATTTTCTTTTTCCGTATAAGTTTATTAGATCCAGCTCCCCAGTCAATGACTTATGCAAGGGAGTTTCTCAGAATTCTAGGCTATATTCTTTCCTTAGCCAGACTTCATATGGGGAAGATTCAGTGTTTCCTCATTCTTCGAGTTATATTGGACCCATCACCAGCTTTATCAAAAAAGAACTCTTGTGATGGGCAGATCAGATTCAGATGAATCTAGATCTTCCTCTTTCTCCTCCCACTGCAAGTCTGCATGTAATAACAGATGTTTCTGGCTTTGCCTAGATGGTAGCATCAAAAGAAATCAGAGTTCTGGGGATTTGGGGTCCTCACTTCAAGAAGAAACACACCAGCCAAAAAAGAAATGATGACCCTAATGCAAGTATTAAAAGTCTTGAATCAGTTGTGGGCTCCAGGACCACTCTTGGTAATTGCGGACAATACCACTGTGATGTGGTGCATTAACAAACATGGGTGAACTAGATTTTATCAGCTGTGCAGACTAGCTGTGACTGCCTGGTAAATCACACCTCAGTAAATTCTTTCCCTTCATGTATTTATATCCTGTCAGAGCAGAACACTGAAATCATTGGGTTGGGTGGGTGGCTTAATGGCTAAGGTGTTTACCTTACAAACACAAGGTGCACAGTTTGAGTCTCACAAGGGATAATTGGCTAAGCTTAAAATGGCTCACAAAGGCAGTTAGCTTAGTACTGAACTATGAACTATCAACACTCTGAACAGATCTAGGCTAGGCCCTCAGAAATTAATGTTACATCAAGTGGTCTTCCATGCAGCTGTCCACCTACGGGGAACTTCCCAAGTAGATCTACTTGCCTCCATTCACAGCAGACAGTTAAAGACGTTCTGTACCAGAACACTTTGTAGGAAGACTTGGAAAACAGATGGATTTATTTTCCCATGAAAGGCAATGTACTCTATACCTTTCCTCTTGTGAGCAGAGTCTTGATAAAGATATAGAAGGATGCTCCAAAATACTCTCAGTAACTTCCTTTTGCCCTAGAAATACAATTGGCCAGGGGCAGTTACTAAAATCTTCCCCACAGAGTGGACCTACTCACATAGGACAAGGGATCCTTCATCCACCTCAGCCTTCTAGATCTCCATTAGATATTTTGGATAACAGGTTTTCAGCACCATTTAGGCACCTCTTTATGTGGATATGAAGCAGTTGTTAAAGTAAGCTAGGAAACATACTACTAGAAAATCATATTTGGCAAAATGAATGAGTTTTTTCCCCCTAGCTGCTGACATACCAGAGACTAGAAGGGCCCATACTAGGCAGGAGTCTCTCCAGTATCTTATGTAAATTGCTCAGCTCTGGCCTGTCTTACACTTCCATCAAGGTACACCTTTAGGCCATTTTGACTTGTCTGCTATTAGATCCCCTTTCATTTTCTTTTCAGGTAAGCACATACCTCTCAACTGTACAGATTTTTTGCAGAACATCCAGATTTTTGCCTCATATTTTTGGTCTGCTCCTCATTACATTTGTGGTTTTCTGGCAAATCACTGGGATGATCTAAGGATTAAAATCACTAAATAATTAAATAAATTTGAGTTTCAGACTTTATATCTTTCAGAAAATGCATGCCGACAAATCTTGATATCCTAGCAACTCTCTAATTTTATGAGTAATATTTAAAACCTGTCCCTATTTTTGGGCCTTTGTCCCCTCATTATGTCAAGCTTTGTCCAGATTTCTTGCTCTGAGAAGTTGAGAGGTATGGGTAAGCAGTTCGTGAAAGGAGTGTCATATTTTAAATTAGCTAGGAAGTAGATGGCTCCATCATGGGGTCTGAATTTTGTTTTTTAGAAATTGAGTTTACCTGCATTTTTGACCTGCAGCTAGTACTCCCTTATAGTTCCCTTCCTGGAAGACAGCCTTACATATTACTCTGACCTCAGCTAGAAGAATATCTGACTTATGAGACCTCATATCTGTTCAGCCATATTTGGTCTTTCATAAAGATGGAGTGATTCATAGAATTAATCCTACAACTTTTCTTGATACACTGGAAAATATTAAGGTACAACCCAACACTCTAATAATGGGTGATTTCAACTACCCTACCATTAACTGGGAAAACTACTCATGTACCAACTCTTTTGCTCAATGTTTTCTGGAAATCATCATTTCCAATGCCTTGGATCAACTTATCCATACCCCCACCAGGGGCAGCAATATCCTAGACCTGGTCATCACCAACATGGATGACCGGTGTTCCATACCAGAGGTCAGCTCCTCGTTGGTCAGATCCGACCACAAGCTAATCACCCTAGACATCCACATCCTACTCCCACCCCCCATTAGAAAAACAACCGTAAAAAATTTCTCCAAATCCAACTTCACACTTCTTATGACAGAAGTGGCCAACGTCACGACACCCATGCAGATGGACAATAGAGGTACGACTGCTGAATCCTACACAAATGCACATTATTAGCACTTACACGGGTGCATGGATCGTGCTATCCCTAACAGAACCAAGATGCTATCCTCCAAAAAAAGGAAGCCAATATGGTGGTCTTCTGCCATAAACAAACTCTACAACAGAAGAAAGAATCTGTTGCAAAAAAGAGTAAAATCCTACAATTGGAGGAACTCCTTGGTCAGCCTCAGTAAGAAGCTGAGATCCCTTTTAAAATCCTCCAAAGCTAGTTATGAAAACAAAATTGCCACTGATTCTAAAGACAACCACAAAGCATTCTATAGCTATGTCAAAAATCTCAATGGCAACATTCAGATCTGCTCTGAGTTACAGCACAATGACACTAAATATACAGAACCAACTGATATTGCCAACATCCTGGCAGTTAGGTTCAGTGCTAACTTTACCCCCCTCTCATCCCCTAAAGGGCCCATCTTTATACTGGAAGAATGAAGTTCCTATAATCACGGCTGCACAGGTAAAAACCTCACTCTCCAAAGCCAAGAACACAGCATCCATGGGACCTGTCAACATCCCAGGCTGCCTTCTACATGAACTACAGAATGAACTGGCACCCCACCCAAGTACCATGTTCAATCATAGCCTCACCTCAGGCTTTGTGCCCATTGAATGGCGCACCGTGACAGTTATCCCACTCCACAAAGGGGGGGGCCACAACAGACCCCAGGAACTACCGCCCCATTAGCCTGATGAGCCTGGTCTGCAAGGCCATGGAACGTATCATCATGGAACTCATAAACAAAGACATTGGAGATCTCCAAACTCTGGACCCCACACAGTTTGGGTTTGTAAAAGGCAGATCATGTCTCCTAAACCTGACAGACTTCTTTGAAATAGTCACCAAAGCCATAGATGAGGGTAAGGTGGTTCACACAGCCTATCTAGATCTCGCCAAGGCATTCAACACCACCCCCCACTCTGGAATTATAGATAAACTCACTAAACTAGGTATAAATCCCTATGTCACAAGATGGGTTGCCAACTGGCTTAGCAGACTCCAAATCAGACTTCAAACCAGTGACAAGTGGAGTACCACAGGGTTCAGTCCTGGGTCCTCTCCTGTTTGGTATCTACTTCTCTGAAGTACAGGCTAACACAGAAGGTCTTTGGCTAACTAAATTCGCAGATGACTGCAAACTAGGAGCCATAATTGAAACTCCTAATGATGTGGACATCCTACAAAAGGGCCTCACTGAGACAGATGCCTGGTGTCAAAGACATGGTCTCAAGCTCAATGGAAAAAGTGCATTGTCATCCCCTTAGGTAAAAACTCTGTCCCCATGAACTAACACATAGGCGGTAGTCTACTTAACACCGAAAGTGTGATGAGACCTTGGGACACAGGTGGACAGTAGTCTCTCCTTTGATAATCACACCACCACAGTGGTCAGGAAATCCTTCTATGTGGCACACCTCATCACAAAAGGTTTCTCATCCAGAAAAAAAGAGGTAATTGTTCCCCTCTACTCATCACTCATTAGACCCATTATAGAGTACAATGCCCTTTTTGGTATGTACCTCACAAGACATCTACAACTGGAAAGGCCGCAAAAATACCTCACAAAGAGGATTACTGGCCTCAAACAGATGCCTTACACAGACCATCTCAAAAAACTCCAGCTTTACTCCGTCGCATATCGCCTACTCAGAGGCGATCTCTGCCTAACATACAAAGCTATGTCAAACCCAGAGCTGTTGGACATGCTCCACTTAAAGAAATCCCAATCCCTCTGAGCTACACACTCTAGGGACCTAAACCATGTCACCACAATAAACAGAACATGCTGGAGGGATAGATTCCTGTCCCTGAGACTTCCCATACTCTTGAACAGACTACCTATCTATGTCAAACAGAGCTCCTCATTAACACTCTTCAAGAAAAATCCTGATGATTGGATGGGTAATAGGAAATTCACCCCGGGGATCACTTCTGTGGTTCTGCTTGACAGGGGCACAGGAAAATAATTTTCTTGGGTGGCGAAAGCCAGGGTATCTTTTTGGCTAGGCTTGTATAGGCCCTAGGGCCAATAGTCTAGTACCTACCTATGAACTATGCCTTAAACAGCTTATGAGTTCCGTCTAAATCAGTCTTTTCAACTTCCTGTTTTCTTTCTCTAAGAGGACAAAGACTACTGCATTCCCTGGACATCCACAGACAATTCAGATATTACTTGGACAAGAAAGAGGATTTCCGACTAACTGACCAGTATTTAATTTCTATGAAGATAAGAAGGGATGACCAGTTTCCAGATAGTATCTATATGGTTATTCCATGCTGTCCAGTTTTGCTGTTCTCACCCATGGACCCCAATGTTAGAGTACTTCTGGGAATTTTGGAAAGGGATTGACTGTAGAGCCATTCTAGAAGTGACAACTTGGTCCTTCATTCACACTTTAACTAAAAACTGTAAAATGGATGCTTTTTCAGATCCAGATCTATCCTCCAGGGTCTTCTACACTCTGGTCCTGCATCCTCCATCCTATCTTTCTAAGCTCTGGCAGTTTGCCCATATAAGTTTATGCTATTGCAACAGTAATCTAATAGTGAACATAGTACAGCTGTATAAGTAAACTTACCATAACCGTAGATCAAACAGATCACTACTGTAGTTTTAACACACTCCTTCCACCTCCTTCTTATTTTACTGATTTTTTTTTTTTTCCTTTTATGGATTTCTTTCCCTTAACTGTTTTCCTTTGGCTGGGTTGGGGTTCCCTTCATCTTTTTCTGCTGTGACATAGGATTAGAAGGTTTGACTTTTCCGGTTCATAGGTGTGTATTAGGCTAATGGCCCTGGAGGCTTTACAAGTCTAGCCCATAGGTTTACCCTGGCATCATTTCATCCGACCTTAGTTCCCAGTGCCTCTATTGAGTAGAGCCACTCGAGTGATCCTGGAGTGAATTTTATATTTCCCATCCACTCGTCAAGATTTCTCTTGAAGAGGGCCAGTGAGGTGCTCTGTTTGACATGCATGGGAAGTCTATTCCATAGCATGGGCAGTCTCTGGGTTATGAACCTGTCCCTCCAGCATGTTCTATTGATTGTGGTAATGTGGTTGAGGTCTCTGGAGTGTGTGGTGCAGAGAGACTGGGATTTCTTTAGATGTAGAATTTCTAACAGAGCTGGGTCAGACATGGCTTTGTAAGTCAAGCAGAGATAGCCTCTAAGTAGGCGATATGAGACAGAGAATAGTTGGAGTTTTTTAGTGTTTAAGGCCTAGGATCCTCTTTGTGAGGCACTTTGGGTGCCTCTCCAGTTGTTGCAGGTGTCTAGTGAGGTACATACCAAATGGGGCATTGTGCTCGATGATTGGCCTAATGAGGGAAGAGTAGAGGGAGACAATGACCTCTTTCTTCCTGGATGCAAAACCCTTAGTAATGAGATGTGCCATGTAGAAGGACTTTCTGACCACAGTGGCAATGTGGTGGTCAAAAGAGAGGTTGCTGTCAACCTGTGTTCCCAGATCTCTTATAACACCTTCTGTGTTCAGTGGACTACCATCGATGTGGTAATTCATGGGAACTGGGTTTTTCCCAAAGGGGATGATGACACATTTTTTGGCATTGAGCTTAAGACCATGGGTCTGACACCAGTCGTCGGTCTCAGTGAGGCCTTTCTGTAGGATGTCAACATCACTTGGGGAGTTAATAATGGCTCCCATCTTGCAATCGTCTGCAAACTTTGTCAGCCAGAGTCACTTTGTGTTGGCCTGGACTTCGGAGAAGTAGATACCAAATAGGAGAGGATCCAGGACCGATCCCTGTGGGACTCCACTCATGACTGGTCGGCAGTCTGACTTGGAGTCAGCTACTTTCATACTGTGGATTCTATCTGTGAGCTAATTTGCAACCCACCTAGTGATATAGGGGTTGATGCCTAGCTTAGTGAGTTTTTCTATGAATCCTGAGTGGGGAATGGTATCAAAGGCCTTGGCCAGATCAAGGTAGGGTGTATGAACCACCTTGCCTTCATCCACAGCTCTGGTGACTGACTCAAAGAAGTCGACCAAGTTGAGCAGGCATGATCTACCTTACACAAAACCAAACTGTGTGGGATCCAGAGTTTGGAGATTCCCTATATCCTTGTTCATTAGGTCCATGATGATGCCATAGCTTCGCATATCAGACTTGTCAGGCTAATGGGGCAATAGTTCCCAGGGTCTGTAGTCGCACCTCCTTTGTGGAGAGGGGTGACTATAGCAGTGTGCCATTCAGTAGGGACAAAGCATGAGGTGAGGCTGTGATTAAACAGGGCATACAGGTGAGGTGACAGTTCACTCTGTAGTTCATGTAGAACACAGCTGTGGATATTGTCAGGTCCCACAGAAGCTGTATTCTTGGCCTTGGACAGTGCTGTTTTAACCTGTGCAGCAGTAATACTGGGTGCTTGGCAATCTACTGGTATTGTGATTGGTCCTTTGGGGGGGGAGGGGTAAAGTTGGCACTGAATCTGTCGCTCAGTATAGGAGGTACCATTGTGCAGTAGCTCAGAGCAAATCTGGGTATTGCTGTGGAGATTCTTTACATAACTATAGATGGCCTTGTGGTTGTCTTTACTATCTGCTGCAATCCTGTTTTCATAGCTAGCTTTACAGAATTTGATGAGGGATCTCAACGTTTTGTTGAGGCTGATAAGGGAGTTTGTGCAGTCTTGGGACTTCATCTTGTTCCACATCAGTTTCCTCCTTCTGTTGTAGAGTTTGTTTATGGTAGGGGACCACCAGATTGGCTTTCTTTTTTTTGGAGGAGAGTGTCTTGGTTCTTTTGGGTATTGCGATTTCCATGCATTTGTGTATGTGTTTGTACAGTGCATTGGTGTATGATTCAGTGGTCATGCAACTAGTCTCCATTTACATGGGTGCTGTCAAGTTAGCCACATCTGTTTTTAGGGGCCCAAAGTTAGCTTTGGAGAAATTTTTCATGGTGGTTACCTTTGCAGCGGGGTTGGGAGGGATGTGTATTTCCAAGGTGATTAGTTTGCGGTCAGATCTAACCAGGGAGGAGTTGACTATTGGTGTAGAGCAATGGTCGTCCATGTTAGTAATGACCAGGTCAAGGATGTTGCTATCTCTAGTGCGGGTAAGAACGAGCTGGTCCAGGGCATTGGAATTAATGAATTTCAGGAAACTTTGGGCAAGTGTATTGGTACATGAGTAGTTTTCCCAGTTGATGGAGGGGTAGTTGATGTCACCCAGTATGACAGTGTTAGGTTGGACCCTAATATTCTCTAGGGTGCTTAGGAATGTGGAGTGTTAGTCTTGGGACATGGTTGGGGACCTATAGCAGGCTATGACCTAAACTGCTGTGTTATCCCAATGTTAGCTCCACATGAAGTATTTCTGATGTTGTGCTACCAGTCCGGAGGTGTGTGCATACTTTATGAATATGGAAACACCACCACCTTTGGGGATTCAGTCCAAGTTCTGGGGCCAAAAGGTATGGAATGAGTTATAACCTGGTAGTGCAGGGGTGCTTTCTGCTGCTTTATATCAGGTCTCTGTTACAGCATAAATGTCGATGTTCTCCATTTTGAGGAGTGCTTCGAGTGAGTGCATTTTGAGATTTAGACTTCTAGCGTTGAGCAGCAAGATCCTAAGATTGCATTTGTTTGTAGTGGTTTCAGTGGTAATTTGGTCTTTGGAACACCACCTAAAAAAAGGCACTATAGGGGTGGCAAGAACCTTGACTAGTATCCAGAAGTCCAGGGGTGACAGATGCAGGCCATCTCTGGCAAAGCATCAAGGTCTGTCAATCATGTCATCCCAGGCAGACAGATACTGGATCCCCTTAGAATGACACTAGAAACTTAGCCATTTTTTTAAATCAATCATTTTATGCTTGTACTGTGGTATCATTTGGGTGGTGGGTGATGGTAAGATGCTACTCAGGGCTAGGGTCATACCCACCTGGGCTACATAATCTGATAGCTCCTCCATGTCTCTTTTCATGTAGTCCAGGAGGTATGTCTCAGGTCATTCACACCCAAATATAGCTCAAGGCTGGTCAACAGGACAATGCACTTAAGCAACTTCCTATTTCAAATTACCATAAGTAAAATCCAGTACCACTTCCTTGCAAGCTACAGGTCCCCCTCTTTGGCCCCAGAAACCCATACCATGTATTTAAACTTATTGGAAACACTCACCATCCAACCCAATACCACATTCATGGGTGACATTAATTACCCCACCATTAACTGGGAATTCTCTATGACACCAAACATGCAGGCAGTGAGATTCCTGGATTTTGTAAACACAAACTCCCTGGACCAGACTGCTAATACACCAACCAGGGGTGCAACCATACTGGATCTGGTCCTCACTAATATGGGAAAGTGCTGCACAGCTCCTAGTGTGATGTCTTCTCTGTTAAGGTCAGACCACAAAATGGTCTCCTTTAAAGTAAAAATAAAATGTGGACCCCCAACTAACCCTGGAATATTTAGGAACTACTCTAAGGCTAACTTCCTGTTATTAAGTGATAACCTGGCATATTTTGAAGCCCTCATAAACCTGGAGAACACTGCTGTCTATGCAGAACTGTTCAATGAAACTGTATACAAGCATGTTAATAGCTGCATTGAGGCAGCTGTACCTACCAAAAAGTAGTAAAGAACTACTCAAAAAACAAACCACCCTGGTGGAATCACAAAATCAATAAGCTGTATAACAGAAAGAAAATCATGGCAAAAATTAGGAGCTGTTGCACCCAGCAGGATAAAAGTGTTCTCATTAAACTAATCAAACAACTCAGATGACAAATAAAGTCTACCAAAGCCAAATTTGAGATAATTTTTGGCCTCGCAGGTCAAGGGCAACCACAAGGCATTCTTTAGCTATATCTGCAATCTCAAAGGGAATACACAGTTGTGTGCAGAGCTCATTGTAAATGGAGAAATGACAACAGGGGCCCAAATGGAGAGATGATAAAATCAGCAGGCAGAAGAGAAAAGTATTGCTGGAATTGAATTCATCCTCAAGTCTTGGTGAGTACCTTCATGAGGTGGACCTTGTTTTTCACAAACCTCTCACCAATACAACACTGATATATAGACTGTATTTTATATAGCATATACCGTGGACAGAAATAGGTTATAAAATAAAGAAGAGAGCTGGGTGCACAAGACATAGGATAAAAAAGTGTCCAATCCTGGTAGGCGCACTAGTACCAGGACCGTAAAAAATGACAGTGTGGAATCCTCAAGACACGGAAATATTCCTACAATGAGGCTAGGCCAGGCCCAGGGGGAGGATCCCCCCACCCCCCCATTGCAGGAGGAGGTAGCAGTCCACAAAAATCACAAAAGATGATAGGCGGAGAGACAAAGATGGCCGCCTTTCTGTAGACACTGTACATCTACAGCTCTCCAGTTACTCGCAAGAATAAGTAACCCTGAGGATATACTGCAAGTCTTTTTGCATTAATTACCGGATATAACTATTCTACTACAACCAAACTACGACTGAGAATCAAAAGAACGAAGGAAAAACTAATTAATTTCACAGGATTAAAGCTGATTGTCTGCCTGACTCTGAATAGAGCTATAAACAAAGGATCTATCTGATTTCTGTTTCAAGATGTCAAAACTGGACAAAAATATGGACACAACAACAACTAAAACTAAATTATCAATGCTGATGTCACCAGAGAAAGACTCTACATTTAAAAGACAGAAAACTGTAAAACCACAAGATCTTTAAAAACAGGAGGAACAAACCAACCGGATCAGCTAGCTAACATGGAGGACATTAAAACAGCACTGTTACCCATACAAGAATCTTTAAATGCATTTTCAAACCAGATACTTGCTTTTAATGCCACATGCAGTCAAATTCTCGACAGAATAGATAAATCTGAGGCTAGAATATCTGATAATGAGGACAGAATAACATTTCTTACAAAAAACAGATATTCATGACCTGGACATTCAAACTATGCAGACCAAGATCCTGGATTTAGAGGCAAGATCCAGAAGAAACAACATAATTATTAGAGGAATCCCGGAAAATATTCAATATAATGATCTAATGCCTACCATTACACAGATACTGGAAATATTGTTCGAGGACTCGGGTATGGTTAAGCAAATAGTCATAGAAAGAGCACACAGAGCTCTCAGGGAAGCACAAGCATCAAATATTCCTAGACCGGTTTATGTCAAAATTCTGAATTACCAGGATGTAAATAAAATAATTCTAACTATGAAAAGAAAGGAGGTTTTGTAATGTGGCAAAATAACAGAGTTTCTATGGGTCAAGATCTACCACTGCAAATCAGACAAGCCAGACAAGCATTAGCCTTACTGCAAATTTCTTATTGATAAAAATATAAAATTCCAGATGAAGTATCCAAGTACATTAATCTTTACATTTGATGGAGCCAAATATTCTGTTTCTAGAAAGAAGGGAGCAAAACTCACCTTTTGAAGACTTTTAAATCCCTTCCAACTTCAGAAGCTTAACTGGAACATTCAGTCTGTGTACAGCAATACAGATTCTGGGATTCCATGTCTACTATACCTCAAGGCTTCAAAATCCTTTGTTTGCTTCTTTTTTCTCCCCAGGCCCCCTGTTTAATCATTAACCAGTATTTTCTTACAGGTCCAGCTTAAATCCAAAGATTTCATGAACTCCTGCAGCCTTGATGAACTGTGTGTGTCTGTGAGTCAACAGGAAGTCCTAGAAATGCTCCAGAGGGTCAGCTTTTGTTGTGGCACTTCCGGAAGTCTGTCCACATAATGGGTCCCCCTTCGAGAACTCAAAATCAAGATTTTTATACCAGGAAGTAGCCAGAGCTCTGTGGAGCCAGGGGAAGCTTTTAGAATGGCAAAACGAGGCTCCTGGACTATTTTAGAGAAGTTTGACTTTTATTTTGTATAAAGAAATGTCAGCTTATTCAGGTAAGGATTTAAACTGGGCTGTAACATATGGTTAAATAGAGTAATTTAACTACAATGTTAGAAACAATATAAAGTTACTACAGTTATTCTATTTTGGATCTAGATAGTGTGCCTGAAGATAGAAATGCAGTTATAATTATATACTATTGTTTTCTGCCTTTGAAATGACTGTTATATTGTTTATGTTACTACAAAAAAAGGGAAAAAAAAAAAACTTTCTCCTTATTAATGCTATGATAATCTATATGTGTTAACATGTATAATTCACTCTCCTATTCCTAAGGGAATGGAAGGATATATATTTTATGTGGTTCTAGAGATTCTGTGCATTATGTTAGCTATATATTTCTTACAGTATTAATACATTAATGGTGAAAAAAAAATGTTACTGATGTTGTTTTTATCAATGCTGCTATTAACATATTATACTTACCTAGGCAAAGTTAGATAAGACAGTTAGTTATTCTAGGATAATATAACCAATTTTTTAATTAATAATGTATGTAAATCATTACAGGGTAGAATAAGAAATTGGTATGTAAGACATAACAGTGTGTTACCTAACTAATATGTTCAAGAGCTGTAGATAGGTACTAGTGTTTAATGGGGAATGTGTAGGTTAGTTTTTGTAGGGTTAGTTGTAGTTATCATAGGTTTTGTATATCTTGTTAGGGTGTTATTATATAATAGTCATTTAGGATTGATGTATACCAATAGAAGTCTAAACAGTGTTAAAACCTATGTTTGTCCTGGTCCAGGAGAATAGTGGATAGGCACTGGTTAGGGATGGGGCATTTAGTTTGCTTCCAGATATTTCAAAATCTGATATTATACCGAATCTAGTATCGTTTTTCAAATTCAACATATACACTAACATTTTAAAAGTATTTTTATGTGGATAATAGACTCATGGAATGTTAAAGGTTTCCAGAATCTGAAAAAAAGGAAACTATTTTTTCATTTACTTCTTCAGTCAAAAGCACCATTTATTTTGTTACAAGAAACCCACTTGGCTAATTATCAATGGACTGCCATTAAAAATAAAAAATGGATCAGGGAGGTAATAGCTTCGGAAGGGACAACTAATAGTGCAGGTGTAGCAATAATCATCAAAACTCAGTTCCAAGAGAGAATTTTAGATTTTAAAATGGATAAAGAAGGAAGATGGTGTTATGTAATTTTTATAACAAAATTTTATGATAAACCGGTGATTCTTCTTAATATATATGCCCCATGTACCAATCAGCAAACCTTCATAACATCACTTTACTTTATTTTAAACCAATATAACAATTATTATATAATAATAGGAGGTGACTGGAATACATACCAAGACCCTAAACTAGATAAAACAAGTCCCCATAGATCTTATAATAATCAGGCAGTGATAGCACTGCAGGAACTTAAAGCAGATTTTAAACTTTATGATCCATTTAAATATAATAAGGACCAAATGAATCCAAATAACTTCACATTTTATTCGAGCTGTCATAAAATGTGGAACAGGATCGATTTCTTTTTAATATCAGATACACTAATGTGTTTTGATCCCTATATATACATACAAGCTCGTTATTTGTCGGATCACTCCAGGATCACATTAACCTTTAAGAAAGATACTTGTCATAAATTGCATGCTAGGGGTTATAATTGGACATTAAATCCATATCTATTGCATAAAGAGGATGTATTAAAAGAAGCTCAGGAGTTTTTTAATCAATTATTAAATAATCTTTTAGAAAACCGACATCCATCAGACATAGAATGGGCAACTATCAAAGCTAAATTAGAGGAATGTTTATCCAAAAAGCTACTTTCTACAAGAAATTACAAGTGAAAGATATGCATGACTTGGAATCAAAAATTAAATTATTAGATCAGGAATTAATTAGAAATTATAGTAAACAAACTGAAACGGAATTATTAAATTGTCAGAAGAAACTTTTTTTATTACAAAACAGTAAATTATCATTCCATGAACAGAAAATGCTGGTAAAATACGCTAATCACATACAGACCCCGTCAAAAGCACTAGCACGTATTATTAATCAATCGAAGTCACCTTCCCAAATCCCTGAAATATACTTCAACAATAAAACATACACCAATCGGAAGATATCATAAAGGTTTTTGAACTAATATTTTCAGAACTATATGGTGAACAACAGGATGTAAATCCAAATAAGAATAATAATGATTTTCTTCAGAAAATTATATTTCCAAAGATTAATGATGAGCTTCATATGAACCTGATTAAACCTATTTCTTCAGAGGAAATAACTGATGTTATCAAGAAATTGAAGCCATACAAAGCTGGACCGATGGTTTGACTACAGTATTTTATAAAACGTTTAGTGATATTCTGGGGAAAATACTGTCAGTGGTCTTTAACTATATTATTAACAATAAAATTACTGACCCACACTTTAATGCATCGAAAACTATTCTCATACCAAAAGAAAATACTGATCGACAAAACCCGGATAATTACAGACCCATTTCACTTTTAAACATAGATATGAAAATTATGACATCAATTTTGGCTAACAGGTTGAAAATGGTAATTAACCCTATAATATCTGATGAACAAGCCGGTTTTATAAATAGCAGACAAACTATAGATAATACATTAACACTGCATACAATGATTTCTCATGCCACCCATAAAAACCATAATCTTTACGCACTTATAATTGATGCACAAAAGCATTTGACAGAGTGAACTTAGAATATTTATTTGACATTTTAACATGTTTTAACATACCAAGAATTCACTTCAACTTTAAAAAATTATATACCAATCCTTATACAAATCTAGTCATTAACAGGAATCTTTCAAAAGAATTCAAATTAAAATGGTACACGTCAAGGATGTCCTTTATCTCCCTTGTTATTCAATTTGTATTTGGAACCTCTATTTTTGCACATTAAACAAAATATCTATCATAATGCTCCAAGGATCTATGGTACAAAGATCACAATGGCTGCTTTTGCAGATGATTTGAGTATTTATTGCACAACACCTGTTTCGATACTAATAAAATATTAAAGGCAGTAGAAGAATTTAAATTTCCAATTATAAATTAAATAAAAAAAAAACTAAGATATTCCCATTAAAGACACCTACACCCTTTTCACTATTACCATTAGTAGGGCAGGTAAAATCAGAAGAAAAAATAAAATACTTAGGAGTGGTTTTCTCAACAGACAACAGAGATTTTTATCTCAATAATGTTAAGGTTATTTGGGAGCAGATAGTATCTGACTTGAAAAGATGGGATAATCTGAAATTACCAATAATGGCAGACTTCAATTATTAAAATGAATATACTTCCTAGATTACTATATATTTTAGAGTCACAAGTTCAAATCTCCAAAAAATTCTTCAAACAGCTTCATACAGAACTAGCTAGATTTCTATGGGAACCTAGAAAAGTTAGGATATCGTATGATAAATTGATGGCTCCAAAAATAGGGAGGGTTGGATCTACCTAATTTGAAACATATTATTTAATAATAAACACCAATAGACTTTTAAGAATAATTAACTTTGATGGGTGTAACTCGAAATGGGTTCCCAAATGGCTGGTTCTTAATCATAAAAATGTCAAGGAATTGATATTAACTGCAAGGCATTACCTTTTTAAACAAAAATACTCTTAAAGTGTACTTCGTGTTGGAACATATCAAAACATATATAGTTTCAGTACAAAATCTTTTAACTCATTAAATCTTTTGCCAAGTATGGTAATTCTTCAACCATTTCACCAAAATCCAAATCTGAAAATTGGTAACCAGCTGATAGACCTTAAGAAATTCCCACTTATAATTAATTTAACCCTACTTGATTTATATCCTTTTTAGGTATCCCGATTCACAATATTTTAGAAGAGTTGAATCTCCCCAAATCGTATCTAATTATAATAAGACAATTAAAAGACCTATCAATAAGTTACCTTAGTAAAGGGAATGACATAATTAAAGAAGAAGATTTAAACATGTGTCTGAACTTATGGCAAACCCTTACACAGGAATGTAAATATATAACTGCAGCATATGGTTTGATTAAAGAAATAAAATATAATAATCAAATATTAATTTCCAAATACTGGAGAGAAATTGTTGACAATTGAAGAAAGTAAAATACTAAAGCAATTCACTTAACCATAAAATCTGTGTCCCTTCAGAAGCTATTATTTACCCAATTGATGATATTTAATAACGCTGTGACATAATGCCTCACTCTACACAAATTTAACTCAAAGAACTCACCAAAATGCCCATATTGTATAGATCAAACAGCCGACCTCCTGCATATGTTTTGGAGTTGTAAATGTATTTTCAAACTCTGGAATTCCTTGAAACTTCAACTACAAAAAATGGGATATCAACATTCCACACTCTCCTGGGAATTTACGATTTTACATATTCCACCACCCAACTTGGAAAGAACCCAAAGAATTATACTAGTCAATATTTTTTTGTTGATGAAGTTATATATAGCTTCCAATTGGTTGAACCCTTTACAGACATCATGGCAAAATTTCAAGATAGTAGCCACCAAGCATATTCTAGCACATAAATTTCTAATTAGTGATCATAAGAAAAATGTAAACAATACAAAAATAGGGGAACAAATCTTTAACATTGTATTAGCTTAAAGTTCCATTCCACTATTCTCTGGGAAAAACTGAATAACTGTTGAATTTTATTGAGATAAGTCTTATATGGTTACTAGTTCTTTTTTCTTCATTATTTTTTTTTTAGAAGTGTATAGGTATGTATAATGATTCTATGTAACTGTTGGAAGCATTCGTGTACATATTGTAAGTAGTTGGTAGTACTGTATTAGTTGTTTGGAAAAAATAAAATAAAGAATTATTATTGAAAAAAAAAAAAACAAAAGATGATAGGCCAAAAAACAGACTATACAGTGGACTATTGAGGATAAGAAAGAAATTTTGTATTGCTACTATTATGCAAGAAGCTCAGAATTTCCAGACAAAAGATATATGGAAAGATTAAGACAGAAATTAGAGGAAAGAGAAACACTTCCACAAGACAAACTATCAGAAGCTTCAAACAGAAATTTGTATTCATATATATATAACTGATCCATGAAAACACTATATATACCAAAAAAACCTTGTGCCATTTGGAAAAAGAAGCAACTGAGGAAGTGCAAAAATTTAAAGAACAAAATTTAGAGACGTTTGAAGGGTATAAAAACAAATATAGACATGGGAAAGGAAGAGAGATCTGTTATGGTTCAATATTTATGCAAAAAAGAAAGCCAAATTAATCAACACAAAAAAGGCAGCCTCAAAGAGATTTGAAGAGAAACATAAGCAAAGGCATCCAGATATGTAAAATTTCACAATAAAAATAAGATTAGAAAGAGGGAATGTAGAACAGAAGATTACTCAAGTAGATGTTTAAAAAATGGAAGTTGATGTTATGGAATATTTGCAAATTGAAGGATTCAGTGTAGAAAGTCTAACATGGGTTATATCACAGCATGATGGAACAAGTCCCCAAAGTAAAGAGAAACAAGAGGAGCAGGAGATGTCTGAAGAAGAAATATGGACAAGGGAAAGAAAAAGAGATTTAATATGGTGCAATATTTATGCAAAGGAGAAAGCAAAACTAATCAATGCAAAAAGAGCAGCACCAAAGATATTTGAAGAGAAATACAGGCAAAGACACCTGGATATGGACAATTTTACAATACAAAAAACAAGAAAACAAATAGGAAAAGTAGAAAAGAGAATGAGCAGTGAAGTTAAAGAAATAGAAATTGAGGTTATGGATTACTTGCAAAATGAAGGATTTAGTATAGAAAATTTAACACAGATAACAATACAACAGGATAGAGCAATGGACACTGACGTTAAGGAGAAACCAGTGGAGCGGGAAGCATCTAATCAGTTGACATATGAAGAAATAGACTGCAGAAGGTCAATAAAACCCAGAAAGTCAGAAGTTTGATAAAACAAACAAACACTAATTAGAACTTTACATAGAGATTCATGCAATATAAAAGAAGTAACTAGGATACATTATTGTGCAGCCAAATTAATAACAGATAGAGTCCTATCACAAGAACACAGGTTAGTAAGGAAAATGACGGAAAGAAATCAAATGCCATCATGGAAATAAAGAATAGAGAAAACTGTAAAGCAATTAAGACAAGAAGTGTCATTGTTAGAAGAGGGAATAGATCAACAAAAGTACTCAGAAAGATAGACATGATAAAAGCAATGTGCAGTATTATGAGATCAGGATTTATCATGTACTATTACAAATAATAAACTAAAAATATCAACACAGGCATAAAAACTTAGAAGATAAGTAGATATATATAAAGGAAAAGTACAAAACAATTTATTGATGACCCAAAAAAAGTTTTATTGAGAATTAGGAAACAAGGTAAAAGGAACTGAAAGACCACCAAAAAAGAAGAAATAGATACATTTTGGAGAAATATCTATGAAGATCCTGTGGAACATAACAAAGAGGCTAAATGAATAGAAGAACCAAAATAAAGAATAAGAAGTTCAAATGTACAGGATATGAAATGGGAAGAAGTAATGATCAGAGAGATTGAAATAAAGTTAAGCAAAGCCTCTAATTGGAAAACCCCAGGCCCAGGTGCAGTACCTAACTTCTGGGTAAAAGTATTAACATCTTTGCACAAAGATTTAGCCATGAGTAAGAACTATTTGTATGCACATCCCAGATACCAACATGGTTAACAACAGGAAAAACAATGCTCCTACTTAAGAACGAACCTGCAAGCTATCCTTAAAACTATAGACCAATAACGTGCCTTCCGATGACATATAAACTATACACCAGAATTGATGCAGGCAGAGTTTATAGTTATTTAGAAGAAAACAAAATTATGGCAATAGAACAAAAGGGTAATAAAAGAAAGTCATATGAAACAAAGGATCATTTGTTAAAGTTATAATGGAGAACTGTAAAAAGGGGGAAAATCTAAGTATGGCATGGATAGACTAAAAAAACAAAACCATTTGACAGTATCCCACATTCATGGATAAGTGTGCATTTAAAAATGTATAAGATACACCCTACACTGATAAGTTACATCACAGAGACCATGAAACAGTGGCAAACCACTTTACAGTTAAGCCATGATAAAGGGCAAATTATTATTCCAGTTATAAAAATTCAAAGGGGGGATATTTCAAGGTCACTCACCGGTGCTCTTTTATCTTGCCCTTAACCCATTAAGCTGTCTGCTTAACAGATTAGGTCCTGGCTATAATTTGGCTCCCAGGAAGCAACACAGTGTAAAGACTTCTCATTTTCTCTTTGTAGATTATTTAAAACTGTACAGCTCATCAGATGAGGAACTGAAAGCACAATTGCAAGTAGTCAAAACTTTTTCAGATGATATAAGAATGTCATTTGGTCTTGAAAAATGTGTAAATGCAACCTTTGAAGCAGGAAAGCTGCAGCACCAAGAAAACATTAGTTTGGGACAAGAATGTGATACAAGCAGTCCCTGGGTTATGGACATCCAACATACGGACAACCCATAGATACGAACAGGCTGCTGCAATATCGGAAATAATGTGAAAATAAATAAAAATCTTTAAAGTTGCCCAAATATTACCGTAAAATGAAGAATTATGTTGTACTTTTCTTTTGCCCATTATCCCTGTTCATGAAGCTGCTCGCACACCTTGTTAGAGCAGTTACTTCCACCTTCATGGACAACAAGCGATTGGATTGGTTAAGAGATCACTGTGTTAGCAATCTGCTTGGTCAAGACTGATGGCCTGCACAGTACACAGTGTTGTAGCAGTTACTGTACTGTACAGTAGAATGGGCAAATGACATTGCAGCTCACTAGGGTCTAGGTGACAGCAGGAGGTTTGGCAGAGGTCTGAAACTTCAGGAAAGAGTGGAAAACATTTGTGGGTGATGCGCGTAGTACAGAAATGTGAAGTGAAGCTTAAGAAGAGGTAAGTTTGACACTTTTATTTTGTATGGAATGTTCGACTGTACTGTATTGCAGTACAGTACAGTACAATAGAATGTTCCATGTACATGTTTTGACTTACATACAAATATGACTTAAGGACAGACTAAAAAATGGATCTTGTCCTTAACCCAGGGACTGCCTGTATAAAAGAACTTGAGCAGGAGGGGGAGTGTATAAATATTTGGGAGTTGATGAAGGATCAACAATAAAATCTGAATAAATGCGAATAAAACTTAGTAAGGTATATTTAGAAGACTTAATCCTGAAAATAGCATTGACATCTAGGAATAAAGTTCAGGCTATAAACAAATTTGCTCTACCTGTCCTAGCTTACAGTTTTGGAGTGACTGACTAGCCTCAAAAGTTGTTGGATAGATTAGACAGGAAAACAAGAAGGATGCTTCATGCTCATCAATTGATTTATAAAAAATCAGTGCATACCAAGATTATATATTCCCGGTTCCAAAGGAGGCATGGGCCTCCTTGAAATTGATTACATGTATAGACCTGCAAACATGGAACTGCATACATGTGTGTTGACCTCACAAGACTCAGAGTACAAGTTTTGAAGCATGAGAATAAATCTAAGATGACTTCCCTGCTTAGTCTAGCAGAAGCATATCGGCGTCAAGCAGGAATGGAAATCAAACCAGAAGTAAATAAAAATCAGGCAACTGAATGTGCCAAAAAACAAAAGAAATAATATAAGATGAAGGATCAGATGAGAAGGCAAGAAATGTGGAAAACGCATAAATATACTTGTAAGTATAGAAAACTCCTTGAAAAACCTTATGTTGATCAGGATTGAACACAGGAATGGTTAATGAGTGGTGAATTCAAAGCAAAATGCGAAAGTTTAATATTGGTGGCCCAAGATATTGGACTATGTACACATTGGTTTACAAAGACCATTGAACATGTGGGAAAACAGCCAAATGTAGGTTTTGTAAAACAGAATTGAAACAGTTGCATACCTGGTTGCTGGTTGTGATATACTAATGGCAGAAGGACTAAATACTGAAAGGCACAATAATGTGGCAAGACTGTTGCACTGGGGATTGTTCAAACATTATAATACTGAAGTAACTCAAAAACACTGAAAACATGAGCCACAAAGCATCACAGAAAATGATGAAGTCTACATTACATGGGATCACCCATTAACAACAGTTCCAAAGATAGATGCGAGAAAAACAGATATAGTGGTCCACAGAAAGAAGACAAAAGTAGGATTGATCATTGAAATTCCTACACAGAGTGACTACAGTGTCTTATGTATAGAGAGCCACAAAGTCATAAAATATCAGGACATGTAGGCAGAAATGAGAGCAATGTGGAAGAAAGATACCCAGACAGTTCCAGTAATAGTAGGAGCAATGGGTCTTATAAAAAAGAATCTACAGTCGTATTTAAATATGTTACCGATACATGTAACTCCATACGAATTGCAGAAGAAGTCATTATTGGGCACATTGAGGGTGCTGCAAAGAGCACTTCTAGCTAACATCAAAGATTGAAAAAATACTAATTTCATGAACTTTAATCATACTTTGACTTAGGAATGGGGTCTACTCCTGTCATCGTATTAGAAACCCAAAAGACTTGGAGAAATTAAAAAACCAAAAAGCCAGAAGATATTGCCAGCCAGCTAGCCAACAAATTCTGCTCCAACTTTACCTCTCTCTCCCCATCAACCTTCCCTCAGGAAATATCATCAAATATAACTGCCCCCTGCTATCACTAGGGAGCAAGTCCTTACTACTCTAAGGCCAAGTACACTGTAAAAATGGGCCCAGACAATATCCCACAATGCCTTCTAAGTAGCATGAAACATTGACCTATCAGGCCATCTGGAATTGCTGTTTAACTATAGCCTCCAAATAGGCTTTGTGCATCATGAATGGAGAGCAGCAACAGACATCCCTCTGCACAAAGCTTGGCCATCAACAGACCCTGGAAATTACAGACCCATAAGTTTCACTAGTCTTGTATGCAAAGCCATGGAAATAACTATCATGGAAATGATCAGTAATGATACAGTAAATCTCGAGACTCTGGCCCAACCCAGTTTGGTTGAATCAAGGGCAGGTCATGCCTACTCAACCTGGTGGAATTTGTTGAGAAGGTCACCAAAGCAACGGATGAGGGCAAAATGGTTCAAACTGCCTACCTTGACCTGGCCAAGGCATTTGATACAGCATCCCACTCAGGCATTGTTGACAAACTCAAGAGGTTAGGTACAAACTTGTATGTCACCCGATGGATAGCCAAGTGACTTACAGACAGGACCCAGGAAGTTAAAATTGGGGAGTCCACCTCTACAAAGAGGCCAGTCACAAGTGGACTTCCTCAAGGATCAGTCCTTGGCCTACTCCTTTTTTTGCATTTACTTCTCTGAAGTAAAGGCCAGTGTCAGTGGTCTCTGGCTGACTAAAGCTGGCAGAATGGTTAAGGTGTTTACCTGATAGACATAAGGTGCAGGGTTTGATTCTCACATGGGGTAATTGGCTAGGCTTAAAATGCCCCCCAAAAGCAGTTAGCCTAGTACTAATCTATGGGCCTATGACCCTAAATTTGCAGATGATTGCAAATTAGAAGTTGTCATTGAATCCCACGCTGATACAAATGTTCTCCAGGAAGGGCTGAAACAGACAAACAGCTGATGTCAGAGCCATGGACTAAAACTAAATGCCAAGAAATGCATAATAGTATCTTTCAGGAAGTCATCCACCCCTAGTAACTATCATACTGACAACACACCCCTTAGAACTGACCCAGTAGTTCGGGACTTGGGAACATACATAGACAGTATTATAGCCTTTGACCATCACGTGTCTATAGTAGTGAGGAAATCATTCTACATTGTGCAACTTATAAACAAAGGTATGGCATCTAGGTCCAAGGAAGTCATTGGTCCACTGTAGTCAGCATTCAGACCTATCATTGAGTACAGTGCCCACTTTGGTATGTACCTAACCAGGCATATCCAACAGATGAAACATCCACAGAGGTTCCTCACTAAAAGAATACAGGGCATAAATAAAATGTCCTATTCAGACCACCTCAAGGCTCTATCCCTGTACTCTGTCTCCTACAGGCTGCTGAGGGGAGATCTATGCCTGGCATACAGGGCATTGTCAGACCCCACTCTGATGGACCTCCTGCATATCACCAAAACAAACAGCACCAGAATTACCCATTCTAAAAACTTAAACCTTGCCTATGATATAAATAGAATCTGTTTGAGAGACAAGTGTGTATCCCAGAGACTACCCTGTCTCTGGAACAGGCTCCCCAGCCATGTGAAGCAGAGTTTCTCCCTAACCAAATTCAAGTGTAACTTGGACAACTGGATGGGGAACAGGAAATTCATCCCTATTCTTTAGCTTGGCACTTCCATCTCTAATGGACACAGGCAATCTGTAAATGGTTCATCTCCCAGGCCCCTGCTTGGAAATGTTTTACCGCCCAAGCCCCTGCTTATACTTATCAAGGGTACCAGAAGTTGTCAGAGATTTAGGATCCATGGCTAGGCTTACAAAGGCCCTTGTGGTTGTTAGCCTAGTAAACACCTATGAACCCTATATAAAACACCACTAAGAGTTGACTTAATAGCTAAGGATCTGGGACTATATACAGACAGCAATCTGGCCTTTGTCTAACACTTAGGATAGTAAAAAAAATATTCTATTTCCCCCAACTCATAAGCAAAGGTTTGACATCCAAGTCCAGGGAGGTTACAGTACCACTATACTCAGCCCTTATCAGACCATTATTGAGTACAGTGCCTCCTTTGGCATGTCCTTAGTCAGGCACTTGCAGCAGTCGGAATGCCCTCAAAGGTTCCTCACCAGGAAAATCCAGGCTAGGAATACCCAAATACCCTGTCCTATACAGATCACCTTAAGGCCTATATCTGTACTCAGTCTCCTACAGGTTACTGAGAGATGATCTATGCCTGGCATATAAGGCATCCTCAGATCCAGTTGTGATGGCTATCTTGCACATTTGCAACACAAACAACACCAGAAATAGTAGATCAAAACACCTGAACTTTGCCTGTGACATAAATAGACCCTGCTAGAGAGACTGCTATATGTGTCAAAGGATCTCCATGCTATGGAATGAACTCCCCATCTATATTAAACAAAGTTCATCCCCCTGACCCTATTTAAAAGAAATCTTCAATCATTGGATGGGACACAATAAATGCACCCTCCCCCCAGTCTGGCTGATGTCTCTGATGGACATTGGTCAATAATAAGTAAATGAATCCCCAACTAACATATCCCCCACAACCCTTACCTATCTCTTTACTAATGTACTCCATCATGTTGGTGGCCAAGGAACTCAAGGATAAAACTGGGTTGGGTTGCATGGCTAGGCTTGTAAAGACCTTGGTGGTCATTAATCCAGTGTAAACCTGTGAACCTCTTATTTATTATTTATTTATGCACAAAACATGGCATAAAAATACACTAAATACATCATTTATACTTATTTCTTCCTACAACATATACTCTAAATTCAACAGTTAACAAATAACTAAAGAGAATTTAAATAATCTCTCAAAACATAACAAATTACACTAACCTGTAGCATCCTTCATTAGGCTTGTAAGAATGTACCATAATGTCTTACTGGAGCCATGTTTTTGTGTAAAGTGTACTGCTGTTTCAACTGAGCCAGCAGGAAAACCTACCCAGTATCTAAGCAATAAAACATGGCCATAATTATTACCACATACAGTACCAGGAGGTGAAATCAGAACTCAGGTTTCACAACCCTTCAGGAAAACTAATTCTAAACTTTCTGTGACTATCCACAAAAGGAAAACAGAGTAAATAGCGTAAAAAAACACACAAAAACCTTCAACAACGACCACATACTCTCAGATGAGCTAAAGTCCTGGTGAACAGAACAAAAGAACATGGTACACCTTCTGCAAAACAGACTCCCAGCCAGTCATTGCAAAAAAATAGCCAGTTACTATAGTAAATACCCCCCACACACAAATAACTGCACAGATTACAGTGAAACTAGCAACCTCAAAAATTAAACCTGTAATACAAAACTTTACACTATATACACCATACAACATGGAAACAAGTGCATCAAATATATACTTTCTATGTAAAATTCTCCAATAATTACACCAAACACAAGAGATGCCATTAATTATTCACAGTTTAAAGAAGAATCTCCCAAACACAGAAATGTTCTCTAACCTGTAATGTCCAAGTGTGCAGTCTAAACAAGTCCCATTAATTCTTCTAGGAGCCATCTCCTACAAAGCTGACTGCTTCTCCAAGTGATTTG
The DNA here is from genome assembly GCF_019279795.1 of Protopterus annectens. Classification (NCBI taxonomy): domain Eukaryota; kingdom Metazoa; phylum Chordata; order Ceratodontiformes; family Protopteridae; genus Protopterus; species Protopterus annectens. The sequence continues at coordinate 796,413,330 of NC_056737.1, forward strand.
CAAAAATCTACATACAGCTTAAAAAACAGAATATAGTCATTATCTGTAAAACTTACTGAAAAATTCAAGTCACCTAAAGCAAATCATGACAGTCATCTATAATCCCCGTCACCAGCTACAAAAAGTAAAATTCTTAAACAAGTAGCAGTTTATAAAAAAGTTGCACTAACCTCTTGTTCAATCTTCCATCATGACTGTAAGTTCCAAACTGAGTAGAAAGTGGCACATATCATTTCCTAAAACAGCATACCCACCTCCAAACAATTAAGCCAATCCTTGTCTCTCCACAGAATGCACCTAGGCAGCGCTGGAATTTATTTGTGATGAATGCATGAATAGATTACACTGGCTGACACATTTAAATAAATACATACAATGAAATGAATAAGACATCTTAAACAGATCAGCATTTATTTAAATCTTTCATTCAGTGAAATGAAAATCGCTGTCAGGGCAGAAACCAATGTACTTAGTGCATCACCAAGTTGAATAGGACCATTTTTCACCTCTGCTGGCACCCATTGTTTAATCCATGATCAAAAACACTTGTCCAAGATCAAAAACATTTAACGTAGTCAAGAATGACTGTAGCAATTTTAGAATAATTAACATACAAACCAAGTGACTCACGCTTCGTTTACCACAAAGAATTATGTAACTATTTTTTATATATTTAGTCAAACTTTATTATAACAAACTGGATTTTTAATGGAGATTGATATCTGCAGAAAATAATACAACTGCATATACAATTTTAAGTGACCTATTTACAGGCATGTAACAAACTTGGAACAGCTATAAAAAATAATTTCAGTGAAAATCTGGGGAACCTCAAATAGCTGTCCAACAGGAGAGTTTTAGAAACAGAGGTTGGGCATGAGAGGAAACATTCATTTTAATGATGCACTTGCTCTGCAAAAAATAAAACCTCAAAACATATGAGTTAGGTTAACCTTACAGAAACCAGCATCTCAAGATGTTCTGAAACACAAAAGCAAAAAGTACATTAAAGTCTTTTGACTGATAAAGCTGATATTTTTGTAGTGGTTGTGTAAAAATGTAATGGTCTTGCAATGCACTCACCAGTGCCATACTGTCTATAAAAATACCATGCATATACCTTTTGACAAAGGCTTCTACACTCGCCCTAAAAGATCTCAGCCTTTGGCGTAGGCAAGGCAGCATGTACTCCTCCTCCACTCCCACAGACTGCAAGTCCATGCAGGTCACCCAAGAGTCCCAAGGAAAGCAGGCCTAATTAACTCTGGTTCCATACAAGGATGTGACTTAGTCATATGTTACAGGTTCGTAGGAGCTGTAAATCATCTGAGCTGTAATGACATTTCCCCTTTGCCAGTACCTAACCTTAAGCCTTTCCTCCTTTTTCAAGAAGGGCCAGGCCGTTCACACCAGGGTGAATTTATGAATACCCAACCAATTATCCTTTTTAAAAGCAGTGTGTCATACTGCTTAACTTGGAGAGTTAGTTTGTTCCAGAGAAGTGAATATGCAGCATGTTATAAATCTATTCCTCCACCATGTTTTATTTTTTTGTTGTAGTAAATTTAGAACTATGGCCCTAGTATTAGCTGGATTGTTTGATTTCTGGATGTATACAAGGTTTTGGACTACTGGATCCATTACAGCCAACAAAGCTTACATGCTCCACTTAAATAATATGTGTAACCTTGCCTCTAACTGCGACCTGCATCTTAAATTTAAAAAAGAACTGTTCCCATAACATACCAGTACATAAGACAGTTGAGACACTCATCACACACACACACACACATATATATATATATATATATATATATATATATAAATAAATGTATATGTGTATGTATATATATATATATATATATATATATATATATATATATATATATATGTGTGTGTGTGTGTCTTTCTATTTTTCTATTCTCATGTTGCAGTATTCATAACCTTAACAGAGTTGCTGCCTGCAGCACCGGACATCCAGCCAGTATACCAAAGTCTTTCATTCAGGGGTACATGCGACGTAGAACACAGAGGCCATAAAGTGACGTTGGCTATAACTGTGATGTCTGCACGTACCCAACTCTGAATTTTTCTGCTGCAGTGAGACTCAGACATCCATCCACCAGTTCAGAGTTGTCCATCCACTTTCATTGATCGTTCTCCGGCTGTCCACTTAGAGATAAGTAGCCTTGTGGGATTTTCTTTGCTTATTTGCTTTTTGTCAGAAGTACATGTCTTCTACTAAAGTAAAGTGTGCTTGTGGTAGGCAAATGCCTTATAAGGACACACACGAGCAGTGTTTATTTTGTCTGGGGGAGGCTCACGATTAGAAAGCCTGTAAGATCTGTCAATCCTTTGTCCCGAAAATGCTTAGAAGCTGTCTAGCAGCTTTAAAGCTTTATTTAGAAAACCAGCAACTCTGTTTGGCATCCGGAATGGAAAGTGGAGCAAGACTTTCTGATGAGCTGCCTAGGAAGAAGGCCAAGAAAATTAGGCCCAACATCTTGGCTGCACCTAAGTTGTCTGATGTTATCCTCAAAGTGGATATCAGCTCAGGATTGCTCTGGACACCGGGTACTGTGCAGGAACCAGGAATCAAATCGGAAGCCGGCTCTGCAAATACCCAGAGTACATCCATTGAGGTTTTTCAACCATCACACCCTGATGGTGAGGGGGAACCATGGCTCACTGCTTCGGAGGGCCCTGCTTCTATTACAGTTTTGGCATCCACTATAATGTTGGCTCCTAGGCCCACTTCTGCTCTCTCTTCTCCTTTAAAAAGGAAACAGAAGCACACTACAAAAGACCCTACTCCTCCCTGGGAGACATTCTCCAAGACTCTGTTTAAGGCCTTTTAGGGACCCAGATCCCTCAGGCAGGCCTACCTGTTGCCTCTGAGGAGCTCTCTGAAGAGGAGTCTTCCTCCTCAGATGACTCCTTAACTTACTATTCTCAGTTTGATTCACCCAAAGACTTTGTTACTCCAGAAGAGGAAGAGTCTCTCACTCCTGACTCCCCTGGAGAAGATTTCTCCTTTGGGGATACCATTTCCCTGTTCAGACAACATTTCAAATGGGAACTATCCAGATGTCTCTGAGATAAAAAAGAGATACTTTGAGCTGTTGCAGATGGAGCAGCCCTCATCATCTGCAGTTCCCCCATTTCTTCCTGCATTTCAGGATGCTTTCTCTGCTGCCTTACAAAATTCAGTCACAGCCATCTGCTTCTAAGAGGCCAGACAGATTTTATAAAGTGTCCATGCAGGAGCAGTACCATTTCAAAAATCCTCCAGCACATCCTGTGGTGATTGCAGTGTCCCCAGATAAGTCCTCTAGGCAACTTCCTTCTTCTTCCCTTTTCCCTACAGATAAAGACAGCACATTTATGGACAGGTTGGGGAAGAAAGTTTACACTTCTTCCAATTTGGTCATTAGAGCTATTAATTATCAGGCACATATGGCAAAGTTTGCCCTAGATTCCCTGGCCAAGGCCTGTAATCCTCTGTCAGAGGTCCCAGAATCTCCTATTAAGATTCAAGTATGCTCCTGTCCACGGTCTCTCAAGTAACCAGACATTCCATCAAGTGCAGCTATGATGCTGTAGAAGCTTCTTCTAAGTCAGCTGCTTCTGGTTCTGTGCTAAGGAGATTTTCATGGCTGAGACTTCAGCCCTTACCTTTGGATGTTCAAGCTAAGTTGCTAGATGCACCTCTGGACAACAAAGCCCTATTTGGAGCCACCTCTGCAGAGCTACTTAAGTCTCTATAGGAAAAAGGCAAAGACTTACAAAACTTAAAACATCTACTAGTCTCACCTGTTCACAGATTCCATAGAAATTTCCCACAAAAACCTGGCTTTGTCAAGAGACAGTCCCCTCACCCCTCTACGACGCAGTCCAGGAGACACAGACATACCAGAAAACAATCTACTCTGAGGTCTTCTACCACATCCACTCCATCCTCCTTTCAGAGGCAGCCAGACACAGGCAGAGCTCCTCCACTGTGACTCCCCTCCCTTAACCAGCTCCACCCCCCATCCCTACGCCTTACCCTATCCCTACCCTCCTGGGAGAAAATCAACTCAGACAAGTGGGTGCTTTCCATCATCGAGAGGAGATACTTTATGACTTGGTGGGGGTACCCCTCCCTTACAGGGGATGCCACAACCTCCTCAGAATTAGCTCCCACTACTCCCACCCATCCTCAGTCAACTTCTATCTCAGGGTACTATAGAACAAGTACCATAGGATCAATCAGCCAAGGGACTGTATTCAACGATATTTCTGGTTCCAAGAAAAGATGGTGCTTGGAGACCAATCCTTAACTTATCCCACCTCAGTCTCTTTCTTAAAGTGCCTATTTTCAAAATGCTAACTTTACAGCACTTCCTTCCTCTCATACCTCAGGAAGCCTTCATGGTCTCCCTGGATTTGATGGATGCTTACCTACACATCCCCAACTTTCCCCCATACAGAAGATATTTACGTTTCTCTGTGGGCTCCTCTCATTTTCAATTTTCTGCCTTACCCTTTGGCCTCTCCACAGCACCAAGAGTCTTCACAAAGTGCTTAGCCCCAGCTGTTGCGCACTGCAGATTGCAGGGCATACAAATATGCTTAGACGACCTTCTTATTCTAAACCAGGATCCACTCATCCTCTCCCAACACTCGGACATGTGCAGGATCCTACAGAGCCTAGGCTTCACACTAAATGGCCCAAAGTGTCAAATGACTTCATCCCAAGAGATTCTCTTCCAGGGTGCAGGATCAAGACAGACTTGGTGTCAGTCTTTGTCCCGCCCCACAAAATAGAGTTCCTTTCTCAGTTCTTTCACTCCCTACTACCTTTAGCATCCATCACAGCAAAGGAATTTCTCAGGATGCTAGGATACATGGCTTCCCTGATTCCCATGATCCCTCTTGCCAAAATGCACATGAGGAAGTTGCAGTGGGTCTTGAGAAACTTGGAGTCAGCACTCTCATCCCTTGGATACAAAACTACCCCCTTCTTCCATGCTTAAAGAAGGAACTCTCATGGTGGATTGCCACCATTACCCTGAATCATGGTGTACCACTGCAGGTGCCCCTACCCAAACAGCATCTGTACACAGATGTGTCAGATTTAGGTTGGGGGAGCCATCCTTCTCCATGCCAACAACCAGCACAATGTTCAGGGGGAGTGGTCTATTCAGGACCAGATCAACCTGAGAGAGCTAAAGGCCTTATTCTTGGCCATGCAGACCTTTCAACAGATCCTTCTGCCAGGCACCCTACAGGTCATCACAGACAACATGGCTGTCCTGTGATACATAAACAAGCAAGGAGGAATGAAGTCTTACCCACTCTGCAGTCTGGCATTAAAAGGTTTGGTCCCTTTGGTCCCTGGCAGCAGACATTCAAATTCACTTGCAAGCAGTCTACATCCCATCAGAACAAAACGGGGTAGCAAATGCCCTAAGCAGAACCCTATCACCCTCACCCAAATGGATGCTCCACATGGAGATATTTCTGGATCTAATTCACAGGTGGGGTATTCCTCAGGCAGATCTGTTTGCCTTCCCCCAAAACAAACAGATGCCTCTCTTCTGCTCAAAACTCCCTCATCCACAGCCCTGGAAAGTGAACGCCTTCTCCTTTTCATGGGAGGGAATGTTCCTTTATGCCTTCCCTCCAATTCCTCTGATTCACAAAGTCCTCCTGAAAATACAGAAGGACAAACCAAAAATCCTGCTGGTGACTCCCTTCTGGCCAAGACAGCATTGGTTTCCCCTTCTCAACCTTTTAGCCCAGGGCAATCACCACAGGTTACCTCACTGCTTCAACCTACTCACACAAAACAAGGGATCCCTGATTCACCCCCACCTACTCAATCTCAAACTGACAATGTGGGTGACAGAGTTCTGATACCCCTTACGCACCTTTACTCAAAGGACGTACTCACTGTCCTGCAGGAGGCCAGGAAACCAAGTACCAGGAGGAAATTACTTATTGAAATGGAAAATATTCTCCCAATGGTGCCTCAGGAAACAACAGGACCCTTTTCTAGCTTCTGTTCCACTGGTCCTTTCCTACCTGTGTGAGTTACTACATTCAGGGTTGACCTACTCTTCAGTAAAAGTACACCTATATGCCATTTCTGCTTGCCTTCCCTTGACTCCTCTCTTGGCTTCCAGACTGGAAGTCCAGCTATTTCTGAAAGGGGTCCTTCATATAAGACTTCCCCGTAAGCCAATTTCCCCTCCTTGGGACCTCAACTTTGTGCTGGAAAAGCTTACATTGTCACCTTTTGAGACAGCCCACTCCTCCTCCCTTAAATTCTACACATGGAAAACAGTTTTATTACTGGCCTTTACTTCTGCCAGGAGGGTTTCTGAGATCCAAGCCCTTATGGCTTCTCCTCCCTACCTTATTTTTCATAAAGATAGGGTTTGTCTCAGTACTAACCCTTCTTTCATGCTTAAAGTAGTCAATGAAATTTCCTTAAACCAGACCATTAATCTACCTGTGCTTTACCCACAACCACAGAACTCCTCAAAATGGGCCTTGCATTCCATGGCTGTTCACAGGCAACTGAGGTTCTACCTAGATAAGACAAAATCTGTCAGACTGTCTGACTAACTTTTTGTCTCCTTCCATCCTACAGCCCTTGGCAAGGCAGTGTCTAAACACACCACTGCCTCTTGGATTTCTAAGGCAATAGCCTTTTACTATTTTTTTCATGGAATGCAACTGACTTCACCTGTCAAAGCCCATTCCACTAGAGCAGCTTCCTCTTCAGCAGCCTTTTTCAAGAGAGTTGATTACTCCTCTATCCTAGAGTCTGCAACTTGGTCCTCTGTTCACACCTTTAACAAACATTACAAATTGGACCTGATCATCAGGGTTTGCTAGGAGCATCCTGCAGGGCCTCATTGACTCTGGTCCCCTTCCTACTTCCCATGCAAATTCCTAGAGAGCTGTGGTACTTTCCCTATGGTTATGAATACTGCAACATGAGAATAGAAGGACACAGAATAGTTGTGGAAAAACTTACCATAACCATAGATGTCCTTCTCTTCCATGCTGCAGTATTCATTCCCACCCACCACCACCCTCTTTTTTTCTTCTTTTGATTGGCCACTTTCACAGCACTGCTGGGGTGTGCCTGGGATACTGAAGCTTGGGCACTTTCCTATTGCTCCTGGGTTACTCTCTTTTTGCAGCAGCCAATTTCTGTATGTGCAGATGTCACATTTATAGCCGACGTCAGTTTATGGCCATGTGTTCTACGTTGCACATACCACTGAATGCAAGACTTTGGTATACTAGCCAGATGAAGAGAAGGACATTTATGGTTATGGTAAGTTCTTACACAACTATTCTATATATATATATATATATATATATATATATATATATATATATATATATAGATTAGATATAGTCATGGAATCATTGATTCATAATTTGGTATTAGGTTAACGACTCTGGGGGTCTTTCTATGCCTAGCCATGTTTTACTGAAAGAATAATGATATCCTCTATTCAAAGAGGACATAGTAGGCCAGTGATTTATAAGCTGCCTCTATCCAAAAAAGACATGGGTGCCAGGCTCGGTGTAAGTTTCCTATTGCCCATCCACTGGTCTAGGTTGTGCACAAACTGGAAAATAGACAAACTCAGCTTCACATGGATGGGAAGCCTGTTCCAAAGGAAGGGCAGTCTCTGGACACATACCTGTCTCTCCAGTGTGTTCTGTTTAAGTTACAGACAAAATTCAGGTCCCTGTACCTTGTATTTCTTACAAATATGCATGTCATTCATAGGTGTGGGGTTTGTGCATGCCTTGTAAGCCAGGCATAGACCACCCCTCAGCAATCTGTAAGAGACTGAGCAGAGGGAAAGGGCTTTAAGGCCCTCTATATAAGGAAGGTTTGTTATGCCTTGCATTCTTTTTGTAAATGTGTGTGTGTGTGTGTGTGTGTGTGTATATATATATATATATATATATATATATATATATATATATATATATATATATATAATATGGGTCTACTGCATATGATCGAAAGACCATTTGACCTAAACCTATTTGATCGAAAGTTCATTTGATCGAAAACCAGTATTCAAGGCAAATAACAGGGTTGTGTAACCCTGGAGTTGGTATATATAATTATGGGGGGGTATGGCCCCCCACATTGGGGGGTGTGGTGGGTGAATCCCCCCACCTATTTTCATTTAAAATCTGTACTTTTTGTTTTATTTTCTTCTTTTAAAGGAAACTGGGTGGTGGGCTTCGCCCCCCACACACACCCTAACTATATATACCAACTCCAGGGTCGCACGACATTGGGGAGGGGGACAATTCCAGATTTTATGCCTTGAATACTGGTTTTTGATCAAATGAACTTTCGATCAAATGGGTTTAGGTCAAATGGTCTTTCGATCATATGAAGTAGACATATATATATATATATATATATATATATATATATATATATATATATATATGTACACACAAGCACACACACACACACACACACACACACATATATATATATATATATATATATATATATATATATATATATATATATATATATATATGGGTTTACTTTGTTTCGTTGAATCTCATTTCATTGAATTTCATTTCATCCCAACCACTTCGCTGAAAACCCAAATTACTGAAAACTCATTTCACTGAACTGCAGTTAGTATATATGGCACTGTGTAGAGTACTGTAAGGTAAGTAAAGGTATATGCCCTTCTCCCCACTGCAGTGCAATCCTGGATTTAATATATATAGTTGGGGGGGTGTGGAGTGCATAGCTCCCACTTAGTTTGAGTACATATTGTCTTCTGGAGAGAGTTAGTCATTGGTGTTGCAACTATGGATGTCTGTTGTTTTGAAGTTTTTGGTAAAATACAATATAAAACAAGGTGGGGGGCTGTGCCTCCCCAACTATATATACTAAGTGCAGGATCACAGTTTAAGTCCACAGCTTTGGAACCAATCTGTGTAAACCCTTTTTGTAGTATGTCAACATTGTTGGGTGACTCAGTGATTCCATCCAGTTTGCAGTCATCGGCGAACTTGGTAAGCCACAGGCCACCTATTTTTACCTGGACTTTTGAGAAATAGATTCCAAACAGCAGGGGGCCTAGCACAGATCCTTGTGGTACACCACTGGTAACTGGTCTGCTGGTAGAGGTGGAATCCCCAACTTTGACTGAATGTGTTCTGTTGGTGAGCCAATGCTACACATCTACTGACATATGGGTTAATTCCCAGCTGGGTGAGTTTCTCAATGATGCCTGAGTGGGTGGTTATGTCAAAAGGCTTGGCTAAGTCAAGATAGATTGTATGTACTGTTTTGCCTTCATCCTGGGCTTTGGTGACATTCTTGATAAAGTCCACCAGGTTTAATAAGCATGATCTACCCTTAACAAAGCCAAATTAGGTTGGGTCAAGAGTTTGAAGGTTAACTATGTCTTTGTTGATTTGGTCCATGATGATTCTCTCCATGGCCTTGTAGATAAGGCTGGTTAGATTTATGGGTCGGTTGATGGACACCCTTTGTGCAAGAGAATTATTGTTGCTGTTTTTCACTCTGCTGGAACAAAGCCAGTACTTAGACTGTGGTTGCAGAGAATGCCAAAGTTGCTGCTCTGTTTTTTTTTTTTTTTTAATTATTATTATTTTCGGAATACTATTGCACTATGTATATTGTTTTGTATTGTACTTTATTGTCTTTTTTTCCTGTGGAGCTTTTCTCCCTGGGCCTCCACTGAAAAAGAGCAAATATAGCCCAGTAAACAAAATTTACATAAGCATACAAATAAACCAATAGCTACCAAATGATCCTTCTAAAAAGTCACATAGAATGATGGCACAAGTAAATGAACACAAAGCTTGAAACAAATTCCTCTTGCCAGAATAAATGATCCGCCCTACTATATTCAACAAATAGAAAATGAATATAACAAAAAAAACTTATAAAATGTGGGGAATATCAACCAAACACTAAAATTAAAAACTAGCAACCTGTAAAAAAAAAAAAAATGAAACTGGGAGGACAAAACATTGTACTGCAGGTTCTGCATTGGATTGGGCGGACTGAACTTTAGGCCTAGGCCTTTTGAGCTTTTTCTTCAGAAGAGATGGTATATCAGATGTGGGATCCACCATCTTGACTTGAACTGAACGGTTAATGTTGCTGAGCATCTGTGTTCATAGATGAGAAATGCATACATAAGGTCTTAGGCATGAAGGACTGATGGATGGAACAGTTTTAGTAATCATGCTCTGCACCTAAACAAAAAAGGCTCAGGTAGTGAAGGTCTTTGTAGGGTATCTGCCTACTGTAATTGCACTTTCCCCTCCTAGTTGACATCTAAAACTTGACTAAATTGACCATTTGGGCACAGGAGAATAATATGCTGATAAATACATCAAAAACTAAGCATATGAGATTTGGGAGACATAAACTGAAAGGTGAAAATCTAATACAGCACACAGTAACTGAAACTGTAGACTCATTTAAGGACCTGGGTATATGGGTAGATTCAGCTATGAGTTATTCTAATCATATCAACCAATTGGTTAATGATAGTTATAGAACAATAGGTTGTATAAAAAGATTTATTAAGTATAAGAAATCAGAAATTATGAAGTTATTGTTTGTTAGTTACATTAGACCCAAACTTGAGTATGATTCATCACCCAAAGACTCCCTATGCTGTGGAACAAAATCCTGGTACATGTGAGGCAGAGCACCTCGCTGGCCATGTTCAAGAGAAATCTTGACCAATGGATGGGAGATTGCAGATATACCCCAGGGATTGCCTCAGTGTCTCTGCTTGACAGAGGCACAGCAAAACAATGGGCATAGTTTTCTTCAAACTAAAGAGGTGGCGAAAGCCACAAAAACTCTGGGCTAGGCTTATAAATGCCCTTGGGCAGATAGCCTAGTACGAACCTATGAACCTAAATAACAATATGAAAACTTTATAAGAAAAATAGCATGAGTAAACTGGAAAGAGTACAGCAGAAATATACCAAGGGCATCCATGGATGTGAAAATTTAAGTTATGAAAAACTAAAATATCTGAACTTGTACAGTATCTCATAGATAACTAACAGGAGATCTTATTCAGGTGTATTGGGCATTTAGAGACAACTACCTCTTTGAATGTTTGGGGTTATCAAAAAGTAGTAGAGAATCATCAAACAAGCTATGTAGAAGATTCTATAGGAATGACAAATGTATTAACTAGTTCCTGAGACAGCAGGTGATGCATGGAACAGACTACCATAAACTTTTGGCTTTTCCCGTTTAGGGGTCGCCACAGCGACTGGCAGTGGATTTTTATGGTGCTGAGTTGCCAGCCCGATGCCCAACCTTCAACGAAGGCATGCTCATTCATGCTCGCACCTACCTGCATGCCTTTAATGTCACTCGGCCGTGGGGAGGACATGCAGACTCCACACAGAAGGCGTTCCAGCCGAGAATCGAATGGGAGAACCTCTTGCTGTGAGGCGACAAAGCTAAACGCTGCACCACTGCGGCTACCATATTACATTAAAACAAGTACTAGTTTAGATATTTTTAAGATGAGCCTGGACACTTATTAGGCATATTGGCAAGCTAGAAGGGCATTAATGCCTGTGCTTGAAATACTTTTATGTATGTGTCTGATAAAATCACAGATCAACAAAGTTAAAAGAAAAGGAATTCTCCTACTGGGCAATTAATTGAACCAATGAGGCTTATGGTACAAAGGACAATGTGAAGATTAGACCAACATGTGAGAGACTTGCATTCCAGCTTGTAGCAAGATAGTTTGAGGATTTATGATAATACATCCACTTATGCACCCTTACACTCATGGGCTGAAGTCATACACTGGGCATATGGCTCAATGAAAGATTTTTAGGGTTTGGTACCCCGGTCCTACATCAGTGGTAAAAAAAAATCTGTTTGCAATATTGCAACAGTGATTTCAGTTAGAACATTAGTTGTTTTGAAATGCTGTGTAGGATGATTGTAGGATCATAGGAGAGTACTAGGTTATCAACATGGAGGTAATTTCAAGCCTAGCCATTTCATTCCAATGTAATGCCATAGAAGTGATAGTTAATACCAAAGATCGCATTTAGAAATGACTGCCCATGTCCAGAAGGGTTGTGAGGTTTATTCCCGGTAAGAATTTATGGTGCCCCATCCACTCATCCAGGTTCCTTTTGAAGAGTGTCATAGAGGTGCTGTGTTTCACATGAATAGGTAGCCTATTCAAAAGACACATCAGTTGCTGGGTGATAAATCTGTCCCTCCAGCTTGTCCTGTTTAATTTGCAGGCCATATTTAGGTCCTAGAACGGGTGGCCCTAGTCCCGTTTGATTTACAAATATGCAGCAAGTTCATTAGGTTTGGGTCTGAGATTGCTCTGTAAGCCAGGCATAAGTCTCCTCTAAGAAGTCTATATGATACAGAGTAAAGTGACAGGGAATTTAGTCTATGCACAGCACATTGATCTTTGTTAGAAACCTCTGAAGTCTCTCCAATTGCTGCAGATGCTTTGTATGGTACATGCTGAACAGGACGTTATAATCAATTATGGGCCAAACTAGTGCAGAGTATAGAGGGGTTATAACCTCCTTTGCTCTTGAGGTGATGCCTTCACTAATCAAGTGTGCTACTTAGAAGGCCTTCCTTACTATAGTAGACTCATGGCGGTCAAAGGTAAGGTTGTGGTCAACTTGTGAACCCAAGTCCCTTACCACTTCGTAGGTGCTTTGGGTATTGTTGTTGATTTAATAGTGTGAAGGGACAAAGTTTGTGCCAAAGGGAATGACGATGCATTTCTTTACATTCAGTTTGAGATCGTGACTAACATATCAGTCGTTGGTCTAAGTAAGATCCTCCTGGAGTATACTGAAATCATTTGGGGGTACAGTAATTGCACCCAGTTTGCAGTCATCATTAAACCTGGTCAGCCACAACCTCTTAGTTTTGACCTGAACTTCTGAGAAGTATATAACAAACAGTAGGGGGCCAGCCCTAATCTCTGTGGCATCCTGCTGGTTGATGTGGAGTCACCCACTTTGATAGTGTGTGTCCAGTCTATGAGCCAGTTAGGAATCCATCTTACAGCAAAGGGGTTTACATTTAGTTTGCTAAGATTATCAGTAATGCCTGAGTGTGGGATTGTTTCGAAAGCCTTTGCCAAGTTGAGGTATGCTGTGTGTACTGATTTCCCCTCATCAATGGCTCTGGTCACATTTTCAAAAAAATACACAAGATTTAACAGGTAGGATCTGCCCTTGATGAAGCTGAATTGGGTAGGATCCAGGGTTTGGAGGTCACCTATGTCTTTACTTATGAGGTCCATAATGATACATTCCATGGTCTTAGAGATGAGGCGGGTCAGGCTTATGGGTCTGTAATTCCCCAGGGTCTGTTGTTAGGCCACCTTTGTGGAGGGGAATAACTGTTGCTTTTCTCCATTCCGCAGGAACAAAGCCTGTGGTTAGACTATGATTGAAAAGGGTACTTAATGGTGATGCAAGTTCATGTTTTAGCCTGTTTAGAAGACAGCCTAGGATGCTGACTGGTTCCATAGAGTCTGTGCTTTTTGCCTTGGGAAGGCTTTGATGACCTGTTCTTCAGATATGTAGAGTGGGGGAGAGTTTGGGGCAGGGTTTGTGATAGATTTGGATGGGATAGGGGTGAAATTTTCACCAAACCTATCCATTAACAGGTTTGCTATTTCTGTGGGGTCAGTGTGTGCCATACTGTTGGTCACTAGTTCTGCACATGCTTGGGTCCTACCTTTTAGGCTACATATGTAGCTGGAAAAAGCCTTATGATTATCCTTGGCTGTGTTAGCTAAGTTTTTCTCAAAGAGGCCCTTAAAGGATTTGACAAATTGTCTTATTTGCTTGTTGAGGCTGAGGAGGGTGCTTTTCCATTGTTGGGGGTCTTGTCTTTCTTTTCATGGACAACAACTTCTTGTGTTTATTGTACAGTTTGTTGATGTGGGATGTCCACCATGCTGTCTTGTTTTTACTTGGGGTTCTGGTTTTGATTCTTTCTGGTACAGCCAAGTCTATACAGTTATGCAAGTGATTGTACAGGGCTTTAGTGTAGTTACCACTTCCAGCTGGAGGTGGGGCTCAGAATGCATTTATACCTTTACCTAGGAGGGTACAGTTTGCCTTGGTGAAGTTTTTTAGTCTGATTGTGAGTTCTGGTGTTAGTGTCAGCTCAAATGTAACTGATTTATGGTCAGATTTAACTAATGAGGGCCTGACAGTTGTGGTAGTGCATCCGTTTGACAAGTTAGTGAGGACAAGATCTAGTATGTTTGTTCCTGTTGTCCGGGTATGAACAATTTGTTCCAGGGCATTTGAGTTAACAAAGTCAAGGAACTTTAGCACTATAAGTTAGGGCTAGCATAGGTTTCACAGTTGATGGGATAAATGAAATCTCCTATAACCAGAGTGTTCGGTAATATATGGATTGTCTCCAGTTTGGTCAAGTAGGCTTCATGCGCATCTTGACCCACGGAGGGGGATCTATAACTGGCTATGACTTAAATGGGGGTCTTACCTCCCATAACCTGAACTTGGAGTAACTCCATGGAGTTGTCCAGTCTAACTAAACGGGAGGTGAATTTATCTCCAATATAGATAGAAACACCACCTCCTTTGGTTCTCACACATTCATTTTGCAGTCTGAAGGTGTGGAAGGCATTGTAGCTTTGCAAGGCTGGGGTACTCTCTGTGGTCTTGAACCAGTATTCTGTGACTGCACAGACATCAACATCTTCCAGTGATAGAAGTGTTTCCAGGGTGTGCAGTTTTTGGCTTAAGCTCCTAGTGTTTAGCAGCATGACCCTTATTTTGCTATGACTGGCAAATTTCACGTCAGTAAGTTTGTTTTCAAGACCTTGCCTAAAAAAGGCACTATGGGGGAGGCAAGAATCTTTGCCAGCAGCTGAAAGCATAGAGGTGCCAGGTGCAAACCATCTCTGGCAAAGCAGTGAGGTTTTTCGACCATGGCTTCCCAGGCTGACAGGAACTGGATCCTCTTTGAATGACACCAAAAACTAAACCAATTATTGAAATCAATCATTTTCGTTTATACTGTGGTATCATTCTAGGTGAGGGTAGTATGCTGCTCAAGGCTACGGACATACCTGCCTGGGACACATACTCAGGCAGCTCAATCATATATCTCTTCATATAGTTCAGTGAGGTACGTCTCAGATCATTCACTCCAAAATAAACTATGACAGAGTCATAATGATACTTGTTACTGAGAGACCTGGGTGCAAGTGTGATCTGACGAATCCTGACACCGGACAGGCAGCTGACTGTGACTTTCTCTTTGTCCAACCTGGTGAGTGGGACATCGTGTGTCTCACTACTGAGTCTTCAGTGATGGTAAAATACATTGGCAACCTCAGAGAAAGTATTATCAGACAACATAACTTTCCTCACTCTTGTAAGAGAAGCACATCTTTTGGTGTATTTTGAAAAGAATAGAGTACAACAAAACAAATCATTCTGTATCCATAATTTTTGCCAAGATCATTTTCTTCACTAAAATGACATTCCTACTCTGGAGAAGAAATACAAAAAAACAAAGCATATCTTCACACCCCTTAAGTGTCACACAGTAATTACAGAAAGCAATTGCATATTTAATGAAAAGGAATTTCACAAGAGGTATACACTAACTGTTCCACATACTATGTAAATACATGGTATTACCAATATGGCAAGGAACAATGTCTGCATTGATCACATTAGCACTTCATAAATCTTTAACTACACCAAATGTTATCAACTTCCCTCCAGTATATATATATATATATATATATATATATATATATATATATATATATATATATATACACACGCACAGTCTCTCTCTGACCCCAACTACATAAACATACACTCAAATAAATAAAAACACTAATTGCCTACTTAGTCCTATCATAATGCACACTCAGTCATGGGTCTGGAGAAACTGGTTTGGATACAGCGCAAGCTAACAGCAGGGACCAATGTAACCTCTGCTACATAAAACGTCACTGGGTCATTCCTAAAATACTACACCCTGGCTCAAATGGGCAACCAAACCCCAAAACCCATTCCTTACCAGAATAAATAGCTAATGTTTTCAATGATTAATTTATCTTTAGCATCACCCAACTACTTCACAACCAAACTCAAAATAAACTGACATCTTCTAATAACCTGACTGCATCTTAATCCATCTCACCCCCCATTTCCATGAATACTCACTCTTTTTTCAATCAGTATCCACCACAACATTCAAGAAATATCTCAAACACAAATTAAACCAAGTACAATAGGTCCAGATGAAATTCCTGCTGATTTTCTTAAAAAAAAAAAACAAATAGTAGCCAGCTTAATTTCCTTTCCAGTATCCAAAGGTCTATTCAGAAATTAGATGTCTCAGTCATATGGAAAAAAAACTCACATCATCCAATTTCATAAGGGAGGTAACTCCCGTGACATATCCAACTTTAGATCCATTACCATTCTCTCCCTTCTTTCAAACGTCTTTGAAAAAATGACTCACAATCAAGTAATTACTCGTTTACAACCAACCAACCTCCTCACCCCCAGACAACATGGTTTCTGCTGTTTTTTGGATTTGTCCAAGGCCTTCAGTGTCATTTTCCATAGCCTACTTCTATAACAACTCTCATCACTTGGCTTATCAAACACCTCCATCAACTGGTTCTCCAGCTTACCTTTCCTATAGTCTCCAATCATAGCTCTCAACCGTACTGAATTCCTCAGTATTTACCAGTTTTGAGGGCAAAATAATGGAGTGCCACGAATTACCAAGTGGCCCCTTTAATTCCCGATGTTTTTTTTTTTTTTACAAGTTGTGGCTGATGTCATCATGCATTGCCAGTGTGTGTGATAAATTCAACTTCGTGAGGCAGAATACTAGCCTGTCAGAGACTCACTTGGACTGTTACCAAGAACCTGTCTGGATTTGGAAATTTGAAATAGCAGGGAAGCACAGCAGGTAGCAGCAAGTGAGCAGAGCTGTTTACAGTTTTAACTTATGTTCTGCCAAGTGCTCAAGCCCAAGTACTTCTGCAGCAGCAGTACAGACCACACTCCCAGTCCCAGGATGAGAAATTTTACTTTTTCCGGTGGCTCACTCGACCTCTGGCTCCTGGTACGTTTAAAAAAAAAAAGTTATGTATGAGGGTCGGGTGGACACAGCCTCCAATTATGGGATGAAGTTAGCTATTCTATGAACAAGTCCTGAAGACCAAATTCTGTACCAGACAGAACGTTGCAATATTGAAAACCTTGGTTATGAGGTTCCAATCAAAGAGAAAGGTGACTATGTTGTATTGCAGAATTTTGCTGTGGTTTATTTTGCACAGTCCCAGCAGAAGTCAAGGTCATGACAAGTAGAAGTAACTTCCTCCCAAGCTGCTGTTGGCTTGTTCCATTCTACCCTACTGCTCTTTATGGAGCCTATAACCCTGGGTACTGATTAAGATGAGTTGTTGCCTGTGTCATATTGAATTTTACTAGTTTCTGAAAATATATGGTACCCAAAGCTATCAGCAAGCCTGAAATGGTGCATACGTACAGTCATACATTCTGTAGCTAAGCTCCATTTTTAATTAGAACTGAGATGTCTGTCTATGCAGAACTACACAAGTTGCTTCTGTTCAGATGCTGTTCGGCCTTTGTCTTTTCCTTCCGTATAATGAGTATAACAAATATTGTTTGCTTGTGTGTGCTTCCGTGCAGTCCATCCATAATGCACCCATCCATATAGGACAGCAAGCATCATTCATTGATCCCTGTGCTGCAAATATATTGCAAGTAGGTTCCCTCCCTGTGCAACTTTTCTGCCCCTATGAGTAAATCTTCCTGTCTCAGCTATCCCTTCTGCATGCAAAAAACTGAAATCCTTTCTGAGCAAGGTGTGATGAACCCCTTTCTCAAGGGAGCCAGAAGGGGCAAATGAAGATCTTCCCATTTGTTTGTTTATATTTTGATTGTGTGAACCTATGAAAATCACCTTTGGGAAGTACACCTGATTCCCCACTTACACAGTTTGGTATGTTAATATTTTTCTCCATTTAATTTGAATTTTGATGTATAGATTTCCAAATTTACTGGAAACCACAGAAAAGTGGTTTTGGGATTTATTGATGTATAGATTTACTTATCATCTAGCCCTTGTCCATTCCCAAACCTTATCAGTATGGATGTTAGTTTGGCAGTTTTTCTAGCCTTCACCAGGATGGATACATAAATGCATCCTTTTCTGGTCTTAATCAGTTTGGCTTCATAAATGTTTCCAATCCTTTTTTATATTGCTTTATACAGAGCACAGTAATATGCTGATTGAGTATGTAACCCCTAACAGAGTGAGCCATTATAGATCTTTGTGTGTGTGTGTGTGTGTGTATATATATATATATATATATATATATATATGTGTATATAGGTTCATAGGTGTGTACTAGGCTAATGGCCATGGGGCCTTTACAAGCCTAGCCACATGATTACCCTGGCATAGTGCCACCCAACCTTCATTCCCAGTGCCTCTGTCGAGTAGAGCCACTGGTGTTATCCCCAGGGTGAATTTTCTGTTTCCCATTCACTCATCAAGATTTCTCTTGAAGAGGGTCAGTAAGGTGCTCTGCTTGACATGAATGGGAAGTCTGTTCCATAGCATGGGCAGTCTCTGGGTTATGAACCTGTCCCTCCAGCATGTTCTGTTAATTGTGGTAATGAGGTTAAAGTCTCTGGAGTGTGTGGTGCGGAGGGATTAGGATTTCTTTAGATGTAGCATTTCTAACAGAGCTGGGTCAGACATGACTTTGTAAGTCAAGCAGAGATCACCTCTAAGTAGGCGATACGAGACAGAGAATAGTTGGAGTTTTTTGAGTCTGTCCATATAGGACAAGTGTTTAAGGCCTAGGATCCTCTTTGTGAGGTACTTTTGTGGCCTCTCTAGCTGTTGCAGGTATCTACTGAGGTACATGCCAGATAGGGCATTGTACTCGATGATTGGCCTAATGAGGGAAGAGTAGAGGGAGACAATGACCTCTTTCTTCCTGGATGCAAAACCCTTAGTAATGAGATGTGCCACATATAAGGACTTTCTGATCATAGTGGCAATGTGGTAATCAAAAGAGAGGTTGCTGTCAACCTGTGTTCCCAGATCTCTTATAATGCTTTCTGTGTTCAGTGGACTACCATCAATGTGGTAATTCATGGGAACCGGGTTTTTCCCAAAGGGGATGACTACACATTTTTTGGCATTGAGCTTAAGGCCATGGTTCTGACACCAGTCATTGGTCACAGTGAGGCCATTCTGTGTAAGATGTCAACATTACTTGAGGAATTAATAATAGCTTCCAACTTGCAATCGTCTGTGAACTTTGTCAGCCAGTGTCCCTTTGTGTTGGCCTGGACTTCAGAGAAGTAGATGCCAAACAGGAGAGGACCCAGGACTAAACCCTGTGGGACTCCACTCGTGACTAATTGGCAGTCTGACTTGGAGTCAGCTACTTTCACACTGTGGGTTCTATCTGTGAGCCAGTTTGCAACCCACCTAGTGATATAGGGGTTGATGCCAAGTTTAGTGAGTTTTTCTAAGATTCCTGAGTGGGGAATGGTATCAAAAGCCTTGGCCAGATCGAGATAGGCTGTATGAACCACCTAGCCTTCTTCCACAGCTCTGGTGACTGAGTCTACCAAGTTGAGCAGGCATGATCTACCCTTCACAAAACCAAACTGTGTGGGATCCAGAGTTTGGAGATTCCCTATATCCTTGTTTATTAGGTCCATGATGATGCGTTCCATAGCTTTGCATATCAGACTCATCAGGCTAATGGGGCAATAGTTCCCAGGGTCTGTAGTCACTCCTCCTTTGTGGAAAGGGATGACTTTAGCAGTGTGCCATTCGGCAGGGTCAAAGCCTGAGGTGAGGCTGTGACTGAACAGGGCACACAGATGAGGTGCCAGTTCACTCTGTAGTTCATGTAGAACACAACCAGGGATATTGTCAGGTCCCATAGAAGCTTTAGTCTTGGCCTTGGACAGTGCTGTTTTAACCTGTAATAATACAGTAGTCTGTATGGGTCTAGCACTCTGCACAGTATTTGGGGAACATTTTCAAAGGATTGAGAAAATATTAAGCAAATGCTAATCTTCTGAATTCAATTCACCAAAGCAGTTTTTAAGCAATAGTGGGGTTTTCTTTTTTCTTGCTTCTCTACTTCTGTGCAGTTTTGAAGTATGTATGTACAAGTTCATGAGGTTTACTTAAAAAAAAAAATACAGTTTGGTGAAAGTTGATTTGGCAGTTGCTTAAACTATTAGTCTGGTGACATGAATCCATATTCAGTTCTGATCTAGGTGTGTATATAATATAATTCTCTAGGTATAGATAGATGTTAAAGGTGTATGTATACAGTATACTAGTTGGATCTTGGTGAATATGTGTGTGTGTATAAATATATATATATAAATACATATACAAATGTATATATATATATATATATATATATATATATATATATATATATATATATATATATATAGAGAGAGAGAGAGAGAGGGAAAATATGTAATTCTGATTAGTCGAAAGGTCATTAAAGCCTCACCAGAGCATACTCTCATGTTGTATCTTCTGCCTCCAGGAGGATAACACAAGATAGGTTCTAGGAGAATGTGCAAAAACCCATCCAGGAGGGTGAAACAAAATAGACCAAGGGAGAATCTGTGGCAACCTATCCATCTGTCAGGGTTTATTTTTCAAGGTAGCAAGGGTTTCATTATGCTTAACATGAAACAGGTAGTTAAGATGGAGTATGCACTGAGCAATGAGTCTTTCATGCCAGCGTGTCCTGTTTGTTCGATAATGATGAGTTAGCACTCTAGTATCGCTGTTTTGTGAAGATGCAAGAGATCAAGGAGGGCAGGTACATTATGGCCCTAAATGCTAAATATAAACCCAGTGGTGGAATCTGTAAGATAAAGAGCATAAAGATAATTTGTTTTGTAGCTAAGGGTCTTCAGACCTGTGGTTCTCTGTTTAGTTTGAAGCTCTGTGGTCTTTTGAGTTGTACAATGTGCTTAGACAGATGTATGCCAGAGGGGGCATTGTATTCTGTAACTGGCCTGATACACCTGTTGCCACATTCTTGTAGGACTGCCATAAGCATTGTCCTGGGTTCTAATACAGGATATTCCATGCACTTTTAGGGTGGGAGGTTGGTATAATGGTTAAGGTGTTTACCTTACAGACACAAGGTATGGGGTTTGATTCTCACATAGGGTAATTAGCTAGGCTTAAAATGGCCCACAAAGGCAATTAGCCTAGTATTAATCTATGAGTCTATTAACCTAATGCCTTGCCTATCAGAAACTGTCTGAGTCGATCTTACAGATCAGATGAAATGTTGCAATGTAAACAAGTAACACTAACACATTACCCATCAGTTCAGACAGCAGCAGCTGACACTAGGTG
This sequence comes from Protopterus annectens, assembly GCF_019279795.1. NCBI lineage: Eukaryota > Metazoa > Chordata > Ceratodontiformes > Protopteridae > Protopterus > Protopterus annectens. The sequence goes on from NC_056737.1 coordinate 796,434,865, forward strand.
CAGAAGAAAAATCAATTTTATAGGAAACGGAATTAATAAAACAGTGTGGAAAGCAGACACTGCAGTAGCATAATAACATGCTTGTAATTTCTGAGCCCTCTCCCTTTTTGTATGGATGCAATTTACCTAGAATTGTGCAATTCATACCAGAACTTCTTGAAATCTACACATAAAGCAAGATTAGTAAAATAGTATATATAGGAACAAGGGTTAGGGTCAGGGAAAGAAAATTGGGAAAAAGAGTAAAATAAAGTAATAGTTTTAACTTGCATATAAACCATTATTCTGGTTATATTTTGTGTTTAATATTTTGTCTGTTCTTCAATTTATGTTTGAATGTTGGTATCCCACAATTCCATTGGAGTGGGCAGGGTTACATAATTATGTATGTAAATTTTATGTAAATCAGTTTACAGATTTGTGGCCAGTTGTACCTGCTTTTTATGGGTCTTTGTCCAGATTTTTGATGTTTCCATATTGAGAGGTATGACTTCAATGTATTAAATTAATTAATTCCTTCTCATCTTACCTACCCATCAGAACAGGTGTTCCCCAAGGTTCTATAGTATGGCCACAGCTTTTCAACATATTTACCAACCTACACTCCAAATGTCAAGTATCCCTCATACAATATGCAGACAACTCAACTTTAATCTGTTCTGTCAGTAACCCAATTACTCCACGTCACATCACTCTACACAATTCAAACACAAAGCTGCTGCTATTTGTCCAAAAAGCCCTTAACAGTACCTGATAACACCCCTATAGAAGTTATTTCCCATACCAAACTACCAGACATGACAATGATAATCTCAAATGTGACTTGCATGTGCAACAGGTTATCAAAAAAAAAAAAAAAAATCAAAAATCAGGGACACTAAAGAACAAGCAGCTACTTAACTAATTCACTCAGGAAACTAGTAGTCACCACACCCCTACTTCCTACTTTACTGTATGGTTCCCCAGTACAGCTTAACCTTCAAGTTTCCACCCAAAAATAAACCAGTGCTACAATAAAATAGAACATTTTCCACTAATTTACCAAACAGAACCAATCAGCACTTAGTCCTAAAACAGCCTGACTGGCTTGAATTGCCCAAGCAACTCACTCACACCCAACTATTCCTAGACCACAAATTAATATACAAACCAGAACACAGCAAAACCCTACTAGACTTATTGCACACACTCCTGGTAGACCACTTCAGTCTGAAAACAAAATTCTCCTCACAACCTACAAACCACACCTGTCAGTAGAAATCTTTCTCTTTTGCAGCTACAGCTATGTATCCCACTCCTGGGACTCTATCCCCTTATCCATTAAACATACTAGCAACCTTTCCAATTTGAAGACCAATCTTAAAAAAAAAAAAAAAAATCTGCCTGACACCTATACCTGCACAACCCTGAAAACAGGTGCATGACTCCCTACTTACAATAACTATGCCTTTCACACTCTGAATCACTAACACTTCCATATCTTAGCAGGTAGTAATGGCCTAACATGAAAAGAAGTTCTCACTTTAATGATAGCACACTACTAATGTATGGTCTTCTACCTCTTCATCCTGGTAAACAAAACCTACTACTTATTTCCTCTCTCATGTCATTCCATAACATTCTCATCTCTCTAATACCAATCAACTCTAGCTGCGTCCTTAATTTTCCCTCCTGCACATTAGTCCTCCTCATCACATTCTATTTTGGCATCAGAATATTCTATTATTTATTACCACCATATATTATAAGAAATATAGTCAATATTTTGAATAACTATATATTACTTTACTTGATGCAAGCTATCTACTTCTATAAAGTGTCTTGCTACTTGTAGTACATATTGTATTCTTGATCACTATTTCTTCTAGCAATATGCTGCAAATGTATTTCAGTCTGTCGTGTGGACTCTTATCACCTTGTGTATAAGGTACACCCCGATCTACTGTAAATCTGTTGTGGGGCTTTACTCCTATTGCGTATAATTACTTATTAGGTATTGCAAAATGTTTTCATGTGTGCTTGTCAGACTTTCCCAGTTACCAAAGGACAAATAAAGTAAAATAAAAATTCCATTGTTCATTCACTAGAAGTGTTTCCTGATGGACGTATAAGAACCAGACTTGATTAGAAGAAACCTAATTTGAGTAGTAATGTCCAAGAGTGACAGTACTTAAGAAAAGTTTCAGCACAATAAACTTCTCACCAGCAAAATACTGAATGAAGAAGATTCACACCACCTATCTTGGATACCATTGAGGAGGCTCTAAGTTGATTCTAGCTATTATTATAGAAAAGGCATGTCCTGTTTTATACTCAGCTCAAAGTGAGCTAGGAATTTCATTTGGAAGACATACAGATTAGCTGAGATAGAAATATTTTAATTCACCAAACAGTGGCATTTGTGCACTGATGAGTGATGATACAGACATGGCAAAGATAGAGAATGTGTTTGGACTCATTTCCTAAGTAAGCACATCAGTCTTTTGACAGGGTAATGAATTTAATTTAAGAAATTCAAGAGTCATTGCGCCTGAGCAAAAAAGACTGCAAAGAGCAGAAAACTACCCCATTGTCTTAGTAGCAAACAACGACCACAGTATCCAAAAAGTACCCCATTGTCTTACTCTGAAATGAAGACGTTGCTATGGCATGTGCCCATCACTTCTTTGTTCATTATTTCATCTAATGGACATTGTTAGATATTGAAATACAACTTTTTCTAATTAAAAATTGTTAATTTAAAAGGTGGTGGGGTAACTATTGTTCAGAACTCCTCTTCCAGCTGTTTTTCCAGTTATCTAAAACTGAAATTTTTCTAGCTAGATACTTGATAACCCTAACTTTTTTATAACAGAGGTTTGATGGATTACATTTAAAATAATTTAATTAATGCTTTCCAGACATGTCTTAGGCTTCAAGCATCCTTGGGGGGGGGGGGGTGGATGAAGGGAGGACAGTGGACACGGTCAGTTACATTCATATTAAGCAGTTCCTCACAACAACATACTTTTCAAGAGCTTATCAAAACAAGTTAGTGTGTAAGTAACCAAGGTTAGAGATTTGGATTAGTGCATAAATAATAGTACATGATTTCTTTGCTCAAGAAACAGTATCAAAGACAAAAATAATGAGGATCAAATACCATAATTTAAAGACAAATTTTAAATGTTACTCTAATTCAGTTAAAAAGTTCAACCATTAATCCAAAAAAATGCCAGAAAGTACTTGGACAGTACTCCAAAAAGACTTTATTAGTATGGTAAGCGCTTTTGGTTAGACCTTCCAACCTACTTCAGACAAATAATCACAGTAAAAGCACTCATTAAATACACCTATAATTGCAATTAATCAATAATCTAATTACTATCTTAAAGGACGTAACATAACCATAGCATAAACCATAACATAAAATGTAAAACAGTAACCCCCCACTTATATAATTTAATACAATAATAAAATGTTTATCTATAAAACTTTTAAAGATTTAATGCACTAGATAACGCTACTACATCATTAATACCAGGCACTACGGTGGCATTTAAATAAATCTGACACCAATATTCTCTGTTTTCTAATAATATTTCCAAGGGCCACCCCTTGGATCATTTTTTTACCTGTTCTAAAATTACAAATCCAAATTTATGGCCATCATTTTCCTGTATGCATCTAAACAAAGCATCAGTGCACTTTACCTTCCCAATGTCATAATAATGTTCATAGATATGCTGCCTTAACGATGTAGTAGCTTTATCTAGTGTGTTAAATCTTTAAAAGTTTTATAGATAAACATTTTATTATTGTATTATATTATATAAGTGGGGGGTTACTGTTTTACATTTTATGTTATGTTTATGGTTTATGCTATGGTTATTTCTGTAACAAAATATTGAGAGTACTCATAATTTGGAAAGAAAAAAAATGTTTCTTGTGTGTTAATATTTCATATTCTATATAAACCCTACTACTAGAATGCTGTATGCTGACTTTACTAAAGGAATTGTTAATCTATACATAACTTATGTTTCTGTGGAACCTATATCTCTGTATGACATTCTTGTGTAATTTCTTTATGACATGCTATTAGAGCTTTTCTCCAAGGGCCTCCGCTGAAAATGGATATGTGTCCAGTCGGACTTTCCCGGTTAACAAATGTAAAATAAAACAAATTAAATAAAATAAAATGTCCTTTAAGGCAGTAATTAGATTATTGATTAATTGCAATTATAGGTGTATTTAATGTGTGTTTTTACTATGATTATTTGTCTGAAGAAGGTTGGAAGGTCTAACTGAAAGCACTTACCATACTAATAAAGTCTTTTTGGAGTATTGTCCTAGTACTTTCTGGCAATTTTTTGGTCATTTAAAAGGTTAATAGAACAACATGCATTTTCTGAAAAAAAAGAAGTCTGAAACTATAATAGCAGCATTACTAAATGTAATACTAAGTAATTTATTAGAAATCATTTTCCAAGAGACAGAGCAAAATACAAGGAAAAATATGGAATGTCCTGAAAAATCAGAGGCAGTTGAGAGCTATGGAAATAACTTTTTAACATGTTCTTAGTAATGCATCTTTTGATATCTCTGCTTCTTTCCAGCTTCAATGTCAATGTATGGCTTAAAGGTGAGTACTGGCAAGACATAATTGCTCAAGGGATTCATTTACCATGAAGCCTATGAAAATGTTGAATATCATCTTCAGAATCAGAAATAGATTTATTATGACTGATATCCAAAGAGAAACACAAAGTACAGAATTACTTTTAACTATGATTACAGTCCTTACTTGCTCAGAGTAAGGCAAGCTGCAGCCAAAATAAAACAGTCAGATTTCAACTTTCCCAAGGAAAAAAATCACTGTTCCAAGAAACACATACATAACACACGCACACCACAAACCATTTCTAATGTGGGGGGTTGTGCCCCCCACACTCCCCTACTTAAATATACCAACTCCGAGATCGCACCACAGTGGAGGAAATAGCGAAGCTGCAGAAACGGCCCACCGATTTCTTTCCCTGGGAAAGAAGTCAATGTTCCACTGCTTCAATATTTTCAGCTTTCGATCTTCCAAGTTCGACCTTATGGCAATCGATATTTTGGACATTCGATGTTCCGATATAGACCCGGGCATAATACGACAGACATACTGTAACAGTTGGTATAGTGTCAAAGTAAAAAAAAACAGAACCCATTCATCAGTATTCATTTTGGCACTTCCGCACAGGAATGAATATTCAGCAGATTCCACATGTCTCCAGGAATTGTTGGCCTGGAGGTGTGTTTAGGGTGGGATTTGCTACTGTGCATCCCATGAGGTACTTTTCTAATATACTCAGCAATTTAACACATAACCGTTTTGCTTCCCTGCTAAAAGGGAGTGGTGAAATGCATTTTAAATGCATGTGTACAGCCACCAATCAAACTTAAACCCAAACTAAATAAATAAAGGGCAATTGGTGTCAAAAAGTACTGTGCTTACAGGCAAACATTTATGCAAAGACAATAGTAAAAAAAATTAATGCACATGCTACTAACCAGAAAGTCAAAGATTCCTACTTCATAACTACAGTAATACTAACTCACCCTTGAGCATCAATAAGCAAATATTTAAAAAAAATATTTACTAAGCAAATATAAAAAAAGGACTTTATCACCCCAATTACGTTAACAATATTCCATAAATAACTAAAGGAGATCCAAAAAGGCAAACCACTGAAGTTCTTTGCAGACTGATGCAGTTACAGTAAAATTAGTGATACTTAGCAAGAGAAAAGAAACAAGATGTAATTTAAAGAATTTATTTCCAAAAGTAAATGTCACCTGTACAGCAGAAAAGTAAATCTGTGTTCACAAATAACAACCTTACATGTAGTGCCCAATTCAGCTACATGAGTCAGTGAAAGTAAAATATAACACTGACAGGATAAGAACATACTATGGCAATAAACATGACTTTCAACTGTCCCTGATTTTGCCTAGCATTTTTGCCCCAAACCCTAGTAAAATTCATGATTTAAAAAAGACGTAGTATGATACTGGCAATAAACATATCTCTCATCAATGTCTGTTTTTGCAAAAGTACTTTGATTTTGCCTCATTTCAGTTTACTGGTAAATTGCTAATGGTCATCCAATAATCTCATACATTTCAGTTTCTTACTACCTGTTTAGAAAATGCACACTTATACAATGCTAGTACTGTTGTTAACTTTTCAAGAAAATTAGAATAATATACAAAAACTGTTTCTGATTTTAAGTCTTTCCACCATCACCTTCAGCCTGATTCTTGAGCAAAAAAGTTGAGAGTTATGAAGGAAGCAGTTGGTAGGGACCGTTACAATACCAATGTTGCTGTTAAGTTATTCCCAGTTGCTTGTAAAATCTGTGGTTTTCTGATAAATTAGAGAGAACTGCAGTCAGTCAACAGTGGCAGATGTTATTATTCAGGAAATGCATGCTAATGTAAAACCTGCAGTTTCAGTAACTGAGTAGAGATTTTTTAAGAATGTCCCCGATTTTAGGTCTGCGCAGAATTTCCCCAAGGTGATTAGGAGGATAACATTCTACTCCAACTAGGTAAAGACAAAAAAGGTTTCATCTAAAGCAGTAGCGATCTGCTTGCTACAAATCACCAGACACGTTGATGCTTCAGCCATGACCGCAAATGCAGTATCAGCATTAATTTCTGAAGCCAGTAATATTACACTGCCACACTAACACCTTTGATGGCAATAAATCATCCAGTTAAAAAAAGACAAACATGTGGTAAATTACACTTAGAAAAAAATGGCAAATTGAGTTATTTCTTTAATAAATGCATGTTTCTCTGTTGTATTATTCTGACATCTCATGTTAATCATTATAACTATCCCTGCATTTTGCATCACTGACTTTACCTAATGTTTTCTTTCCTACAGCTAGCAAACAATTTTTATTTTCTGCTAAACCACTGAGGAGTACAATTAGTCAATAATGTCATACATTACAGTTTGTACTTGCACAGGAAATGTACAGTGATGCAAAGCCCACAGTTCTATTAACTTTTAGAGAATTAAGAAGAGTAATATGGGGTGTGGCTAGGATGTAGACTGGTTGGCAGCATCTTTTCTCAGCTCTGCACTCAAAAGATATTTCTGACAGGAAATTTAAAAACTAGATATTGTAGACAAACCTATTTTGCTGAATTACTTCTACTAATATCACTAGAAGTCTATATTGCAAAAAATTTGGCTTTAATTATTATTTTTCCTGTCAAAAAACAAGAAGGAAGGTATCTAAATCTACTGAAAATGAGCTTTTCTAAGAATACCACACAGGACCAGACAATGACAAAGGAGATACAGTCTTTATTAAATGCTATACAAGACTTATCAGTGAAATTTGACAAAATGAATACCAAACTGGACACTTTTGAAGAGAGATCTACAAAACAAATACAGCAACTACAAGAAATAATGACGCAACAGAAGTCTCAAATAGCTGACATCGAGAGATCCCTAAATGATACTGAGGGAAGACTCTCAGAACAAGATCTTCAGCTACATTTTTTTATCAAAACAAAATGCTTCATTACAAAATAAAATAGAGGATCTAGAGAACAGGTCCAGAAGAAATAACCTTCGCATCTATGGGCTACCAGAGAAAACAGAGGGCGATAACATGGTGACTTTCCTTACTACCTGGTTACCAGAAGTTTTAAAATTGCCTGAAGCTCTTTCTTATGGAGTTGAAAGAGCCCATAGATCCTTAAGAGCTGCTTCATCAACCATCAAATCAAAAAATCACCCGAGATCAATAATAGCAAAGTTTTTTTCATCACAGGACAAGGAACTTATTTTAAAGACAGCATGGTCAACTTCTCCAGTTAAATACAAAGACAACATAATCCGATTTGATAATGATTATTCTGCTGGAGTTATAACTGCAAGAAAAGAATGTCTCCCTCTGATAAAGGAATTGAAAAAAAGGCAACTTAAAGTGCACCTGCTGTTCCCTGCAAGAATAAAATATTTTTTACTGAAGGTCCTAAAACGTTTGACACTCTACAAGCAACAGTCTCTATCTTTCAGCTTAATAAAACCTTGGATAAAGTGGAAGAAATGGATTGGAGCTCCATTGTGGTAAAGAGACATGCAGAAAAAAATGAATGGAGCACTGCTGACAAGAAGAAGAAACTAAGAGACACATGAAAAGCACAAACATTATTGTTTTCTATTTGCTCTGTAAGGTAAAAAAAGTTCTTCTTTAAAAGCATTCATGCTTTACATATCTGTCAATCTTTGAAGCAATATAAATACAGGATAAACAGGACATTTTATAACTAAAGGAAACAACCCTAAAGAAAGCAAGGTAACATATCTTTCTTTATTACAGTGTAAATACTTACAGTTATGATTTCTCTAACTCTAAATGATATTTAGATAATTCATTTATAAATTACCTGCCTTTTACTGCTAGTATAGAATATGATTCATTTACACTGACATAATGTGGTGTGCTTAAATGAACGATTCTTTTTATATTATTTACACTAAGCTGCATGAAATATCTAAACTGTTGCATTTAATTCACCAAATAGTATATAAAAGCTGATAGTAATAACTGTCAAAAAGTGCCTTGAAAAGTAGTTATCTATTCTTTGATGCTAAAAGTGCCTTTTTGACTAACAAACAACTGTTTGGCTTGTATATCTGCCCATAATGTTAAGAAAACTAATAGCAGTTTAATAAGCTGGTGCAAAGTTTAAAAAGCTCTAAAAGCTTCACTTACTTTGTTTTTGGCTTTCCAGCCATGGGCATGAGCTAGGAACTCTTATTTTACCATCCCTAGAGTGGAGGTTCTTCAGTTAGAATCCATTAGTGTGTGTTAAATCCTCTACAAATGTATGAACAGCACAAAATGAAAGTAAACAGTCTGAGTGATGTCAGCACTGAAACAAGGCAGTATGGGTGTGGTTTAAGCTCTTAAGCTACTTAAAGTAACAAGCACACTATTTATGAGATGGCAAAGTGCTTTTACAGTTTAACATATTAAAAGTGCACTGAAGTACCCAACAGATTTAGAAGGTATCAATACATGCATGATGTCTTATTATATTGTAACATTTGTTATTCACTTTCAATTGTACACATAAACAGCACACAAGGCTTAAAAAGAAGTACATCACTTGAAAGAAACTGTATGAATAGTTAACACTTACAGACTTTACTACAATCTTTTCTGATAACATCACCCAAGTAAATTACTATAATTTAACTTAATTTTATGAAAGTTTAATATATTTAAGTCCTTGACTGGAACTATATAACATATTTGTAAACACATTGCAGCTAGTGCACTCAGCCTTAAAGACAGTAAGTCAATTATGGTTCATGAATGTAGCTATTTGTTATTAGGCATTTTAAAGGTAAAAAGGAGTTGTTGTTTAATTATTAAGATACTCTGCAAATATTAAATTGGTCGAGTAGCACATTCATTAAGCAGTAAAAAATTAAGCAGTAAAAGAAAAAATCTCATAGACTTGCTTATGATATTGTTAAATATACATAAAAAAGAACTGCTGAATTATAAGTATGCTTTTATTAAAGGCAAGTTATACTAATATTGAACATCCTCACTGAAAATGAATGGTTGTGTAGAGAGACAGTAACTCCCATTATATGACCAAGGCTAAAGAGATTGTCTTGTATGTCTAAATTGATCAGCCTTGAACCTTAGATTACAAATAGACATGCAATGTACTTTTACTTATAACACTGAATATATATTATATATCATCGCAAACACTAATGCCATTGTCAGCTATATCTCATATTAATCACTTTTATAGTATCTATATATCTCATGTTTTTTAAAATATGACAAGTATTAAAATATGAATTGAATAGCATAGGCATTTACTAATATATTGCTGTTGGTACATGATATGCATATAAATAACAGGTCTAATTTCTGTCTATGAAAGTAAATACCAGGCTATATGCATTTGTTAATTATGAAAGAAGAGCTTGCTATCTATTCTTTTTAATATCCTATAGGTATGTACTTCTTAGACACACACACATGCTGCAAAGCTGCTGGTTATTGCTTATTCATTAGTATATTTCTGACTGCAATGTTATAAATCTATGGCGTGGACCACTTGAGTTGAGAATATGTCTCTATATCAGGCATGTTCTTGGTTTGAATGTTTTATATTATCTATAATATGATATTGAGTACCCTCACTAAATTCAAAGAAGCCACAATAGAAATAAATATTTATTAAAAAATGGAGAATAGAAGGATGAAGAGAAAAAAAGAAGGAAAATGGTCGGCGGTCATAAGGTTATCCTTTTCCGTGTATGTAGAAGAGTTGACAGTAAAAAGTACCAAACAACTGTGTTATAGCATGTTTAAAGTTTACTTTGCTTGTTATATTTTCCAACCTTACTGTGGTGGTGGTGCTGCGGTAGCGTTGTCCCCTCACAGTAAGATGTCCTGTTTGATTCTCAGCTAAAGCGTTTTCTGTGTGGAGACATGCATGAGTGGGCGTACCTTCATTGAAGGTTGTACGTCAGGGCTGGCAACCCGGTACATAAACATCTACTGCCAATTATTAGCAGACCGGAGTTCCGTTGTGGTGACCCCTAACTGGGAAAAGCCGAAAGATACAACAACAACAGTTATAACACTGTAGATAAATCCTGTAATATTATAAGGATTATGAGTTGCTATTTGACATATGTGGTACACTAGCGGTGAAATATGCCAGTGGCACTAATAATATATAGGAACTGCCTGGAAATATAGTCTTAAACTATATAATACCAATGCCAAAAACAAACTAGTAACATTCATGCCACTAAAATATGATTTTTTTGAATTAAATGAAAACTATAAGATTACTGATAAATGACAATAAAAGTGTAATATATTCATTGTTATGGACACTTCATGATTTAATTAAGTTGTAGTATAGTTAACTAATGCATATAATGCTTAACATTTTTTTTATATATATATATAGACCATTACAAAAGTTTGATACCTATGAATGCCACTCACACTATAAGGGAGATAAACAGCAAGCATATTACTTTTAAGATGCATAACCGTTATTGCTATACAAAAGATATATTAAAATAAGAGATTTTCCTTTACAATTTAAACAAAGCTAAATAGTTAAGTATTAAATCTAGGTATAGTTATGTTGCCTTAGTGTTTTATAAAATATTAAAAATAGATAAAGACTGTATTTAAGTAAAATGCAAATACAAATACATGTATACTTAAAAGATATATAAGATACTTTTCATTATAAAACTACCATGTGGCAGGGCTGGGGGAGGATGCTGAAATGCAGATCTAGAGGGATTGCTTGAATGGTTAGATCATTCAAGGATGAGATGTTTTTTCTCATGGAGGGGTTTGGTGGTTGTTTATCTTATGTTTTCAGTTATGATCTTGTAATGTACTTTTATTGGGTGTCTATAATCTATTGTAATACTGTTGGAAGAAGAAAGAACAAGTCATTCTCTTCATGTACACACATCTACACATTGTTACGAGTATATGAATATGGATAAAAGCAAAGCTAATATAAATCCAATTGCAAAATGTATATCTATTAATGTAAATGGTTTAAATAATAGCTGCAAAAGGTGAAGTCTTTACAGATATTTAAAGCTATGTGAAGCACAACTAGTATTTTTACAGGAAACACACCTTACACAGGACGACATAAATAAAATAAACAATAAAAATTATACAGTACTAGTAAGTTCCACCTATAGTCAAAAGCGAAGGGGAGTAGCAATTTTGTGGAAAAACACTACTTTAATGCCTAAAATCATAAACATGTTTCATGACAACTCAAGAATGTTTTGTCTAGTGACAATATCAATGAAATGGTATATACATTAGTGAATATTTACTGGATACCAGGACTAGGAGTTAGGTGGCCAAACAACACTTAGAAGACATTGTACAATATGCCAAAGGCAATTTAATCATAGCTGGATATTTTAATTGCATTATAAAAGAAACTGACACAAATACTAAAACTACACGTAAGAGATCACCTTTAACAAAGTTGTTATCTGAGTTTGTTGAAACTTTTAATATAGTTGACATAAATGAGTATGCTATCCCAGATTCACTATTCTTTACACATTTTTCCCATAGACATAATACATACTCTAGAATAGATAGAGTGCACATAACAAAAGATTTAACCACTAAATTAAATAAAGTCAAGACAATTTCATGTCCATTTTTGGACCATAACATTTGAGATAGACATGTGTTTCAAGAGAAGGATATCAGTAACAAGAATACCATCTTACATAACAAATCTCAAAGATTTTAAGGAATTTTATATTAAAGAGACACAAGCATTCTTAGATATGAATCTTACGAAAGATGTATCTGAAATATATATATGGGATGCACTAAAAGCATACCTATATGGAAGAGCGGTGGGATGGTATAAAAATAAACAAAAACAGTGGAATAAGAAATTAATGGAATTACAGTCAAAAGTGGATAAATTAAGCTTGATATTCAAAATGGAAGCACCAACTTAATAAAAGAACTGGAAGATACTAATAAAAAATACTCAGAGACGCTACACCACAAAACAATGATCAACTTAGAAAAATTAAACTGTTACTATTCAATGAACCCTAAAAAACAGCGAAGAATAGCAAATAGGACTAAAAAGATGATTAAAACAAATCAAATCAAGGAAATACATAATATAGAAACCAAAAAGAAAGTGTCTGATTTAGAAGGAATACTAGAAGCTTTTAGGCTATTCTTTCATAAACTTAATAATCAAAATGAGAAAATAAATGCATTCAGTATCGAAAGCTTTTCTTAAAAACAATGTTAAAGTTAGGTTATTAGAGGAGCAGGTACAACTAATAGATAAGCAAATAACAATGACAGAACTTAAAGCTGAAGTAAATAAGCTAAAATTAAACAAAGCTCCAGGTATAGATAATATCACCCCAGAAATGTTTAAATTACTATCTAATGAGGCTTTGCTGTTGTTATTGAATGTCTTTACATCAGTTAAAAATGGTAAAGACATCCCTCCTTCTTGGAAGTACACATTAAAATCACCAATTCTGAAACAAAGTAAAGATCCCAGTGAATGCTCATCATACAGACCCATTTCACTTCTTAATATAGATTATAAAATTTTTATGGCAATACATGCTGCTCGAATAAAACAATTACTACCATTTTTGATAGAGGAGGATCAAACAGGTTTTATAAAAGATAGGAACACTTATGACAACATCAAAAGAATTCTTTCCTTAATTGATTATATAAATGTCACAAAAACAAAATGAATGTTATTAGTTTAGACATAAATAGCACATTTGATTCAGTGAACTGGGATTATTTATGGTTAGTTTTAGAAGAATATGGCTTCTCAAACAACTTCACCTTGTTAATAAAATCATTATATGAAAAATCATTGGCTTATATAAAACTGGGATCTTGTCTGTCTAAATCTATTAAAATAACAAAGGGCACAAAACAAGGCTGCCCTCTTTCTCCGTTATTGTTTGCGCTAGTCATTGAACCCTTAGCAAATAATATACGTATGGATAAAAATATTGAAGGAATACAATTAGACAACAGCCTAGAGCTTAAAATTCAACTTTTTGCTGATGATATTTTAATTACCTTAAAGAATAATAATAGCTCTTTAAAAGCATTATGGGACTCAATTCAAAACTTTCAAAACTTTTCGAGTCTTAAATTTAATGAGAACAAAACAAATGTATTGCTTATAAATACTAATAAAAAAGATCTAAATAAAAAATACCATAAATATATCCTCACCGATAATAGAATTAAATACTTGGGAATTATAATAACTAATAACCTAGATACTACAGTTGAAACAAATTATAAAGAGACTTTAAATAATATTAAAAAATCTAATACAAAGACAGAATAAATTCTTCTTTTCAATGGAAGAAAGGCTCTATATAATTAAAATGATCATATTTCCAAAAATTATTTATGTTATACAAGCTTGTTCTTTGCCACCAGCTAAATCGCACCCAAAACAATTAAATGATTTAATGGTAAGATTCCTATGGTAGCCAAAAAAAAACAAGGATAGCTATGAAATATCATCTAGATGATTTGGATATGGGTGGCATAGTTTTACCAGACATAGAATTATATTTGCATTCATCTGTTATTAAAACAATATCATTATGGCTAAATACAAAATATACATCAAAATGGAAGCTAGCTTTTGAGAGAATCTGGTTAAAATCAGGATTTGTAGTTGCAAATAAGTATACCAATTTCATACCAAACAATTTTCTATGGCTGATGAAGGAATATATGATGATACATAAGTATAAAAATATAAGTTCCAAATACATTACTTATACATTAAAAAATTTCCAAAATCTTATTAATAGCAATCCTGATATTAAAGCATGGTCATTTTTATTATATCCAGTAGCGTATACACAAGGTAATCTAATAACATTTGATATAGAAGTAGTCAACATGCTTAAAGAAAAGGGATTAATATATTGGCATCTATTGGTAAACTCTGGAAAACTTCTGACAATAGACCAAATTAAACAGAAATTAAATATGGAAAATAGTTCATGGCTACATGTACAAGAATTAAGACAGTATATATTAAGCAAACAAGAAACAATGCAACCATCAATAAGACAGAATGTTTCTAATCTTATAGAACATATAATATTACTAATGAATCAACCCATTACTGGAAAGGGATACTTATCATCTATTTATAAAACAAACAAAAAAATAAAAACTTATAATAATGAAAAAAATATGGAATTATTATAGATCAATTAATGGACATGTGCCAAATGACAGAGACAAAAAATTAATTCTTCTCTCTCCAAAGCAGACATCACTTTCATTACATTGGAGACTCTTTACATAGCAATTCATACACAGATCTTATGTAACCCCTCATAAAATGGAACTTATGTTTAAGAAAAATATTGGCTGCTGGAGATGTGATTTATCAATAAAAGCAGACTGGCAACATATGTTCTATGAATGCCATTTGATTAAACCATATTGGGATAAAATAAATTATTTTCTGCAAATGGTATTTAATGACAAATTCCAGATTTCCAAATCTATTATTTTGTTTACTGCACCTGTACCTGACTGTGTACCAAGAACAAAATATGTAATCTTGTGGACTCTCCTAGCCATTGCAAGGAAGAACATTACATCAAACTGGAAATCCAAAGCTTCTCCAACTTTTAAGCAATTCATGAACATAGTGTCAGCAGTATCGCAATTGGAAATTAACACTATTAAAGGAAGAACTGAAAGAACTACATCATTATATATAGCATGGCAAAAAGTAACTGAAATACTGTAGAGTAATGACTGTAGCAGATTATAATCAGGAAACAATTGTATAGAAAGTCAATTATATGCCAACAATAGACACCCTTGTAAATACTTTATTTTGGTTTTAATGCTTGATATCTGTTTAGAGGTTTTAGCCTACCTTTTTAAATAATTTGTAAATACTTCACTGTCATAAATAACCTGCATTCATGTTTTCTTGTTTTTGGAAATGAATAAAAATATTTACAAAAAAAAAAGAGTAATATTTAAAATAGATCCCAGGAGATTTTGGATATATTTACCATCACATTTTTCCTGATTCATGAACAAAGAAATTGAAAGCTATATGGGAAAGGATTGGTACAGACCACCATTACATATAGTACTGATACTGCTAAGTTCATACTGCATCGTTGTTTAGAGCTAAGAGGGGAGCAGCCACTATAGAGCATTACCATACAGTCTTGCTGACAAATTATAATTGCATTTCAGTATTTTTTTAACATTAAAAACTGTGACTCTATTATAATCAGAGATTTTCATTTTACATTTGAACAAGTCAATTCCGCAAACATGTTTTGGGGAGTTGAGTAGATGGGAACCAAATCTGGATTGCCTCTGTTTTTTCTTGGGAATGAAAACAATCATAGAAAAGGTCAAGCACGGTCATAATTCAAGAACTGGGGGGGGTAGAGAAGAGGTGCGTCTGATGACATCATAATGTGGGTGGTCTTACCAGGCCAAACCTTGTGCGGGACGCTCCTGAAGAAAAAACAGTAAATTTGCACAAAAAGTAAGCAGAAAAGTGCAGGTTCAGTTACATGGGGTCCCTGTTTTATACTTAAAGTATGCATTATTGACAAAAAATAAAAAAGTGTTCTGAAAGCTGCATCTTTGACACACTCCCTTTAAGTAGTAGTATTGTTTTTCCTGTTAGCCAGGTTATTGTCTGTTCAGGGTGTGCATATAAATAGTTCTTACTCATAGCTAAATCTTCATGCAAATATGTTAATACTTTTAACCAGAAGTTAGGTACTGCATCTTGGCTGGGGTTTTCCAATTGGAAGCTTTTCATAACTTTGTTTCAATCTCTCTGGTTGTTACTTCATCCCATTTCATATCCTGTACCTTTAAAATTCTTATTCTTTCTTTTACTTCCTCTATCCATTTAGCATTTTTGTTATGTTCCACAGGATCTTCATAAATACTTCTCCAAAATGTATCTATTTCTTCATTTATTGGTGGTCTTTCAATTCCCTTTACCTTATTTCCCAACTCTCTATAGAACTTTCTTGGGTCATCAATAAATTGCTTATTTTGTACTTTTCCTTTATATTTATCTGTGTATCTCCTAAGTTTTTCTACCTGTGCTGAGATTTTTAGCTTATTTGCAATAGTGCATGATAAATCCTGGACTGTTCTAATACTGTGCATTGCTTTTATTACGTCTATCTTTCTTAGTATTTTTGTTGATCTGTTTCCTCTTCTATATTCTTCTAACAGTGACACTTCTCTTCTTAACTGCTTTTTAGTTTTGTCTATTCCATACTTCGGTGCTGCTGTTCGATTTTTCCCCTTCCTTTCCCTTACAACCCTGTGTTCTTGCAGTAGGACTTTATCAGTTATTAATTTAGCTGCACAGTAATATATCCTGTTTACTTCTGTTATGCCGCATGGATCTCTATGGACAGTCCTAATTACAGTGTTAATCTGTTTCTTCAAACGTCTGACTTTTTGGGTTTTATTGGCCTTCTGCAGTCTCTTTCTTTCATTGATCTTAATATGTCTATCAGTTTCTATTAAATCAAACAACTATTTTCTTAGCTCGTTTTCTTCTAAACTGAGTGCACATTTTTTATTTTCCATTTTCTGCAGGCATTCTGTTTGGATCTCTGTCTAATCGTGACAGAAATAGGTTACATTGAATAGTTAGGTCTGCCAAAAATATCATTGGTGCTAGTTTGCCCTCCTTACATGACCTGTACTATTTCAGAGTCAAGAAAAGGGGAGGGAAGATCTTCACTGACCCTTCACATCCAGGCCACCATCTTTTTCAACTATCAGCCAGGCATTTTAGATTAATACATACCAAAACAAGCAGATATATTTTTTTCCCCACAGGCCATCAAGTTCATAAATGGTTAACTTGGGTTATTGGGTTGGGGTATTCTTTTTCCCAAGAATCCGAGGATTCTGCAGTATTGTTTACATATTAATACTTGTTTCTTTCAGAGTTTATTTCAGTATTTCTTGCATGGAGTTACACTTTACACCTTGTATGTATATGTATATTTACTTTTTTGTCTTGTTCTTAATAGTTGCATGTATGTCATTTATCTTGTTCTTAATAGTTGTATGTATGTCATTTGTGTAATTCATACTTGCAGAGTCACTGAAACCAGAGTCAAATTCTTTGTATGCCTGCATACTTGGCCAATAAATATGATTCTGAAAGTTCTGTAGCATCTTCTTGTGGCACATTCTCTTCAATTTCATCCAGTGCCATCTGTTGCTCTGTCATATGGGAACTTACTGGCCTATCACTCCTCAAGCATTGACTGTGTCAGAGTTTCCTGTTCCTTCCTTTGCTGTCCAGCTTCAAGTGAATGTTTATACTGGTTTCCTGTGGAAGGCTCCAAAATATCTTCATATGGCACCTGACCAATTGCTTCCTGTTAAATTGGTTTCCCCTTTATTTGGATATTCATTGCTCTATCCTGGTGTAGTGCTTTCTGAATTAGATTTTCTACACTGAATCCTTTACTTCACAGGTAACTCCATAACCTCAGTTTCTATTTCTTTAACTTCTCCATTACTAATCTCCTTTTCTACTTTTCCTCTTTGTCGTCTTATTTTTTGTATTGTAAAGTTTTCCATATCTGGATTTCTTTGCCTGTGTTTCTCTTCGAATATTTTTGGTGCTGCTCTTTTTGTATTGGTTAGTTTTGCTTTCTCCTTTGCATAAATATTACACCATATTAAATCTCCTTTTCTTTCCCATGTCCATATTTCTTCTTCAGATGTCTCTTGATTCTTCTGCTTCACCTTACTTTGTGGACTCGCTCCATCTTGCTGTGATGTAACCTGTGTTAGAACTTTTACATCAAATCCTTCATGTCACAGGCACTCCATAACTTCACCTTCTTTTTTTAACTTCTGCTTTACTAATCTTTTTTTCTACATTCCCTCTTTGCGATGATATTTTCTTTACAGTGAAATTTTTCATATCTGGATGCCTTTGTCTGTATTTCTCTTTGAATATCTTTGGAATTGCTTTCTTTATATTGATTAATATGGCTTTCTCCTTTGCATAAATATTGCAAAATATCACATCTCCCTTTCCCGTGTCCATATTTCTTTTTTATATTTTTCAAAAATCTCTACATTTTGTTTATATTTTTGCACTTTCTCAGATGCTTCTTTTTCCAAACAGATCAATGTTTCTTGATCTATATGGTTTTTCACAAATCTGTTGTATTAACAAATACAAATTTTTATTTGAAGCTTGTTACAGTTTTTCTTCTGGAAGTATTTTTCTTTCCTCTAATTTCTCTCTTAATCATTTTGTATATCTTCCATCTGGAAGTTCTGGTCTTTTTGCATAATAGTAACAATACATAATTTCTTTCTTATCCTCAATAATCCACGATATTGTCTTTATGGCTCTTCTTTGGCCTATCAGTTTTTTTAATTTTTTTGTGGATTACTACTTCCTTCTACAAAAGGGGGTCATACCCTGGCCTAGCCCCATTGTAGGAATGTTTCCCTATTTTGAGGATTCTGCACTGTCATCTTTTCCAGTCCTGGTACTAGTGTGCCTACCAGGATTGGGCACTTTTTTATCCTCAGTCTTGTGTACCCAGCTATCATTTTTAATTTTAACCTACTTCTGTCCATGATATATGCTGTATAAATACAGTCTACATATCAATGTCGCCTTGCTGAGATTTTGTGAAAAACAGGGCCCACCTTGTGAAGGTACTCACCAAGACGTGATGATGAATTCAATTTCAGCACTACTACTCTCCTTTGCTTGCTGACTTTCATCTCTCCATTTGGACCCCTAATTTCTATTCTGTATGGCTGCTGATGTTCTTCGTGTTTCACTGTTGCAGTCACACTTGAGTTATCTGCCTGCAGGTAGCACTCAGTTGGCCTGAATACTAGAGACTTAGTATTTCTGCGTCGGATGCTGTTACTCCAGGACTGATGTCAGGTCGTCAGGGGCCATTACATCAGTCTTTCTTGCCGAGGAGCCAGAAGTTGTTCACAAGTGCTGGACAGCCGCTACCTGAGTTTTCGTTTACGAATTGAATCATCCTGAAGTCTTCTAAAGCTAAGTACCCCATTGGGGGATCCTTTTTTCTTGCTCTAACCGATGTCAGAAAAAGTTAATAATTGTCTTGCCTGTGGAAAGCAAACACCACACTGAGATTTTCATTCTTACTGCGTCACCTGTTTAGGCCCAGACCAAAACATACCTCACTGTTAGTTTTGTGCCTTGTTCAATGCCCGAACTATTCATTGTTGGGCCCTTATTGTTGCTAAATACTTTTGTTCTCGATCTCTGTATTCCGAAACGGCTTTGGTAAGCCATCTGACTACTGATATTTCTAAAAAGGATGAAAACAGAGACAGACCGCACAGGTTCAAAGCTGTTGACAATGCTTCTGTTAAGCTAGTTGCCATTTTGCCAGTACTCAGTGAGGCACTTTCACACCCCCTGATGCCCGCTTCAAAGGATTTGCAGGTCTCTACTGAGACCAGTTCAGAATCCAGTATGCCACGAGACTCTTTTTCGACTATGGAACCTGCGGATGTCTCTACCTTGGATGGGTCTGGAGCCTCTGAGCAGGCACCGGCTTCTAAGGAAGTTCTTCACACTACTGATGTTCGACACAAACCGACTACTTCAGTTCTGTCTAAAACTACCGCATTTCTAAGGCCAAGAGTATGCGCTACGCCTAGAAAACATACAACCAAAGCACATGCACCTGCTCCCTTGCCACAAAATAAAATGCTTAGAATGGCAGAAGACCTCATTATTCTGATTAGGGGAAGTCAGCCTTCCCCTGCTAAGAGAAAAAGAGACCAGTCCCCAGCAGCTTCAACAGACCAAGAGTCCGACAACTCTGAGGTCTCTGATTATGAAGACATGCCCTTATCTGCTTATGAGGATTCAGATGCAGAGGACGCCATTCCCTCTGCCTCTCCTCCAGATGATTTTTCTTTTGTTGAAACCGTACATACTTTAAGAGAGCATTTCCACTGGGAATGCCAGGACACAGAGAATTTCTAGATTTGTCACAACACAGGCCTTTAGCAATACCCCCAGTCCTGGAAGTTATGGATGATGTCTTTATGGAATCCAGTCTTACTCCTGATACTTTACCCCCTGCCCCTAGGAAACCAGACAGATACTACAGAATACCTGACTCTCACAAATTTCTTTTCAAAAACCCTACTGCTGACACAGAGATCATTTCTCAGGGTCCTAAGGGTATCAAGGCAACTACAGCTAAGAATTCCACTCCTTTGGACAGGGGTTCCAGAGTTTTGGACAGATGGGGTAAGAAAGTATATACCTCTGCAACTCTTGCCATTAGGGCTTTGAATTGTCAGTTTCACATGCTGAAGTACCAACAACATATTATGGAACTTATTAAGCAAAAAATAGCTACCTTTACAGACTGTGCAGAAAATAAAGCATTGCAAGAGCTTATGCATTCTGCAAGCCAACTCGGCAAGCATACATTGCAGTGTGGCTTTGATGCCCTAGTAGCATCTTGCAGGGCAACAGTCACTGGTTCTGTACTGAGAAGGCATGCTTGGCTTAAGGAGCAGACCTTGCCAGATCATGTCAAATCAAAGTTGTTAGATGCTCCTTTGAACAAGGACAATCTGTTTGGCACCAAAGCAGAAGAGGTTCTTAAAAAGATGGAAGAAAAAGCTAAATCTATGCAGACAGTCAAAGAATTCTTGCAAGTACAGCCTCCTAGATTCAGTAGGCATTGCCCCTCGAAACATTGGTCCTTTCCAGCCCCCTTAAGGCCATCTCAAACTAGACCCAGGGGAAACAGACCCCCCCCCAGACTACAGTCTCAAGGTATGCAGAGATCTAAGCAATGGAGTGCCTCCACCTCTAAAGCAGGGAGTGCTAAACCACCCCCTTACGGAAAGAATTCCCAATTACTTCTCAACTCCACTCCCCACCTCTGCCCAACTGCTTGTGCCCCTAACAGGAAAACTTGCCCATCATTAAAAAAACTGGATTTCCATCACCAAAGACTGATGGGTCCTCAACATTGTATCCCAGGGGTACAAATTTTACATCCACTCAATGCCAACCCCAAAAGGGTTCCCAGACCGCCCTCTAAACTAGAGGGCAGAGGCACAAAACCAAGTTCAATCCCTGCTCTCTATGAGGGCAATCCAACCTATTCCTGCAGAACAGATAGGTCAAGGATTCTATTCCAGACTTTTCCTGGTACCCAGAAAAGAGGGCACTTGGCGCCCAATCCTAGATCTTTCTATACTCAGCACCTTCCTGGTGGTACCAAAATTCAAAATGCTCAACTTGCAGCAGCTTCTACCTATGCTAACCAAAGATGCCTGGTTAGTCACCATAAACTTAAAAGAAGCCTATCTGCACAACCCTAGAAAAGAGTCATGCAGGAAATATCTATGCTTCAGTGCAGGATCTATGTGTTATCAGTTGTCTGCATTTGCCGGTGGCTTATCCACGGCTCCCAGAGTATTCACAAAATGCCTGGCTCCAGCCATTGCTTAGTGTAGACTGAGAAAAATTCAAATTTACTCATACTTGGACAACTGCCTGATTCAAGCAGACAGTCAGGAAATGCTGTTGCAGCACCTGACATTTGTATAAAAAAAAAAACCTTCTAACCTCCCTGGGGTATGTCATCAATGAAAAATCAAAACTAGCCCCCAGTCAAAAGACTGTATTCCTGGATGCAAGCTAGGTCACACCATCCCAGATGGCACTCCTCACTCCAGAAAAACAAGCTTATCTGACAGACTATTTTACTGAAATGGCCACCAGAACCCAGCTATCCACAAGGAAAATCCTGGAGGCCCTAGGGTTCATGGCCTCATGCATCCTACTAATTCCATATGCCAGACTGCATATGAGGAAACTTCAATGGTACTTAAAAAGTCTTTGGTGCCAACATTCACAGGACCTGGAAACCATCATTCCTATAATACCATAAGGACAGAGTTTCTTTGATGGGCAGAAGCATGCAACCAGAACAAGGGACTGCCCTTTACTCAACCCCACACTGCCCAGAACCTAACCACAGATGCATCAGACTATGCCTGGGGGGCACACATGGATGGCAAATGCATTCAGGGCCACTGGAGCCCAAGTCAAATTCATCTGCACATCAGCCAAAGAGATGCTAGCTGTGCAGCATGCTCTGACAGCTTTCAGATCCCTACTCTCACCAGAACACCTGCTAATAAAAACAGACAACACCACAGTTATGTGGTACATCAACAAGCAGGGTAAACACACTCTTACCCACTCTGAAGGCTAGCCATGGTCTTGTGGAACATGGCCTTGGACATGCAGGTCCATCTACAAGCTCAATTCCTGCCAGGCAAACAAAACTCACTGGCAGACAACTTAAAACAGAAATCTCCTAGACCCACATGAGTGGCAACTAGAGCCCAGCACATTTAACCTCCTGATTCAGAAATGGGGACCCCAGAGGTGGATCTCTTTGCCTCCCCCTGCAATCACCAGCTCAGCAACTTCTGCACCAGGACACCTCACAGCAGGGCCTGGAAAGTGGATGCCCTATCCTTCCAGTGGGTAAATCTCTCAATCTATACCTTTCCCCCTCTGCCCCTTCTCTCAAGAGTATTGTTCAAGATAAGACAGGACAGACCAAGGACAATTCTCATTGCCCTGGACTGGCCACGCAAGCACTGGTACCCACTCTTGAAAAGCTTGTCACCAGTGCCACCCTGGCATCTACACCAGAACCCAACCCTGCTCTCTCAGCAGGGGGGACAGATCTTGGATCCACAACTTCAAGTCCTAAAACTTCCAGCCTGGCTTATTCCTTGAATTCTCCCCCAGTAACCTGCCTAAGCAAGCAGGTGCTGGACGTCATTCTTGAAGCCAGAAGACACAGTACAAGGAAATCCTATGCTAAGTGGAAAAGGTACTGCTCCTGGACTCAATCTAAAGGAGAGGACACGACTCTGCCCTCCTTGCCTCTAATCCTGGATTACGTAGCAGATGTACTCCACTGAGGCCTATCCTTCTCCTCCATTAAGATCTATGCCTCTGCCATTTTGGCTCATTAAAACACTGAGCCACCTCTCTTCTCTCACCCTCTTATCAAACAATTCCTGAGAGGTGAAAACAACTTAAGGCCACTAAGAAGAGCACCCACCCCTGTTTGGGACCTTAACTTTGTACTGGAAAAGCTAACGCTAACCTCCCCCCTTTGAGCCTGCGGTGTCAGCAGAGTTAAAGTTCCTCTCTTGGAAAACAGCCTTGCTTCTGGCCATCACTTCAGCTAGAAGAGTCTCTGAACTACAAGCACTTATGGCTGTGGAACCCTTCATTATTTTCCATGCTGACAGGGTTTCCCTAAGGACTAACCCTTCCTTCATGCCTAAAGGGGTGTCCAGTTTGGCTCTCAACCAATCTATCCATTTGCTTACCTTCTTCCCTAATCCTCAAAATAAAGGGGAAAGGATCCTGCACTCCTTGGATGTGCACAGACAGCTCCGATTCTACCTTGATAGGACTAAGCCCTTCAGAAAATCTGACCAGTTACTAGTCAGCTTTGCAACAGGAGCAGGGGGCAAGGCCATTTCAAAGCGAACAGTTTCCAAATGGATAGCACATTGCAACCATTTCTGCTACAAGCACCATGGGAAACCAAGCCCTCAGGGGGTCAGAACACATTCCACTAGGGCAACATCTACCTCTACAGCATTTTTCAGGGGAGTCCCTACCAGGGACATCCTGGAAGCTGCTACCTGGAGTTCTGTACACACCTTCACCAAGCATTACCACCTGCCTATCTCTTCCAAATCCAGGGCAGGTTTTGCAACAGCAGTCCTGAAAGGCATTCTAGCCAGCCCTAACTATTCTTGAGTGCCTCCACCCTTCTTCAGCTTTGGGAATCTACCCAAGTATGATGACTGCAACAGTGAAACACAAAGAACTTAGTACAGTTGTGTACACTTACCATAAATATAGATGTTCGAGTGTAATCACTATTGCAGTCCTGGTTTCCCTCCCTCCAGCCCCCTAGTTTCTCTCTCTCTCTCTATGCCTTTTACTTCTCCCCCTTTCAGGGGTATTGATATTTACTTTTTACTGGTGGTGTTTTCCCCCACCATAACTTAGCTCCCTACGGGGGGATCCTGACATTTGGGGCAAGAAAAACTGATGTAATGGTGTCGGCTGCCTGGTTTTATACCCCTGGCAACATCAGTCCTGGAGTGACAGCATCCGATGCAGAAATACTAAGTCTCTGGTATTCAGGCCAACTGAGGGGTACCTGCGGGCAGAACACCCGTGTGTGATGACTGCAACAGTGAATACACTCGAACATCTACATTTATGGTAAGTGTACACAACTGTACTTTATTCATCTTAAGGATCTATAGCCAAACTCCACTCTCTCATTTCTTGAATTTCCCCCGCTTCATCATCCCTTTCCACTTTGAATTATAGCTTTCTGTTTGTGTAATGTATATCATCCGTAACTGTGGCACTCTAAAATAGCCCTTCAAATTAGGTAATATTAACCCTTCTTGTTCTATTGGAAGGATCAACTTACCCCACTTGACCTCTGCCCTCTTCCCACCCCTAATAAAATTCTTTGTTTATTAATTACTCTCTATGACTTCCACGGTGGTGCAGCAGTAACATTGTTGCCTCACAGCAAGAGGTTCTTCCATTCGATTCTTGGCTTGGGTTGGGAATGCCTTCTGTGTGGAGTCTGCATGTCCTCCCCGCGGTCGAGTGGGCATTTGAAAGACATGCGTTGAATGGGCGTGCTGTCGTTGAAGGTTGGGCTGGCAACTCGACACCATAAAAACCAACTGCCAATCATTAGTGGACCGGGAAAAGCTGAAAGACAAACAACAATATTAATTACTCACTACAACTTTTCCTCCGTTTGATAAAAATATGCCTGACCTGTATATAAAACTAAAGGGACTAAAAACATTTTAACTGCTTGCATCTTGCTAAGCATATCCATAAACAAGAGCTTCCAGGTTTCTCAGTTGTTGTATTACCTTTTGTTTAGTCTCTTCCCCACATATCCTTAGCTGCCATAACAGAATCCATTTTAACTCATACTCCTAAATACTGCATTTTATCATGTCCTCATAAATATGGATATTGCTTAACCAATTCATGTGTGGGCACATAGTTTTCAGCTATAGTCTTTGTTTTGTCTTTATTAATTTTACATATTGAAAATATCTGAAACTGTCTCACAATGTTTCACAACACTGACATGTCCTTTTCTGGTTTTATCAGGTGCAAAATATCATATGCCAACTTTTATGATTACCATACCAATTATATCCTTGAATTTCTGAGCCCCGTTATTGTCTTTGCCAATTTCTATAAATGCAAATATCAAAGGGGAAAGGGGACACTTTTGCCTGTTTCCTCTGTTCAGACACAATTTAACAGAGGGGAACCCTCCCACTTCAGTTTTAGCCTCCGATCCCTCATACATTCTCCTTATTAGCTTTCTTATTGTATCAGGGAATGTAAATGTTTCCATTGCCCTAGTCATAATCTCAGCTTATTCTGTTGAATGCTTTCTCTGCATTCAGACCCACCAACAGAGGTATTTCTTACATTCTGCTTACTTCTGGATTATCAATGTTATAAAATGTTTGCCTCCCCATTGACCCTAATTTATCAATTTTGGCAACACGTTTGGCATTCATTTAGCTATTGTCAGCATAAGCACTTTATAATCTTGATTTAAACTTGAAATGGGCCTGTATGAAGCTTGGTTTCATGCATTCTTACCATCTTTTGGTACTACAGCCACCACAGCTTTCTTTCAGGAGGTTTGTGCTTCCTCTCCTTTTAAAATACTACTAAACAAAACCTTCCAGATCTTTATCACTTTCTTCCCTCCTAGTTTCTAAACATAGATTCCTGGATACTTTCCTGCTGTCTGTTAAACATCACTGTTTTAGCTTACCTTCTCCTATTGTAACTGTTAATTGTTGAGCCTCATCCAAGTCTAATGTTGACATACCTTTACGTCTTCCATACATATTTCCATTTATACTTTTTCTTGATTTCCAAATTCCTCTACTTTATAAAAAATTTCATAAAATTTCTGAAATGCCTGTACATGACCTCTGGTTATTTTTCTTATTATAGGCTCCCTAGGTTTGGCAACAACCCTTTCTACTTTATGTTGCCTAAGTCATTGTGCTAAAAGTAAAGAAAAAATTGTTTAACAGCAAACTTTCTAAACTCATGCATATCATTCAAATACCCCCTTATTTTCTCTTTATCACTCTGCATTTCCACTTCTTTTTTTTAAGTTTTTATTGGATTTTTAGTTTGTAACATAATCAACAATATTTACAGTCAGAGATTTTTGAACATAATAAATGAAAAAAAATCAACTAAACCTCACACACACAAGAAAAAAAAGAAATTATGTCTTACCATAACGCTCCATCTGGGTTATCGATCTGTTCTTGACTTGTAGGGTTATGGTTCCAATCCTCAGAACCGATCTGGCCATCATAAAGTTCGTGTAAACCAAAAAATCTCTCGAGCTGCTAGTCTACTCATAGTACACTTCTCTACATTACCTCAGATCGAGTTTGCCATCATGCAGAAAAAGGAAGTTCTATAGACTATGACTTCTTTATCTGATGTTGTCAATCTTCACCTATTCTTGACTTGTGGGACGAAGTCCCCAGTTACCTTAGATCCTGGGTGGCCTCAAGGAAGAATATTCCTGAGAACCAAAACAGGCTCTTCCCCTGGGGACCATATCCAATTTGTAATGAGTTATAAAATGTATGTGGATTAGCCCACAATGTGGCTGCGCAAATTTCTGACATGGAGGCTTTGGAATGAAACACAGCCAATGTTGCCATAGATCTGGTAGAATGTGCCTTAGTTGGCAAGGGAAGCTTCATGTTAAGTTTCTTGTAAATGAAAGAGATGCAATTTCTTAACCACTTGGACAGAGTCACCTTGGATACTGGTTTACCCAAAGTCGCACTGGCAAAGGACACAAATAATTGATCTGTCTAAATTGTTTAGTTCTAGCCAGGTAGAAACATAACTGCCTGTGAACATCCAGAAGGTGCAGGCAGTACTCGCCTGTATTTGAAAAATTTGGAAAGAATACAGGCAAGTCTGTAGATTGGTTGATATTGGTCTCTGATATCATTTTAGGGAGAAAGTAGGGTTCATTCTGAGAGACACTCTGTCTCTGTGGAAAACTAAGTACAGAGCTTTGAAGCATAAAGCCTCTAATTCAGAGACTCATCTCACCAAAGTGACAGCTATAAGGAAAAATGTCTTCCAAGAAAGGAATTTTAAATCACATGTCACTGTGGGTTCAAATGGAGATGAAGTAAGCGACTGTAATACAAGAGTTAGGTCCCATACCAGACGAGGGTCATTGAAAGGGGACTATAAGCAGATTGTACCCTTTAGAAAAACCTTACAAAGTCTGTGAGAAATTAAAAGTTTATCGCCTATACCATTATGGAAATTTGAAATAGCTGCTAGGATAACTGCCAGTAGAAGCAGAAGCTCCTTAACTAAGATGGTAGCAAGAAACTCCAGAATCTTTTCTAAAATCAACAACAGTTGGGATAAATGTAAAACATAACAAATGTTCAGATATGAGCCAGGAAAATAAATTTAATAAAACAAAATTCTGTCAACACCAAAGAAAGCACTCTAGCGCCACAGCTTAACATAATCCTTCAAGGAGTAGTCTTACAAAAAAACTAAGTCTTAAATACTCACAGTTGCCAATTAAATCATTAATCAATCAACATTAATTATAAAAAACTTTTAAAGATACATTACACTCATTTAAATTACACATTTCCAACAGCAGTGTATATTCAGACCCTGTGGATACAAAGTACCATATTTTAAAATGAAAACAGTTTCCTTACATAATAGCATTTTTCTAACTGCTTCACTATTTCTATCTCCCATTATTTGTTCCAAAATAGTAGATTTTAAACCATCAGGACTAGCATTGTGAAATTGTTAATATGCTGTGCCAAATGGCTTTCCAGTTTAGCCTGCCTTATGTCTCTTAAATGTTTTATTAACCTGTTTTTTGAACATCCGTTTAGTTTGACCTATATAACACTTATCACAATTGCACTTAATTGCATAGACCACCCTCTCAATGGTACATTGATAATTTCCCATTGTTTGAAAACTAATTTGATTTATTCTAGGGAAGGTAGATACTTTGTATTCACATCCGATACACTTCCCACATGGTCTCATCCCTTTTGGCTGAATATATAATAACTTTTCTTCAGGTCTTTTAAACTTTGTACATACTAACAAATCTTTTTGACGCTTTCCTTTATGAAATGAATAGACTAGACTTTGTTTTACCATGGGCTGAGATTGGGGTTATTGGACAGTACAAGATGTTGAAAAGAAATTAAGTGAAGATACTGAGCTAGCATATTTTTATTGCTTGCTGAAAGTGCATAAGCGTCTGATAGACCCACCAGGGAGGCCAATTGTGTCAGCTAGGAAATATTTTTTTGCATAATTTAGGATTAATATTACATAAATGCTTATTAAAAGAAGATGATAATCTTCCTTCTTATATCAGAGATTCATTTGACTGTCTACAAAAAATCAAAGAGATTAGATGGAAAGAAGCAATGTATTGGATAACAATTGATGTGAAGAGCCTATACACTAACATAAAACATGTTCATGGGTTGGAAGCTCTAAGTAGTTTTTTGGGTGACAGACCATTAGCACATTATACTATGAATCTAGTGAAATTCAGATTGGAAAATATTTTTTTTCTGCTTTCAAGATACCCTGTACCATCAATTACAAGGCACAGCGATGGGTGCCCCATTTGCACCTATGTATGCAAATTTGTTTATGGGTAAATTTGAAGCAGAATATATATATATATATATATATATATATATATATATATATATATATACATATCTATATACCAGCTCATTTTATAAGAAATATGCAAGATCTTACTTTAGATACATAGATGACTTGATCTTCCTCTGTGATAATGGTATAGAACAAGTGACAGATTTTGTAGCACAGTTACAAATAAATAGATTTTCTATACAATTTGATGGACTCAGTTATGGAAGAAAATTTTCATTTCTTGGTATCTCTTTAGAAGGTGTACTAGGTGAAAAGATTAGAACTAGTTTACATAGGAAATTTGGGGTTGTTAATCAATACATGATGGGTAATAGTTGTCACCCCAAACATACCTTAGATTCTTGCCTTACGGTGAATTCTTAAGAATTTCCAGAATTTACAATATGGATTATAATTTTAAAGAGTTACAATGCATTATAAAATTGTTTGAAGAAAGGTAGTATGATAGACAAATAATTGAAAATAGTGTAAACATAATAAGAAAAGTAAGGTATGGTAGTAGAAATGAAAATTATGGGTTAGCCCATTATAGAGAGAACAGAGGTATTGTAAAGGGAACAGAGAAGGACAGTTTTCTTGTAGTTATGACCTATAACGTCCTGACTGAAAATGTTAGAGAAGCAATCAAATATTATTGGAAGTTTTTGTCCAGATTTCATGAGCTTAATGGATTGGTTAAACAAAGTCTAGTGTTTTCATTTCATAAAGGAAAGAGTCTAAAAGATTTGTTAGTACATACAAAGTTTAAAAGACCTGAAGAAAAAAAAGAAGTTATGTATTCACCATAACGTTCCATCCGAGTAGTTATACTTCATTTTTCTGCAACCTGTGGGTATTCGGATCCATATTGGATCTCAGCCGGCAAATTATTTTCTAGCATCTGCTCCAAGCTCAGAGCTCCTCCCCTACACACAATGCACCACCATCTCCTGCCTTCCCTCAGATCAAGTTTGCTGCAACTATACACATTAGCAACTCAGCCCAAAGAACCCAACATACTTATGGATATGATAAGGTCAGGGAGCTGGAGGGAGGGAAGGTTGCAGAAAAATGAAGTATAACTACTCAGATGGAACGTTATGGTGAGTACATAACTTTTTTATCTGATGTAGTTAACTTCACTTTATCTGCAACCTGTGGGACAGAGTCCCCAGCTACTTAAATCCTGGGAGGCCCTCATGGAAGGATATTCCTTAGCACCACAGAGCCAAAGGATGCTCTTCCCCTGGAAATCAGGTCTAATTTATAATGAGAAATGAAGGTATGTGGATTTGCCCAAGTTGCTGCTGCGCAAATGTTATCCAAAGAAACCCTGGACCAAAAGGCAGGAGACGTCGCCATGGACCTGGTAGAGTGAGCTTTAATTATACCAGCAGGAGATGAACCTTTTGCTTTGTAAACATACAAAATGCAAAGAGTGATCCATCTAGCTAAGGAAACCTTGGAAATGGCCTTTCCCAAAAAAGGTTTGGAAAAGGAAATGAACAATTGGTTGGATTGCGGAATGACTTTGTTCTATAAAGATATAAATGAAGTTGTCTATGAACATCTAACAAGTGAAGTTTATATTCACCCTTGTTTTGGAAATTGGGAAAAAAAAACGGGTAGATTAACAGACTGGTTTATGTTTGATTCAGATGCCACTTTGGGTAAAAATGAAGGATTTGTACAGAGAGATGCCCTATCCTTATGGAATACCAAATAAGAAGGCATGGCAGACAAAGCCTGATGCTCAGAAACCCTCCTGGCTAATGTAATGGCCACTAGAAAGGCTGTCTTCCAAGAAAAAAATTTTAGATCCACTGAAGCTGCAGGTTCAAAGGAGTGAGCCACCAATGGCTGGAGGACAAAGGTAAGGTCCCAAGGAGGCACCGAATCTTTGACAGGAGGACACAAAAGAAAAGTGCCTTTAAGAAAAGCCTTACACAGCCTAGAAGAAGCTAAGGCGATGTTATCTTCCCCAACATGAAAATTAGAAATGGCAGCCAACTGTACTTTCACCATGGAGAAGCTAGCTCCTTGCTGAAAGATACTAGTCAAAAAATCTACCACCACCAGAACAGGGGCTGTAAAAGGATCCAGGTTCTTCTGAGAGGCCCAAATGGAAAAACACTTCCATTTATTGCAATAAACTTTCCTAGTGGAAGCTTTAAGAGAAGCCACTAGTATAGATTTTACAGGAGATGAAAGACTGGGAGTCCTGGCAATCAATGGAACTGGAGCAACCAAGCTGTCAGCTTGAGGCTGTCCAGGTTGGGTGGGCAGACACCCGAAGGATGAGAGATTAGATCCGGGCAGGGATCTAGAATCCATGGAGGAGCTAGAAGAAGAGACCAAAGGGGGGGGAACCAAACTTGGCGAGGCCTGAATGGGGCAATGAGGATCACTTTGCACCCCAGTCAACAAGCTTTCTGAAGGAACTTTGGAATGAGTGGTAATGGAGGGTAAGTATACAGAAGCCTGAGGGGCCAAACATGGACTAGAGCATCTCTGGGAGCATCCCCTGGGGAGCGAATCAGAATGAAGAACTCGCTGCACTTCGCATTGGAAGGAGATGCGAAGAGATCGCAGCAAGGCTGTCCCCATGCAAGGAATATCTTCTCCGCAACTCACTGTTTCAGAGACCACTCGTACGGCATCAGAATAGCCCAACTTAATCTGTCCGCTAAAATGTTGGAGTGTCCCGGGATGTGAGTTGCAATCAGAAACCGACCGGTGGAAGTTGCCCACTCCCACACTCTCATGGCCTTGCAACACAGGGGATAGGATCTGGTTTCCCCCTTGTTTATTGACATACCAGACAACCGACATGTTGTCTGACTGAACTGCAATCATTCCGAGAGGAAGGATAGTGTGAAAGGCTTTCAACGCTAAAAGCACTGCCCTCATCTCTAGAACATTTATGTGCAACTTGGTCTCTGTCTGGGACCACATGCCTTGGACTGTCCTTCCCAAACAGTGCCTCCCCACCCGAGTTGGGAGGCATCCGTGGTCAGTGTGGCTTGGACTGGGAATGACACAAGTGGTGTCCTGCTGCAACCTCCGGTGAACTTAGCCACCAAAGGAGGGACATCCTGCAGGTGTGACTGACTGACCAGAAAATCCATGGGCAGTTCTAGCCAAG
The DNA here is from genome assembly GCF_019279795.1 of Protopterus annectens. Taxonomy (NCBI): domain Eukaryota; kingdom Metazoa; phylum Chordata; order Ceratodontiformes; family Protopteridae; genus Protopterus; species Protopterus annectens. The sequence continues at coordinate 796,467,542 of NC_056737.1, forward strand.
ACCATTGGACCGCCAGATTCCATTGAAGAACCGGCATATGAAGGCGTGCGCAAGGAAGAATAGATATAGAGGCAGCCATGGAGCCCAGAGCCAGGAGAACATCGCTCGCCTTTGGAAATTTGAGGTTCATTATTTGAGATATGTGACACCTGAGATGCAAGATCCTTTCTGGTGTTAAGAAAACTTTTACCTGCAAAGTGTCTAGCCATGCCCCAATGAAGTCTAGAACTTGTACTGGTTGCAATTAGGATTTGTGAACATTGACTGTAATCCCCAATCGATCTGTCAAGAGAAGAAAGTTGTCTTGGGCCTGACACAGAAGATGCTTGGTTCACGCAGCGAAGAGCCAGTCATCCAGGTATGGAAAGACCTGAATTCCTTGAAGGCTCAAGTGAGCTGCTACAACTGCCATTACCTTGGTGAACACCCTGGGGGCTGTGGGGAGACCGAAGGGTAGAGGTCTGAACCTGAAGTGACTGGCTCTCAGCTGGAAGCGAAGACACCTCCTGGAGCTTCTGTGAACTTTGATATGGTAGTAGGCATCCTGGAGGTCTAACGAGCACATCCAGTTGCACTCTTGGAGATAAGGTAAAATGGACTGTAAGGTGACCATCCAGAACTTTTGTTTGGCAATGGACAGGTTCAAGGTTGACAGGTCCAAGATGGGCCTGAGGGCCCCCATCTTTTTTGGCATTAAAAAGAACCTGCAGTAAACGCCTAATCTAGACTGGACGAAGGGGACCGGTTTGATGGCTCGTTTTTGAAGTAGCTTTAAAACCTCTAAAGCTGTGGCCTCCCTGCGAGTGGGTGGAACATCCAGGAGGTGTGTTGTAGGCCCTGGCGGGGCAACAAATGGGATAGTTTAGCCTCTGGATATTATTTGTAGCACCCAACGATCTGCAGTTATGGACTCCCATGCCGCTGGGTGCAATGACAATCTCCCCCTGACTGCCTCCAGAGTAGGACAGTTGGGCAACCCCTCAGGGCTGTTGGGCGGGCCTGTCAGAAAAAGGTTCTCTAGACCCGAAATTCCTAGGACCCCCTCTACCTCTGGGTCGGCGTTAATCCTATCCCTTTCTGCCTCTGGGGGAATAGTTGTCCTGAGACTCCCGGGAAAACTGAGATTTCCGGAACCACATCTTCTTTTGCCCTCTTTCATTCCTAGAAAAGGACCGCTGAGGGCTAGAGAAGCGGATCCTGACAGCAGACAAAGTCTTCCCATCTTTTTCGCTCTGGACAAGAGTGTCAAGTACTGTCTTCTCGAAAAGGGAGGAACCGTCATAGGAGGCATTAATGAAGGATGCCTTGAAAGGGTCCGCAAACTGACACAACCTGCGCCAGGTGTGATGCCTCATGGCTACGCCTGTCCCAGCCGCCATAGCAACTCTTTCCGTAGTGTGAGAAAAGAGACACATGGATGTGTTCAATACCGACTTCAGAGTTGACATTTTCATGGAGAACAGTTGTTTGTCCTGCTGCGATAAGGACTCTGGGGGCGACTCAGCGCATTCTGAGACAAGGTCTCACTGAAGCCAGATAACATGTGCCAAATAGTTCAGCGCACGGATGGAAAAAGTCGCTGACGAATAAACACGCTTCCCAAACCTATCCACCAACCTGGACTCCTTGTCCGGAGGGTGGACTGAGGAACACTCCTGTGCTAGTTCCTTCTTGGTGGCTGCTGCGACCAACATAGCATCAATGGGGGTTCCTTTAGACCACGATTGTCTGTCTGTGGGAGGAGACAGAATCTTGTCAGGGCGTTTGGGGATAGGCTCTATGGTGTCAGGCTCCTTCCATGCCCGCGTGGTGATAAGGTCCACCAAGGGATCCACTGGTGGGGACACCCAGGAAGTAGATGGGCCCATGCCAAAGGCCTCCAGGAACACGGACTCATCCGTAGAAGGTTTTGGGGCCGACCAACCTCTCATCTGGCAGAGAATCTCCATGATGTCTCCGAAGGAGACATCTTCGGGAGGTGACCTGGGGAACCTTCTCCTTCCTCTAAGTCTGTGTCTCTAGTGAGGATCTCAGGGGAGTCCAAGTGCCTCCTTTTGCACTTGCGCTTACAGTTGCCCTCTTCAGTGGGATACTCCGAAGAGGACTTGTGAGCTGCAGGGGGTTCCTCAGAAGGAATAACCTGAGGGTCCTCTGGCACGTGCTGTCCTTGAGACAGGAGGAAGGGAGTCCATGCCAAATGCAGCGGGGTCTGGGTGGAATCTGAGGTGATGGGCTGGGGTCTCAATCCTTGGGAGAGAACCCTCTCCACCACTTTGAACACCGATGGAGAGCGTACTTACTTGGCACCCAGCAAGGAAGAAGCCCTCACCGGGTCTGAAGTGGGGATCGGAGCCGAAGCAAGGGTAGCCTGAGGTCCAAGGGAACAGTTCAGATCCAAACAAACCAAAGCTGAAGAAGAATCCATTCCCTTGGGTCCGACTCTCTGTCCATGGTTCCGAGTGTCACCCGGGTCTGAGCTAGCCAGATCCGAGGAAATCAAGGTAACAGCCAGCGTCGAGGTTGGAGGAACCGTCGGCACCGAGCTACCAGCTCCAAAGAGTCTCTGATCCAAAAACCTCAAAGCAGTCGCCCGGATCGGGGAAGGAGAGATGGGGCAGAAAAAGGGCATGGAGGTCCCCCTCCAGAGGGAGAGGGGCCTGGCAAGACTCCCATCTGTATTTGGGCCTGAAGAAATCTCCACATCATCCTGTCCATTTCTAAGTCCGATAGGTTCAGAGTCGATCGCGAAGAAGCAACCGACTCGGATCTGGCTGGTCTGTGCAGTAAGGGTGAGGAAGGCCTCGGATCCGAAGATTCCAGTGGCTCGGGTGAGAAATGGGGTGATCGCAGTCGTGGAGAAACTGGCCTCAAAGTCTTAGAAGGAGGGCAGAGGAAAGGCTCCCTATCCGGGGATCTCTTGTGAAGCCTATCCCTACTCCTTTCGTTATCCTCCCTGTGCCTTTCTCTGTCCTTGTCTCTGTCGTTTTCTTTTTGCTGGTCTGCCCCAGCACCAGAAGTAGTGGGAGCTTGAGTCCCTGTCTGGGTGGGAGATTTGGTGGGAGTACCGGAGACTGAGGCTGAAGCAGAATCCAGCATAGAAGCAGGGAGAAGACCCTTGGCGACCAATTTGGCCTTTCGATCCCTGAGGGCTCTTGGGTTAAAACCTGCACAGATAGCACACTGGGTGGATAAATGGGGCACTCCCAAACAAATTATGCACAGTGTGACCATCAGCCGGTGAGAGCTTGTGACCACACTCTATACATTTTTTAAAGACTGATTTAGGCTGATCAGCCATAGTCTAAAACTGAATGCCACTCCCTACAGAAAGAATTCAACATACACACACACTGAGGGAAAGTGGGCCTAACAGCAACTGACAAGACAAAAAACTTTTTTTTTTTTTTTGAACCGACAAACAAAGCATTATATTAATGGGGAGGTAAGATACACTAATGATCACAGACATACTAAATAGGATGAACAATCCCAACTTATCCCTGAGCTCACAGCAGAGAAACCACGATGCTCACTGTGGCACTGCAAATGAGATCTGGGGGAAGGCAGGAGATGGTGGTGCATTTGGGTAGGGGAGGAGCTCAGAGCTTGGAGCAGATGTTAGAAAATAATTTGCTGGCTTGGATCCGATATGGATCCAAATACCCACAGGTTGCAGATAAAATGAAGTTAACTACTTTAGATTGTATTATTATGTATTCAGCTGAAAGGGATGAGACCATGTGGAAAGTGTAGTGGATGTGAATACACAGTATCTACCTTCCCTAGAATAAATCAAATTAGTTTTCAAACAATGGGGAATTATCAGTGTACCACTGACAGGGTGGTCTATGCAATTGAGTGCAATTGTGATAAGTATTATATAGGTCAAAATAAACGGATGTTCAAAAACAGGTTAATAGAACATTTATGAGACATAATGCAGGCTAAAATGGAAAGCCTTTTGGCACAGCATTTTAAACAATTTCACAATGGTAGTCCTGATGGTTTAAAAGCTACTATTTTGGAACAAATAATGGGAGCTAGAAATAGTGAAGCAGTTAGAAAAATGCTATTATATAAGGAAACATTGTTCATTTTAAAATATGGTACTTTGTATCCACAGGGACTGAATATAGACTGCTGTTGGAAGTGTGTAATTTAAGTGAGTGTAATGTATCATTAAAAATTTTTTATAATTAATGTTGATTAATTAATGATTTAATTGGCAACTGTAAGTATTTATGACAGCTTTTTTGTAAGACAGTACTCCTTGATGGATTATGTTAAGCCGAGGTGCTAGAGTGCTATCTTTGGTGTTACTGACAGAATTTTGTTTTATTAAATTTATTTTCCATGCTCATATCTGAACGTTTGTTGCGTTTTCTAGAATCTTTTCTACCAGCACTGAAAAGGAAACTAGACCATTGTCAGAGGCCCAAATAGAAAATATCTTCCATTTACTAAGGTAGATACTCCTGGTGAATGGTTTGTAGGTTGCAATCAAAATGTGTTGCACAGCAGAAGGGATACCATTATGCCTGGTGACTACCAGAATCAAAGAAACCAGGCAGTGAGCTTGAGAGTCTGAAGATTGGGATGCACTAGTCCCTGGGGGTGGGACAAGAGATCTGCATCTGGGTCCAGAATCCAAGGGCAGTAAAGTAGATGAGGCCAGAGGAAGGGAAACCATATTGATTGAGGCCCATAGGGAGCAATGAGGATCACTTTGCTTCTCAACTGAGTTACTTTCTTGAGTAAAAGAGGGATCAGAGGGAAGGGGGGGAAGGCATAAAGGAGACCCAGGGACCAACAGTGGAGAACATCATCCCTGGGGGACTTCCCCTGAGGAGGAATTAGGTGAAAGTAGCTTCTGCACTTGAACCCAATGCCTGCAGAATTAGATAAGCAGGAGTTTTGCCTGAGTGAAGAAGAGGAAGGATCTGCAACTGAATTTTCTGTAGTTTGTGTAGTGGGAGCGATGCTATGTAAGAGACAGTATTGAGGCGAGATCTGATAAATTCCATGTCCTGTGTGGGAGTTAATTCAGACTTTTAGGACTGACTGTTATGCCCATCTGAAGGACTAGATTCAGAATGTAGTCCACAGTTTGTAGAAGTAGATGCTTGGTGGGAGCAGTGAGGAGACAGTCGTCTAAGTAAGGAAACACTCAGAATCCGTGCAGCATCAGATGGGCTATGACTGCTGACATACATTTGGTGAACTCCCTGGGGGCTGTGGTGAGACCAAAGGGCAGCATTCTGAATTGGAAATGACCGACTTCTATTCGGAAGCAGAGAAACTTTCTTGAGCATTTTTTCACCTTTATGTGGTAATATGCATCTTGAAAGTTGATAGAGCACATCCAATCATCTTTCTCTAGGAAAGGGAGAATTGACTGAACTGTGACCATTTGGAATTTTCCTTGAACAAACTTCTTCAGAACACTGAGATCCACAATTGGCCTACAGTCCCCAGTTTTCTTCGGCACTAAAAAGAATCTTGAGTAAAAATCAGATCCTAGTTGGTCTTTTAAGACTTCTTGGATGACTCCCTTTTTCTAAATGCTTTTGTATTTCTATTGCTGCTTGAACTCTCTGGGTGGAATGTCGGGGAGTCTTGTTGGGGATGTTGGGTAAAGGGTGAAGTGAATTAAATAACCTCTGGAGATGACACTTAGCACCCAGGCATCGGTGGTTATGAGTCACCAGGCATTTGGGTGCAAGGAAAACCTTTCCCCAACTGCTTCCAGAGGTAAGCAAATCGGACCGCCCTTCAGGAGCACTGGTAGGGTTGACCAGAGAACAAGTACCTGGAACCCTGATTCTGCAGACCACCCCTGCCTCTGGGATGGCGGCTTCCACTATAATTCCCCCCTCTGCCTCGAGGGGAGTCTGAGCCACGTGTCCTGGAAAAGTTTCTGGGACTTCTTGAACCACATTTTACCACTTCTTTGATTCCTGGAGTAGGATCCCTGAGGAGTGGAAAAACGTATGCCCACAGCAAAGTCTTTCCATCCTTTTCACACCTGGACAGAATTTCCTTTATTTGGGACCAAACAAACAGGACCCATCAAAAGGGGCATTGACAAAGGAAGACTTGAATGGTTCTGCAAACTTGCACAGGCACATCCAAGCATGTCTCTGAATTGCAATGTCTGAAGCTGCTGACCTGGTTGCCCCTTCGGCTGCATGCTCAATGAGCCGCATGGACGAGTTTAAAATAGACTCCAGAGTAGCTAGTTCAGAGGCCACTTTTTCCTGGACCCCCCTCAGCCACAGCTCCTGCCAAGGTATCTGACAGCTCCCTGATCAGATCCCTCTGGAGCCTTGTGAAGTATGCCAAGAAGTTCAAGGACCTAATAGAGAAGGTTGATGAGGCATAGACCCACTTTCCAAATCAGTCCATCGTCCTGGACTCACAGTTTGGGGGATGGACAGTAGAAGTTTCCTCAGCTAGTTCTTTTGTGGCGGGCGCTGCCACCATGGCATCTACTACCAAGCCCTTAGCCCAGTGTGGTTGGTCTTCTGGAGCAGTAAGGATTTTGTCTGGTCACCGGGGAACTGGTTCCATGGCAACAGGAACCTTCTAAGCCCACTGAGCAATTAGTTTAATCAAACTGTCAGTGGACGGGGTCACTCAGGAGGTAGATGGGTGTGCACCAAAGGCCTGCAAGTACACAGATTCCTCCAAGGAAGGGTCTTTGGACTCCCAATCACCCGTCTGTGGTGCACGCTGTCCAGGGGTAGAGGCTGGTGGCTGAAATGAAGAACCTAGGGCCACATGGGGAGACTCCAGTAACCCGGGGGCCACATAAGACACAGTGGCTAAAGCCCTTTCCATAGATTGAAAGGCAGGACCCCCTAAAAAGGGATGGGAGGCCGGAACAGAGACAAACTCAGAACCTGGGTTACATCACATCCCAAGAGCCCCACCTGACAGACCAAAACCAAGGAAGGGTCCACCACTGATGCAGCCAAAAGGGACCTGGGTTGGCTCCATGGAAAAACTTGGAGCTGGCTCAAATCCCCTGGGCCCAACGGCAAAGACATGGTCCCAAGGATCCAAAGGAGCCAGGGCTAGACTTGGTGTGGAAGACAAAAGTGGTCTTGGTGACAAAGCTATCGGTACTTGGAACACTGAAGTCAAAAACTCTGAAGCTTGCGTTGAGGTTAGAGGAGAATATGTAGGGGTGGATGGAGAAAAACTTACTGCCCCAGAGGGGAGAGGGGCTTGAGAAGAGGATGGAAGACCCCAGGCTGCCAAGATCTGATCCACCAACCTAACATCATCAGCCTCAGAAAGACTTCTGGTGTAGCGCATGGATAAGCCAGAAGGTGATTCGGGTATTTCCATGAAAGGACTGGGAAGCTGACCATGGAACAGGTCCAAGGATGGCCAATAAATAGACCTGGATTCTGAGGATGACAACTTCGTACTGTCTGCACAGAGGGTGAAATGGGCACTGAACTAGTCAGAGTGGAAGTTGGCCCATTTGAGCCATAGTCACTGTACTAGTAACAACTGTAGCCAGTGTAGAAGGCACCGGTGAAGCTGTTGGTGCCAGAGATTTTGTCTGCTCCAAGAGCCTCAGAACCTTAATTTTTGGTTCTGAAGATGAACCCTTGGAAGCGTACTTGTGTTTCTTGACAGTCAGTGCTGATGGAGACGTCATCATCGAATGAGAGGACTTGGATCCAGAGGCTGGACGAGACTGGTCAGAATTGAACAAGGCTTCCTAGAAAGGGGCTTTAAGGAGCCCATTGAGGATCAGTTTATTCTTTCTTTCTGCCAAGGTTCTATTACTGAAACCTTGGCAGATGGAGCAATCCACACTCAAATGGGGTACACCCAAACAATAAACACATTTTTCATTATCTGAGTTTGGCATTTTCCTGCCACACTCAGAACACTGTTTAAAGCCTGTTGTACAGAATTTTTATTTTTCTGCCAAAAGGAAATAGAAACGCAGTAAGACAGAAAGGATTGGAAAGAAAGCTCACACACACACACACACACACACACACACGCACAAAAAAGGAAGTAAAACTACCAACAATGGTAGTAAAGTTAGCAAACTGTAAAGAAAAAGAAGAGACTACCAGCGATGGTAGGGAAAGAAATACCATTGGTAAAGGGAATACTCACTCAAGGGTAGACCAATAAGAGAAAACTTTAACTGGAAGAAATTAAGAAATTAGTTATAGAATAATTATAAAATACTTAGCTATGAGAAAGTCAGCTGATGTGTTTTATTCGCAAGAGTGGCTAATGAGATCTGAGGTAATGTACAGAAAAGTATTGTGGGTAGATGAGCAGCTTGAGAGACTTTTTGGCTGACATGAGCTTTATGATGGTCGGATTGGTTCTGAGGATTGGAACCGTAACCCACAAGTTAAGAATAGATGAAGATTGACAACATCAGATCAACTATTTGCAAGAGTGTCCATTAGCCATCAAGTCATTCAAGTTATTAAACATTACAGTAAATCTAAAATGCAGTTATTTTTGCTTGTCAAGCAGCTCTCATGTTTTGTCCACGCATTATAGCAAGAGGTAATTGTTCTTGACTTAATTGTAGTGATTTCCAGGTGACAGACATCAGGTGCAATATTTATAAATTCTTTGAAGGAGGGTGTAGATTAATTCTTCCAATTCCGAGTTATAACAACCTTTCTCACTAAAGACTAGACTATAGACTGTATAGACCACAAAATGCGATATCTCATTTTTTGACAACAAAAAGGTGTTTGAAAAAAAAAAAAAGAAAGAAAAGTCATGTTCAGGCTCAGATGACCAAGTACTGCAGTGGGTTCCTGATATCTTATGTGCAGGACTTAAGAGCAGTAAATCAGGTTGCCAACCATTCATATCTGTGGTGCCACATCGGGTTACTTTTCTGTAGTAGATTTATGATCAGCTTTCCTTTCTATCACTATTCATCTGGATAGTATTTATTTCCTTTTACATATGGAGGAACTCAATATACATGGCAACGACTGCATCAAGGGTTTGTTGATACTCCCTAAATATTTTCACAAATCGTAAAGCAGGACCTTGAAGAAATCCGGTTTCCATGGAAATCAGTACTGGTGAAGTATGTAGATGATTTACTTGTAGTTTCAAATACACTAACACATTGTCAGCAAGACACTATATTTGTTAACTGAATTAGCAAAGAAGGGGCATAAAGTATAAAAGGAAAAACTTCAGTTATGGTCACCTAAAGTAAAGTACTTGTACCATTTAATTTCACATGGGGGAGAGATCTCCTGCCTTCACATGTTGAAGCTATTGTAAAATCAACTTGTACTGTCATGCAGAAGCAGATACAAGCTTTCTTAGGTTTGGCTGGATACTGTAGGTAGTGGATACCAAATTATGCAGAAATTGCTAGACTTTTAACTGATGTGCTTAAACAAGACACATCAGAGCCATTACCTTGGAAAGAAAAAGAAGAAAATGCTTTTACTTTCTTAAAATAAGCCCTTCCTACAGTCACAGCCTCAGGACTTCCAGATTATAAGAAATCTTCTACTCTGTTGTGTCATGAAAAAGGGGATTATGCAGCAGGGGTGCTTATTCAAAAACATGGTCATGTACTTAGACCTATTGTATACTGCAGTTCATTGTTAAACCCTATGGCTACAGGGTTACCAAGCTGCCTGCAGGCAGTAAAAGAAGCTGCACTGATAGTAGAGCAATCTGCAGCATTAGTCATAGGACATAAGCTTACAGTTGCTGTTCCCCATGCAGTATCTGCACTATTGCTGAAATCAAAAATGCAGCATCTCTCAACCACTAGGCTGACAAAGTATGAGTTGCTGCTGATTCCAAACCCTTCGATCACTGCCATGTATTTAACCCTGCATCCCTCCTGTCCATGACAGGAGATGGTGAACCACATGATTGTATAATTGTGACTATGTGTTTTCTCCTAGACTTGACTTTAAATATATTACAATGGACAACACAAAAATAGAACTGTTCATGCACAGATCATGCATTAGAGATATAAATAGAAGCCTTACATCAGGCATAGCTGTTTGTACAGAAACTGAAATTTTGTCAGGAAAGATTACAAGGGGTTACTGCTGCACAAGTTGCTGAATTGACTGCATTACCAAAAGCTTGTAAATTAGCTAAGGCTAAGATTGCAAACATGTATACAGATAGCTGTTATGGATTTGGGGTAGTCCAGGACTTTGGGGAATTTTGGAGACAGAGGATTTTTGACATCAGCAGATACCAAGATAAAAATGGAGTCTCTAAAGGACTTGTTTCATGCTTTGTTGTAACCAAAGTCTTTAGCAATAAAGTACAAACTCACTTAAAAAGAGATACTGTTATTGTTAAAGGAATTGATTAGCAGATTATGCAGCCAAACAGGCTGCTAGTTTAAATGTTACTAGAAAGTTTGCTTTTGTTATGCAAGAACATCTACAAAATTCTACAGCTATGTCAAGAATCTAAATGGCAATGCTCAGATCTGCTCTGAGCTACAAAAGAATGGCATTAAATATACTGATCCCAAGGATATTGCCAATATCCTGGCAGAGCAATTCAGTGCAAACTTCACCCCCCTAAAGGGCCTATCTCAATACCGAAAGATTGCCAAATTCTGGTAATAGCCACACAGGTAAAAAAACGCACTCTCCAAAGCTAAGAATATAGCATCCACAGGACCAGATGACATCCCAGGCTGTGTACTACATGAACTACAAAATGAAATGGCACCTCACCTAAGTGTCATGTTTAATCATAGCCTCACCTCAGGCTTCGTGTCCACTGAGTAACGCACAGCTAAAGTTTTCCCACTCCACAAGGGGGGGATCGACCTTGAATCCCAGGAACTACCGTCCCATCAGCCTGACAAGCCTGATCTGCAAGGCCATTGAACGTATTATCATGGAATTTGTAAACAAAGACATTGGCAACCTTCAAACACTGGACCCCATGCAGTTTGGACTAGCGAAGGGCCAATCTTGTCTCCTGAACCTGATTGACGTCTTTGAATCAGTCTCCAGAGCCGTGGACAAGGGTAAGGTGGTCCACGCAGTCTATCTGGACCTCACCAAGGCCTTCGACACCATCCCCCCCACATTGGAATCATATATAAACTTACTAAGCTGGGCATTAATCCCTATATCACTCGATGGGTTGCCAACTGGCTTACTGACAGAACCCACACTGTAAAAGTAGCAGACTCCAAATCCAGCTCCAGACAAGTGGAGTATCTCTGGGTTCGGTCCTGGGACCACTCTTGTTTGGTAACTACTTCTCTGAAGTACAGGTAAACACTAAGGGTCTCTGGCTAACAAAATTTGCAGATGACTGCAAACTGGGAGCCATTATTGAATCCCCAAATGATGTGGACATTCTACAAAAGGGCCGTGCAGAAACAGATGCTTGGTGCCAAAGCCATGGGCTCAAGCTCAATGCCAAGAAATGTATAGTTATCCTCTTTGGGAAAAAAACATGTACCCATGAATTACCACATAGGTGGCAGTACACTAAACACTGAAAGTGTGATAAGAGACTTAGGGACACAGGTGGACAGTGGTCTCACCTTCGATAACCACATTGCCACAACAGTCAGGAAATCCTTCTATGTGGCACACCTCATCACTAAGGGCTTTTCATCCAGAAAAAAGGTAGTCATTGTCCCACTGTACTTATCCCTCATTAGACTCATTATAGAACACAACGCCCCGTTTGGTATGTACCTCTCAAGACATCTGCAACAACTGGAAAGGCTACTTCAATGATTCTGCTGGACAGAAGCACAGGGAACTAATCTAAGGGGGCGGCAAAAGCCAACACATTCTGGCTTGGCTTATAAATGCCTTCGGGCAGATAGCCTAGTACCTACCTATGAACCTAAAAATACCTCACTAAAAGAATCACAGGCCTAAAGCAGATGCCCTATGCTGACCGTTTAAAAAACTCCACCTATACTCTGTCACATATCGTCTGCTCAAAGGCGATCTCAAGGCCATGTGAAACCCAGAGCTGTTGGACATGCTACACTTAAAGAAATCCCAATCCCTCAGAGACGCACGCTCCAGGGATCTAAACTTTGTCATCAAAATGAACAAAACATGCTGCAGGGATAGGTTCCTGACCCAGAGACTCTCCAGACTCTGGAATAGACTGCTCATACATGTCAATCAGAGCGCCTTTTTGGCCCTCTTCAAAAGAAACTTTGATGATTGGATGGGAGATAGGAAATTCACCCCGGGGATCACATCAGTCGCCCTTGCTAGACAGGGGTCCAGGGAAGTAAATACTGTGGGAAGAAATAGCCAGGGAATTGTTATGGCTAGGCTTGTACAGGCCCTAGGGCCGATAGCCTACTACCAGCCTATGAACCTAAAAGTTGATAATCCTTGTAATTTTAATGATTTGGTTGCTTTGCAAAATAGAGCTACAGAGGCAGAGAAAAAGAGGTGGATCAATGCTGGTTACAAGAGAGAAAATAACTTTTGGGTGTATCCTGATGGGAGAACAGTAGCACCCTTAGCCGTACTACCTTGGTTGGTAAGGGCATATCACCTACCAAATCATACTGGTGAGCGTAGAGTTCTTAATCTTATTAGGCTAGATTGGTTTGCCCCTCTTTCTCAGTCTCTAGTTAGTCACTATGTAAATAACTGTGAAATATGTTTGTTTAACAATGTTGCAGCATCTGCAAAGACTAAATATTACCATTACCTCCACCTTGGGGACCTTTTGTAAATATTCAGACTAACTTTGCTCAGATGCTCAGTTGTGCTACATTTAATTACATTTTGGTAATTGCGTCTTTTCTGCATGGGTGGAAGGAAGCCTATCCATGTGCTGAATGTGATGCTAAAACAGTAGTAAACAAGCTGTTAAAGGAATTTACTCCCAGATTTGGTGTGCCTCACAGCATTAATTCAGACAGAGGCACCCATGTTACTGCTGAAATTGTAAAAAAAATTTACGTGCCTTCTTTAAAATTTCTTTACATTTACATTGTCCCCACCATCCAGTCATCTGGTTTTGTTGAAAAGTCTAACCATCCTCTTAAAATTACTTGTAAACTTTGCAGTGAAACAGAACTGAAATGGCCAGATGCTTTACCTCTGGCTTTAATGAGTATGCAAGGAAAAGTGAAGGCTACTTGTAAACTAAGCCCACATGAAATTCTTATGGGTCATCCTACGAGGCCACCTTCCCTACCAATCAGAAACTGTGAATTAGTATTTACTGATGAAGCTTTGCTGGATTACTGCTCAAAACTTCTTTCTGTATTGCAGAATTTCCACAAGAAAGTGAAAGAAGCGCTCCCTTGTGCACCTGACTTAGGTCATGACCTACAACCAGGTGACTGGGTCTATGTAAAGGTATTCCAATGCAAATCTTTTTTGGAACAATGATGGAAGGGACCTCATCTTGTCCTCCTAAAGACACATACTCCAGTAAAGTGTGCCAGAATACCAAACTGGGTCCATGCTTTGCACTGCAAGAAAACCTGGTTGACATCTCCCAAGTCTACAGAACATTGCACCACACCCTCTCCTGATGACATCATAGAGTCTCTTCCTCCTGTTGCTTCTGATCAACATGAAAAAAAAAATATTGTTTCTTTGAATGCTCCACCAGTATGCCAATGACTTAAATGCTTCCGACTGCTGGTACGTAGATTTGATCCCCATAATGCTAAAGGGGGGCATTCCAATGTTACCTTTCCCTGTGCAACAGATTAAGCGAACTACTGTGGAAAATCAAACCTGGAGTAACTTTACAGACTGGACTAAAAGTATATTACTAACTGGCTGCATCAACACAAAGCGATACTCATTATGCCAGAAAAGGAACTGTATGAGTAGGTTACAGCAGTTAAAATGACACCCACAATTAAGACTCTACTGATGGAGTTTAGATTAAAGAGATAGGACTGAAGAAAAGGCATAGGAATGTTCGACAATTACTATTACATCTGTGTAGACTGTGCCTAGTACTGGTTATCCAAAAACTGATCTGGCTGTTTTGTGGGACAAATTACACCAGATATTTTTCATTCCTTTTCTGTACCTGCTAGAAGGTTTCAAAATACGATGGCCAAACGGTTTACTATCAATATATCAAAAGTTAAAATAAAAACAGTACGAAATAAGTGTTGTACCGTAACTAACCAAACTATTGTTGAAAAACAGCCATTAATGCCGAAAATGATGCCATTTTACAGCATTAACAACAATGTCACCCTTACCGTAACTCCCTAATCCATACACCTAACATCCCATTTATGCAGGGGAGCAAGCCCTCCTGCACCCCCCCAAACTTGATATTCCATCTCCAAGATCGCACTACAGTGAGGAAAGGGATGTATTTCCCTAACTGCACTGTACTACTATCCCTTTACATGAGCGAACGTTATATTTGTGAATGCACAGTCCATTCGCAAATACGTTCACTTGTAACCTGCACACATATGAAGTATTTGAACATCTGTTGTTCGAATACTTCATAGCCGTGCAATTGCACGGCAACATTTTAATGGTAAACCTGGCCAAACATGCTGTTAAACAAGTTGTAGCATTCTTTTCTCTGCAGTATGGCCTATTGCAAACTATGCATGAAGTGAATCCGCTATCCTTTATATTAGCTGAAATGGGTAATAAGACTTCAGTGCACATTTGTATGGCACACAGAAAAGTGGCTGAAATTTGAGCCACTGCTTTGCAGAACTGAATATCTCTTAATTATGTACATGTCTGGAACTGCAGTTTGCCAATTGATCAGAAAATGGTGCTGTACGTTTATTTCAGATTTTCACGATGAACAAGAAAAGGTGGCTGATTTTATGCAACAATTGGCTATTAATTTGTCTAACTTAACTGTCTGATTGAACTGTGTTTGTTTGGGTGGTCGGGTAATATAATTGGAAATGTTGGTACCAGCATAATGCAAAGTATAATTACTTTTATCATAATTGTGCTTTTCATAGCTCCTATATACTCTGTTCTTAAAGGTTTATTAGTGAATTGCTTTTTTTTTTAGAAAAAGTTCACATGTGATGGTTACAGTTCCTAAACAAAAGTATCCTAAGGTTCATATGCTTGACAAAGACATGGTTTAGAATAATCTGGGATGGTGATGCTTTATAATATCTGAGGGAGGAACTGAAATGCTTATGTTATTTTTATGTCTTTTAATGTTTCTATTTTTATATGCAGCCAGCTTAAAGTATTGAAACAGTTTTACATATGTGTATATTTCACTTAACTAAGAAGAACAGCTTGACTTTGTTAAAGTTCATTAGAGCTTAGCAAACAGATGGTAAATGTTTCTTGTAATCATTTAGCCTTGAAAGAAAGTTAGGTATTCTGTAGGAGATACGTCTGCTGAAAAGGAACACATAAACCTGTCAAAAGAAGTACTGCATCTTTCTATAAGCATACCTTGTTATCTGTTTACTCCTTACAGCCTTGGAAACTTCTGTTTATGTGTAATCAAAAGCTGGGAAAGCTTTGAATTTTTTATGAACCAATCCTTTCTTTTTTCTACATTTAAGATATAAAAGAAGTTGCATCCGAGTATAGAGAGGAATTTCTCTATGTTGGGAGATGCTAAGTATCTCTGACTGTGTCTGAAATTGAACAGCTCCTTTATATTATCTGCTAACAAATATTCCTTTTACATTTTTTTTTTAAATGTCTGTTTCCAGCTTTTGTGACATACATCCACAGCTATTTGGCAGATTGAGCTTTTATACAGTTGTATCTTCTCATCTTCATTTGAACCTATGTCACATTTTACAAGACTTCGTGTTAATGAGAACTCTCAAACAACCCCCCCTCCCATAACCTACTAACTTAAAAACACACAAAACAGTTAGTTATGTACTCACCATAACGATCGATGTATGTGGTCCATCTCGCCTACATTCTTTACTCACGGGTTCGGAGCACAGAATCGGCTCCGACTCGACCAACTATTTTTCTAGCATGAAGTCTCTAATTGGCTGGGCTAACCCGGTATCCCAAGATACACCTCACCCTAGCCCCAGATCTTGTTTGCAACCATACCAATCATAACCCATACATTACCAACTCTGGAAGGAATTCCAACCAAGGAAAGAAAGGCAACTGACCTTGAAGGGTTCACAGAGCCAATGTTCCTCCAAATCCTCTAGGAAGGGGGCAGGTGGGAGGGTACGTAAGAATGTAGGCGAGATGGACCACATACATCGATCGTTATGGTGAGTACATAACTAATTGATGTTATGTGGTCCTATCTCGCCTCCATTCTTTACTCACGGGACAGCGTCCCCAGCACCTCTATCCTGGGAGGCTCATAGAAAGATACTCCTGAGAACTGTGGAACCAAAGGAAGCCCGGCCCCTAGAAGCCACGTCCAGCTTGTAATGAGTGATAAAGGTGTGAGGAGAGGCCCAGGTGGCCGCAGCACAAATATCATCCAGTGAAAGCCTGGAATGGAAAGCTATCGATGTAGACATTGCCCTGGTAGAGTGAGCTCTGACGGGAAAAGGTAAACTTCTGCCTGCTGCCGAGTATATGAAGGAAATACAATCTTTAATCCATTTGGAAATTGTGCACTTGGAAACAGGACAACCTGCTCTGTTGTCTGAAAAGGACACAAACAGTTGATCAGACTTCCTAACCTGTTTAGTCCTGAGTAAATAGAACCTCAATTGCCCGTGTACATCCAACTGATGGAACCTGAACTCTGCTTTATTGGAAAAATTTGGAAAGAACACTGGTAACTCGATAGATTGATGGAGATTAACAGTGGATGACACCTTTGGAAGGAAGGATGTGTTAAGTCTCAGTGAAACTCTGTCCTTATGAAAGGTCAGATACGGAGGTTTAATGGACAGAGCTTGAAGTTCTGATACTCTTCTGGCCGATGTAATGGCTATTAGAAACGCCGTTTTCCAAGATAAAAATTTCAGTTCACAGGTTGCAGCTGGTTCAAAGGGTGGTGAAGTGATGGCTTGTAGCACAAGGTTTTGGTCCCATGGCATGACAGGCTCTGACACAGGAGGGGAAAGTAGTCAGGTGCCTTTCAAGAAGGCCTTGCAGAGTTTATGGCCCATAAGAGAGGGCTCGTAAGATGTATGGAAGTTGGAGATTGCAGCCAATTGCACTTTGATGGTAAAGGGTGCAGAGCCCTGACAGAAAAGCATGGCTAAAAAAATCTAGAACCGATGGAATAGGGGCTGTGAAGGGGTCCAAACCAATGGAATAGGGGCTGTGAAAGGGTCCAAACCTTGGGCCTGAGCCCAAATGGAGAATCTCTTCCATTTGCTGGAATAGATTTTCCTGGTAGAAGACTTATAAAATGAAGACAAGATGTGTACTACC
Source organism: Protopterus annectens (assembly GCF_019279795.1). NCBI lineage: Eukaryota > Metazoa > Chordata > Ceratodontiformes > Protopteridae > Protopterus > Protopterus annectens. Next base: position 796,484,896 of record NC_056737.1, read on the forward strand.
TCCGGTGAAAAAGAATGCCGTCTAATTATTGATGGAAGTGGAGTAGCCAGGCTGTCAGCCTGAGAGTTCGCAGGGATGGATGGAGCTGGCCTGACATGTGAGTCAGCAAGTCTGGCACTGGGTCAAGAGTCCAAGGACCATCCACTGCGTACTTCTGAAGAAAGGGGAACCATACTTGTTGAGGCCAGTGTGGAGCAATAAGAATCATCCTGCTTCCCGAGGATATGGCTTTCTGAATCACTCTTGGTAACAGAGGAAACGGAGGGAAAGCGTAGATCAGACTGGGAGGCTAATCGTGGGCTACAGTGTCCCTGGGTGACTCCCCCTGTGGGGGGATCAGTGTGAAGTACTCGCTGCATTTGACATTGAGGGGACTGGCAAAGAGATCGCAGAAAGGGTGACCCCACCTGTTGAAAATTTGAACAGCCACTCGGTTGTTCAGGGACCACTCGTAAGGCATCAGAATCGCTCTGCTCAGCCTGTCTGCTATCACGTTGGACTTTCCCTGGATGTGCGTTGCCACTAAGAACCGTTCGGAAGATACTTCCCAATGCCACACTCGCATGGCCTCTCAGCAGAGGGGATAAGACTTGGTTCCCCCCTTGCTTGTTCAGGTACCACACTACGGACATGTTGTCGGAGTGAATCGCAATCGTTCCCAGAGGTAGAGAGTCTTGGAGTGCTCGCAACTCTAGAAACACCGCTCTCATCTCCAGAACATTGATGTACCTCGTGATCTTGCCACGTGCCTTGGACCGTCCTGTCAAGATAATGTCCCCCCACCCCATCTGGGAGGTGTCCGTGGTCACCGTGGCCACTGGAGACATAGGAATCAAGTTCCTCCCTTTGTCCAGATTGGCGGAACGTAGCCACCAGCAGAGGTCCTGTTTGCACCATTCCGTGAGAAGTATCAAGTGGGAAAGAGGAAGTTTCTGAAATGACCACTGGGCAGAAAGGAGCCATTGCAGAATCCGCATATGTAATCTGGCCAGAGGCACCAGCATGATGGTGGCGGCCATGGAACCCAAAAGCTGGAGAACTAACCTGGCTTGAACTCTTTTGAGGGGCAACAGTGCGTGGATCTGAAACTGCAGTACCCTTATTCTCTCTTGTGGTAGAAAGGCTCGCATCTGAATAGAGTCTAGCTCTGCGCCTATAAAAACAACACGCTGTGAGGGCAGCAAGGCAGACTTTTCCCAGTTTAAAGTAATTCCTAATTGTTGACACAGTGCTATGGTAGTCTCCCTGGCTTGAACGAGCAGATGCCTGGTGGGGGCGGTGAGAAGCCAGTCATCCAGATACTGAAACAGCTGGAATCCCTGATGTCTCAGGTGAGCTGTCACCACTGCCAAACACTTGGTAAACACCCTGGGGGCTGTGGTGAGACCAAAGGGCAGGGCACGAAACTGGAAGTGACTGTCTCCCAGCCGGAAGCGTAAGTGACTCCTGGATGCCTTGTCCATCTTGATGTGGTAGTAGGCATCCTTGAGATCGATGGAGCACATCCATACTCCTTTTTCCAGCAATGGAAAAATGGACTGAAGCGTGACCACTTGTACTTCAGAACGTAGTGATTCAGTCGACTGACATCCAGAATGGGTCTCAGGTCCCCTGTTCTTTTCGGCACCAAAAAGAGTCTTGAGTTAAGTTCCTGATCCGATATGGTCTGAGGGGACTGGTCGGATGACTCCTTTTTCTATCAGCTTTGTAACTTCTAGTGCTGCCTGATCCCGTTGACTGGGTGGAATGTCCGGGATTCTCCTGACTGGTGGGGGTGTTGATACAAAGGGAATAGCGTAACCTCTGGTAACTATTCGAAGCACCCAATGATCCTGGGTGATGCTTTCCCAGGCTTCCGGATGCAACGAAAATCGGCCCCCGACTGGCTCTGGAACAGCACAGTCGGGCAACACCTCAGGAACGCTGGAAGGAAGAACCACGACAGGAATCGTGTTCTCCCGAGTTGCGGGGGGCCTCCTCTGCCTCTAGGACGGCGTCTTCCAGAATAATTTCCCCCTCCTCTGCCACTGGAGGGGGACTCACCATGAGCTGTAGGGAAAAGCCTCTGAGACTTCTTGAACCACATTTTCCCCCCTCTCTGAGCCTTGGTGTAAGGCCTAGAAGGGAGATAGAAACGGGCCCCTATGGCACATAGTGTCTTTCCCTCTTGTTCGCATCTGGTGAGGGTGTCTTTCACTTTGGTCCCGAAAAGAGAGGACCCATCAAAGGGGGCGTCAGTGAAGGAAAACTTAAAGTGTCCGCGAAATGACACAGGCGCATCCAGGCTTGCCTTCTGAGAGCCACACCTGAGCCAGCTGCCCTATTCGCCCCTTCAGCTGCATAAGATGTGAGCCTCATGAACGAGTGGACAATGGAACCAAGGGTAGACAACTGGGCGTTAACAGTTTGCGTTACCGCCTCAGGCATGTTACCCATCAGAGTATCTCCTAGCTCCTTAAGGAGATCTCTTTGGAGCTGAGTGAAATGGCAAAGGTAATTCAGCGACCGCAAGGTAAAGGTCGCTGAAGACAGGGTACGCTTCCCGTACCGGTCCATACTCCTGGACTCATTGTTAGTAGGCTTAGACTTGGTACTAGAAGGGTTAGACTTGGTACTAGAAGGCGGAGACTACTCCAAGGCCCCCTCAAAGGAGGGCTTGATCAAACCCTTGAAAATCAATTTATTTTTACTTTCCTGCACCACCCTAGGGCTAAAAACATGACACAGACTGTAGGGCTCTTGCAAGTGAATAGCACCAAGACAATAAACACAGATGGCGTGTCCATCTGTAATGGACATTTTATAGCCACATTTTGTACACTTTTTAAACACAGAGGGTTTATGTTCCTTTAGTTCTTTCAACATGGCAAGCAACCGCTCCACACACAACCGACAGAGTCAAACACAAAAGGAGGGCGGGAAGACCAACAAGCACTTCAATGGACAAGGAAACTCTAACTTAAATGCTTCCTAACAGGGAGTAACCACTAACACAAAAGCACAACACAACAAGGAAACACTCTGCAGAGGACTAGGTCCTCTAACTTAAACAGGCTAGCCCGCGAAAAACAGTAGGGATACCACAAAACACCAAACTCTCAAAACCTCATGCAACAACTACACAAGTACGATAGCTATCAAAATAGCTTTTGTCAAAAGAAAGACTGCTAAAATACTGAAAGTATTTTAAAAGGGTACTTAGCCACAGCCAAGCGAGACCATGTCCTAACTATACGAGCGGCAAACGAGATCTGGGGCTAGGGCGAGGTGCATCTTGGGATACCGGGTTAGCCCAGCCAATTAGAGACTTCATGCTAGAAAAATAGTTGGCCGAGTCGGAGCCGAGAACCCGTGAGTAAAGAATGGAGGCGAGATAGGACCACATAACATCTATGTATACCTTCAAATAATGAAGTTTAACCATCCTGATGAGAACAACTGTCCCAAACTGACAGCTACACACACACACACACACACACACACACACACACACACACACACGCTCGCAAAAACCTAACCAAAAATTAGGGTTATCTATGCTAAGACGCATGTTACTGCCTGTGCTCCTATTTACACTAACTGCTGTCTCTTCTTGTTTTATCTTTATTACTCTCCCAGATATGAAAAACAATTTGCATGTTTTCTGAAGACACCAACTTCCAGCATCAAGAAAAAGAGCACTGGCCACCCTCAAACAAAACTAAATGATACACTGTTTTAGCAAATGTATTATTTAGTAACCAGAAAAACTGCTATCTCTTACTCACTTCCAATAATTTAAAACTTTATTTTTTTATTGAACTGCTTGCATCTGTACCTTTTAATTTTACATTTCTCTCATTAAACAATGTCCAAACCTCTTGATTTATTGCCTTCCCAACCACAGACTCCAGTTGAAATCCAAGGTACACTCAATTCATCTGATCAACTCCTCTGTTTTTTCCTCTCTCTCTCTCAAGCATTTTCCTTTGGAACACTGGAAAAAGGTTTCACTGGCAAAGTCTTTCTATAAGCTTCACCATTAGAAACATGAGAAGTAGAGCCCCCTTCTGTTTGATGGCTCTCCCCTTGTTGGAGACAAACTTTTGTACTTCCCCCTTAGCTTGTTCGACATCAAAAATGACTTTTATCCTAAAGGAAAAGTATCCTGAAGACAGATGGATACAGCACCTTGAATTTCACACCTGCCTCGTGACATTCCCTGATTTCTGGTATAAATTAAGTTTTCTTCTACCTGGTGTACAGTGAATAATCATTTTCCACAAAGAATCTACTGTCTCAAACTTTTAATACTTTGCCCTTTTGTCAGACTCGACTCTTTCTGCTGGTTGGACTGCATTTTTACTAATATAGGCCTTGGCTGCTTTCTTATGGCCACGTTTGGAGCACACACATGATGTTCCCCTTTCAATTAACAGATCCTGTTGTGGAATACCAGTCCAGTTGCTTACTTGTGCTTTCATAAAATTAATACAGCCTATTCCTTCTAGTTTCCTCTGGTACAGCAGAAAATCTCAGGTTTTCCTTTGCTGCTCTGTCCTCTAATTCTATCATTTCTGAAACATGTCTTCTTGATACTCAGCCAGTCTTTTCTTCATTTCAACCTCTGATTTTTACAGTTTTATCAGAATATCTGTTTAAAGCTTCTTCCAGTTGTTCTAGCCTTTTGTTATTTTAGTTGATATATTCCTTTACTATTTCATTTATTTGAATCAGCTCTGAGCACATTTGACTTTTTATGTCTAGTTTACTGGAAGCTGTGTCTTGTATCATAGGTTCATAGGTAGGTACTAGGCTATCTGCCCGAGGGCATTTATACGCCTAGCCAGAGTGTGTCGGCTTTCGCTGCCCCATTGATTAATTAACTGATCCCCTGTCAAGCAGAGCCAATGAAGTGATCCCAGGGGTGTATTTTCTGTTACCCATCCACTCGTCATGGTTTCTCTTGAAGAGTGTTAGTGTGGGGCTCTGCCTGATGTAATTTGGAATTTTTTCCAAAGCATGGGGAGCCTCTGTGAGAGGAATCTATACATCCAGCATGTTCTATTGATTGTTCTGGCGAGGTTTAGCTCACTAGAGCAGGTGGCTCGCAGTGACTTGAATTTCTTTAGGTGGAGTATGTCCATCAATTCTGAGTTGGACATGGCTTTGTAAGTCAGGCAGAGATCACCTCTGAGTAAGCGATATGCCACTGTGTACAGCCGGAGTTTTTTCAGTCAGGCTGCATAGGACATATGTTTGAGACCAGTCATCCTCTTGGTGAGGTACTTTTGTGGTCTTTCCAGTTGTTGGAAGTGTCTTGTGAGGTACATCCCAAATGGGGCATTGTACTCTATGATGAGTCTAATGAGTGACGAGTAGAGGGGCACTATAACCTCATTGTTTCTAGATGCGAACCCTTTAGTAATTAGATGGACCACATAGAAGGATTTCCTAACTACTTTGGCAATATGATTGTCAAAGGAGAGATTACTATCTACCTGGGTCCCCAGATCTCTTATTACCACTTCTGTATTATGGGGGCTGCCACCTATGTGGTAATTCATGGGTGTTTTGTTTTCCCCAAATGGGATGACTATGCATTTTTTGGCATTTAACTTGAGGCCATGACTTTGACACCAGATGTCCATCTCAGTAAGGCCCTTTTGGAGGATGGCTGTGTCAGCTGGAGAGTCAATTATGGCTCCCAGTTTGCAGTCATCAGCAAACTTGGTTAGCCATGGTCCTCCTGTGTTTGCCTGTACTTCTGAGAAGTATTTGCTGAACAGCAGGGGTCCCAGGACCGAGCCTTGCGGGACACCACTTGTGACTGGTTTAGAGTCGGACCTGAAGCCCGCTATTCTTACCATGTGAGTTCTGTCTGTAAGCCAGTTGGCAACCCATCTCATGACAAAGGGGTTTATGTTCAGGCTGGTGAGTTTTTCTGTAATACCCAAGTGGGGAATGCTGTTGAAAGCCTTGGCGAGGTCAAAGCAGGCTGTGTGAACCACCTTTTCCTCATCTATGGCTTGGTGACTGTCTTGAAGAAGTCAACCAGGTTTAGTAGGCATGATCTGCCCTTAACAAAGCCGAACTGGGTTGGGTCAAGTGTTTGGAGGTTCCCAATGTCTTTGTTAATGAGTTCCATGATGACGCGCTCCATAGCCTTGCAGACCAGGCTAGTCAAGCTTATGGGGTGATAGTTACCAGGGTCAGTTGTGGCCCCTCCTTTGTGGAGAGGAATAACCGTTGCTGTACGCCATTCTATGGGCATGTAGCCTGTGGAGAGGCTGAGTTTGAACAGCGGGTTTAGGTGGGTGGTTAGTTTGTTCTGTAGTTCATGCAAGATGCAGCCAAGGACACCATCTGGTCCCACTGATGCTGTGTTTTTGGCTTTTGAAAGGAATGTTTTCACCTGTGCATCTGTGATTTTGTGCTATTTTGCACTAGTTCAGTGCATATCTGCGAGTTGCCACTTAGATTCTTAACATAGCTAAAGAAGGCTTTGTGGTTATCTTTTGCATCCTTGGCTATTTTTCTTTCGAAGTTAGCCTTGGGTGATTTCATGAGGGACCTCAGTTTCTTACTGATACTGATCAGGGATGTCTTTCCTTCTTGGGATTTGCTTTTTTTCTGAACTAGTTTCCTCCTTCTATTGTATAGCCTGTTTATTGCAGGGGTCCACGAAACTGGTTTCCTTCTCTTAGAGGAGTGAGTCTTGGTTTTGCTACTGATGGCACGATCCATGCATCCTTGTAGGTGCTCATAGAGTGCATTTGTAAAGGTTTCTGCATCTTGGGCAGTGTTATCCTTTAGCGTGGAGGCTGTGAAACTTACCACCTCTGTCTTAAGTAAGGTGAAGTTTGCTTTAGAAAAGTTTTTAATGTGGTTTTGGTGTTGGGGTGTAGACATCCAGAGTGATTAGTTTATGGTCTGATCTAACGAGTGACGGGTTGACCTCTGGTGTGGAACACCTGTCACCCATGTTGGTGAGGACCAGGTCCAATATGTTTTCACCTCTGGTAGGGGAGTTTACCAGCTGATCCGGGGCATTTGAGTTGATGAAATTCAGGAAGTGCTGGGTCTGGAAATTTGTACTCAAGTAGTTTTCCCAGTGAATGGTAGGGTAATTGAACTCACCCAATATCAGGGTGTTTGGTAGGACCTTCATGTTTTCCAGTGTCTCCAGAAAGGTGGAGTGGTGGTCCTGGGTCATGAAGGATGATCTGTAGCACGCCACAATTTGCATTGCAGATTTGCCCAATGTTAGTTGCACATGGATGATCTCAGAGCTGTCATGCTGTGCCACTAACCTGGAGGTGTAGGTATCCTTGATGAATATGAATACACCCCCACCTTTTGTGTTTCGGTCCATGTTCTGTGGCCGAAACGTGTGGTATGAGTTGTAGCCCGGTAGTGCTGGGGTGCTCCCTGGAGCCTTGAACCAGGTTTCAGTTACTGCACAAATGTCGACATTCTCCATACTGAGGAGTGCTTCGAGCACGTGCATTTTGAGATTTAAATTCCTGGCGTTGAGTAGCATAACCCTCATTTTTTTGTTAATTGTGCTGTTTACGGAGGTGGGTTTGACTTTTGAGCCTTTCCTAAAAAAGGCACTATGGGGCAGCAAGAGCCTTGGCCAGTATTCGAAAGACTAGGGGTGACAGGTGCAAGCCGTGTCTTGCGAAGCAACGCAGCTTGCCGAGCATGTTGTCCCAGGCTGACAGACACTGGAACCCCTTTGAATGACACCAGAAGCTTAGACAATTGTTGAAATTGCTCATTTTTTCTTTATACTGAGGTATCATTCTTGGTGAGGGCAGGATGCTACTCAGAGTCAGGGTCATACCAGCTTGGGCTACATGATCAGAGAGCTCGTCCATGTCTCTTTTCATGTAGTCCAGGGAGGTACTTCTCAGGTCATTCACACCAACATGAACAATGACAGAGTCATATTTGTACTTGTTCTGGAGTGACCCAAGTGCTTGTGTTATGTGGTGGATTCTGGCTCCCAACAGGCAGCTAACAGTAACCTTCTGCTTATCCAGCCTAGTGAGTGGGACGTCAGTGTGCCTGACTATAGAGTCACCTATTACTAGTGTGTTGGATATGTTATTTCGCCTTAAGGCAAAGCTTTAAAGCTGGAACTTTAACTGCTTTTTGCTGGACAGCTTCAGGATTCTCCCCAGTCAGTGTTTTATGTTTATCTTTTCTAGTTGATTTCTTTCAGGTTCTCGATTTCTTCTTTGCTGTCATTGAGGCAGAGTACTTTCTAGACAGTAACTGAATTTACTAGCAGTGACAGTTCCTGGCCCTTGTCTTTCAGTTTATTTTTTCACACAGGGAGAGCTAAGTTAAGTTGCTGATCAGTGTGCAGACATCTTGGAAAAGGGATGGGGGTGCTCTTATTTTAAATGTCCTTGTGGTTAAGTTAGAGAAAGGAAGGGTGGAATGATGCACTGCATTGGCCCCAAGACACATCATAGGAGAACAGCTTGATGGAGAGAATAAAGGAATAGGACAGTGCTACATATAGTCTTCTGTACAGCTAAACCTTAAAGAAGGAGAAGAGAGGTTCCAAGAATCAAGGAAGAGAATGACTTGAAGAAAACTGAAGTCTTGAACCTTGAAGAGTTCAGCCAACTGATGTGAGACTGTACGAAAAAGGTCAGAATTCTGAATGTAGTCCTAAACAAGAAAGACGGAATCAGGATATTCAAGTGAAGACACCATTTGCAAGCAGTGACTGTGAGTGGCAGGGAAGGGAAAGGCAAGAAAAAAATATGATGGTATATGATTTTATCAGAGTGGTTTGTGATGAACAGGGCAAGGTCAAGCATAAATTATGAGATTGGGAGAAACTGAGGGAAAAAACAAGGTATGGGAAGGAGTCAGGGATGCAGTCCGCAGGATTATGGAATGTGTTTTGAAAAGTCTCAGGAGAGGACCAATGTGCAACACGGAAAGTTAAGACTAGTTATTAGGACAAAATGCAGTGCATACAAGAAGTGGAACAGGGTAGAAGGACAGATAGAGCAGGCAAAGTACAATGAAGCAAACTGAAGGATAACATGGAAGCTGAGGGCAGGACAGCTGAAATATGAAAGGAAGTTGACAAAAATAAGGTCAAAATAGGGAAAATGATTCTTAAAGTATACAACAAAGAAAGATGGAAGGAAGAGAAGCATATACTTGGCTAGGCTAAATAAAGGTGAGAAAGAGATTATGTAAGATTGTTGAAAAAAAATGTACTGAATGGATATTTTGGTATACTCCACAAGGGAAAGCAAGAGAGGGTTCCATGCTGGGAGGGAGGTAAGCTAGAGCAGGAAGTGCAGAAAACAGACACCAGGGATAAAGAGGGGGGAGACTGAAAGGAACCAACTTCCTAGATGAGGAATAAAGCAAAGGGAACAAATGGGCTGCCTCCCAAAACCCTCCAGAATCTAGTTATGTGCTAGGAAATCCCCTGACCAAAGTTTTCAGCAGATGACTGGCCACTGCAGAAGGGCCCAAGGACTGAAAATAAACAACTGAGAAACTTTTCTTAGGAAAAAAATACAAGGATCTACAGGCTTGACTGACAAAAAGTAGTGGCTAGAAAGTCATCAAAAGAATCTTTAGGGAAAGACTGGCAACAATCTACCACATAACAACCAGCAAGGGCTCATGGCCAGAAGAGCTGTCAGTCAAGCTTGACTGAATATTATTACGAACGGGTACAGAAGAACTTGACTAGGGAGTAGTGGCAGATGAGGTCTATCCTGACTTTGGCAAAGACTTAATTTAGAACCACACAAGAGGCTAATAGAAAACCTAGAGAAATTGGGGGTAGGATCGTGACCAAAGAAGTGGACTGCTGTGTGGTTAAATGGTAAGAGACAGAGAGATATGGTGAAAGGAGAATGTCAAGCATAAGGAAAGACAGTGACTAGTGGAGTATGACAGAGGTCAGTTCCTCCATTGCTTTTTAGTATGTTTGCTTCAGACATCTGACAAAACATAGAAGAGTCTCAAACACTTTGTTGACAATACATATGTAGGGGCAGCAGTAGAGGAAGGGAGAGGAAGAGTTTAAGAAAAGACCTGGCAAGGCTGACCATGGAGGCCGAAAGGTGGCAGCTGAGGTTCAATGCAGAGAAATGTAAATTACTGTACATCAACCACAACATTCATGATGTGAAGTATGAGAGAGGGAGAAAGTGATACCAGCACAGCATGAAAAGGGTCTGGTAGAATTGATCACACCTGGACATAGCTGTCAGGAACAGACTGAAGGGACACTGGCAGCAACCAGCAGAATGCTAGAGTGCATCTTTAACAGGCAAGACTAAAGAAGCAAAGGGGTAATTATTATGCATTTCTGAAGGACATACAAGGAGAGGGCTATCAGGCTGGTGGAATGAGTCCAAAGGAAATTTGATCTCAATACCTTGGTTCCTTTGCAAATTTCTTCCAGTGAATTCCAGCTCCCTCTTGCTTATTTTCTTTACCTCTACGTGTAGTTATCCCTTTTGACAAAATCTCCTTTCACCATTTCCATGTTGGTTTGGTTCTTATAATACTCTCTGAATATAATATTCTGTGTGGCTGTTGTTATTCTCCTTAAGGAACTGCACCCCAAATCCTACTGTTTCCTTATTTCTCAAACTTAACCCAGGTTTCATCATCCCTTTCCAATTTGATTTATAAACTTCTGCTTGTGTAATGAGCCTTAACTGTGTAGCTTTAAAGTACCCATTCAAATCAGGTAATTTTAAACCACCTTGTTCTATGGGAAGGATCAACTTATGCCATTTAACTCTTGCTCTCTTCCCCTCCCAAACAAATTCCTTCAACTCTTAATTATTGTCCACAACTTCTCTTCTAGGTTAGGTGGAAAAAGAGAGGTAAATGTTGACTTGTTTTCTGGGAATGTAATGAACTGGCAGATTTTAAAAATTCCCTACAGAGTAATCAGTCAGAAATGCTAGGGGATCAAACGGCTATAACTAAGGAAATGATTCTTTTGAGCTGGAACATGGGATATAAACTGCCTACACATTGTAAGCCTAACTAAATGTAATGCTATTGGTGGACAAAAAAGCAACTATTAGAAAAAGCAATCAAAGTCTGAACCAACTACAACTGAAGTAGTGAATATTGTTAAGGAGATAAAAGAACTAGAGGTGAGATCTTCAAAAAAGGGAAGGAGAAAATTACATTCAAATAAATGCAATTTGCGAATAATATTAAGGAGGAGAAGTGAAGTTTAAACAAAGGCAGGAATTGAAAAATGTATGTAATGCTGAAATGAGTAAAAAAATATGAGTAATGTATAATGCATGAATATGATTAATATGGTCTGATTTTCTGTTTATATATATATATATATATATATATATATATATATATATATATATATACTACACTACAAAGACAAACAAAACCAATCTGTGCTGCTGCCTCAAGAAAAATCCACAGGCATGAAATGATCCAAAGATACTGGTAAAAAACACAGGTTTAAATACTCAAAACAGTCAAATAGCATAAAATCCATATAAATCAAGTAAAAATACAACTGTAGTGTACCCAACATAGTCAAGCGCTTTCGTCCTGCTCTCTACACTAAAAACAATATAAATATATATATATATATATATATATATATATATATATATATATATAGCCGAGACCATATGATCAACTTTTGAAATTCCGATCGTGCAGAACGGGCATCTCTGTATAGTGCGGAATGGGATGATTCCCATCTTCTGCACTGTAGTGCGATCTTGCAGTTGGTATATTTAAACTGCATGGGTTGTGGGGGTGCAGGGGGGCTTGTTAGCAACGTGTAGATAATTTTTTTTTTGTTTACATGTTTGAAACTTCAAAAGTCGCTCATATGGTCTCGGCCATATGGAAATTGGGTTTTTGAAATTTTGATCATGTATAGTAGACCCATATGTATATATATTATATATGAGTTTGTGTGTGTGTGTGTGTGTGTGTGTGTGTGTGTGTGTGTATATATATATATATATATATATATATATATATATATATATATATATATATATATATATACATACACACACACCCATATGTGTGTGCTTTGTGTGTGCGCACACTGCACATTGTCTTATAAAGAAAGTAATGAAAGTGTTTAAAAACAAATGAAATAAATACATCAGAAAGGTGCAAGGACTGAAGGAGAAAGGATATGACGAGAGACTGCAGGAGCTAAAGCTTATGTGACATAAGGCCAGAAGATGCACTGTGGCTATGATATGGATACAGAAGATCATGACAAGCAGATGTGAAGGGGTTTTCCTGAAAAGGAAGGACTGGGGGGCGGTTATGAGATACATGCCCTTTTAACCACAAACTCTTAAGAATTTAGTATCATTACATTTGATAATCACACAAGGATTAAAGAAGACGGCCTAAAGAATGAGAAAGTGCTTGGAATGCAATAAAATAACAGCACTTAAGAAGCAGAAAAACAAATACTTTGCACAAAACCTCATATGTATTTAAGCAGAAAAAGCATGTAACTACAATTCATTTTCATGCTTCTTTACAGAACTTTTCATACAAAATAAAACTTTCAAGTTGTAACACTGCAAGGTGTAATACCAATACCTAAATTAAATATATGAAATTGTATCTACCATTGTTAATTACATTCAATCAAACTATTATTCAATTAACTAATGTCCCCACCATGACATAGGTTAAAATGTTCTGCAATAGGACTAGTTGTTTTATTCTTCACATCCCTGAAAAGTACACATGTTATAAGTGAAAAAGCCATGAGCTGACACAACAATAGGCTGGAGGATTAGGATTATCTAAATTCTTGTGTCGCTACAAAAAAAAAAAAAAAATCTGCTTTATTTTTTGTATCTACCATTGTTTGTCAGCTGAAATCAAGGAAAATTCTGCCTTCAGTAGGAATGCAGACAAGTAGTCCCAAGTGATTTTCAGTGATCAATAGGTCTAGAAATTCTGAGCTTACTGAGCTTGCCACTGCCTTATATAAGCACTCATGCTGCTGTCACCTTCAGAATGTACAGTACAATGCAGCTAGCAGAAGTTTTTTTACACATGAAACCTTTACAGCTGCTGGAAGACGTACAAGAAGGAGGTACTCCCCTTAAAAGACACAAAGAAAAAGGAAAGGAAAGATGCACTTTTTTTTTTTTTTTTAAAGCCCGGTCCTCCTCTGACCATCAAATTTACCCTCCTGGCTGCCTTACTGACCTATCTGCTCTCCCTGTGTGACAACCTATGGCCCATCTATTCCATGGGGGGGGGGTGACAGGCAACTACCATGAGTGGTGCACTCATTCTAAGATGGATCTTTTTTTTTTTTTTTTTTTTTACTTCCCTAATGACCCAAATCCCCCATCCCCAACATAATTGTCAGAATTATATGCCACAACTGTGCATGATGTGATAAAGTGCCCCCCCCCAACTGTAGACAAGCACCTCCACGTAAATCCCTAGTTTCTGCCAGGGATTCTACTGTGGAGTGTGTGCCCACAAGAACATGCAGCTCCCCTTCCCCCAAAGAGAAGCAATAGGCTTTCAGTCTCCTTTCCTCTCTTACCCTGTCAACTTCAACAGGCACACAAGCCACCAGTAGACCTTGGACTTGGATTGTAGGCTGAGATCTATCTCTCTGTGCTAATGGAGCTGGCTGAAAATTATATTATATGATGGACCACATTAAGAATCTGTTTCAGGAGAAAAGTGCATGTTCTAAAAACAAACCATAAAAGCAGAATGACAAACAAGAAAACTGAATAGTTCGTACTGAGTGTGCAAACATAAGGAGACTGGATATACCCCATCTATAGAGAAATCATCAAGCTACAGTGAAAAGAATTTCCAAATTGTGAGATAAGCACTGGAAGCATTTGGGACTGTCAACCGGAATAGTAAGGATACCCAAAAAATCAGCTACAGTTAACCAGTAGTTATGTGTTGAATGCTAATGGCTTCCTAACATAAAGATAAAAGTCACATTTCCTCTTGCATAGTGGTGCAGCAGGCAAGAATGGGGATCACATGACTTAAACAAGTAGACAGCATAGCGGTTAATGCATGGCTGCTTACACTGAATATCAACTATGCTACAAACGTCCAGATTTTCACAGAATATCCAGATTTTTTTGACTCATTTTTGGCATGTTTCTCATAAAAATGTAGTTATCTGGCAAATCACTGACAAATATTGAGGAGTGGAGGCAGAAAATAATAGCAGACATTTAATTTTCAGACTTCATATCCTTCAGAAAAATCATGCTAATGCAATACCTGGTATTCTATTCACTTTCTAAGTTTGTAAGAGCAATATTTAAAAAGTGTCCATATTTTGGGGACTCTGACCCCCCCCCCATTATTTGTGGCTTTGTCCAGATTTCTTGCTCTAAGAAGTTGAGAGGTACGATGCTATGCTCTGCAAAATGTTCCATGGCATTCCAAATTCAAAACATTTAGTTACCAAATAGTGTTCAGAAGACTAATGCACTTCTGCATAAGAACTTACACTTAACTGGATGTAAACCACAAATGAAAACAGCTGCTGTCACATATGCTGCAATTCCTATATGTTCAGCATATTGTATAACATTTGATTTTGAAGGAATAAACAATTTTCAACAAGAATCCTGGCAAAGTTTCAAAATTATGTCTTCATGTATTCTTAACATATTCATGTCAAAATTTTATTTACCTTAACATATTCCAAATTATTTCATTATGTGCTTAATAAAATATTCCCAGTTTTTGTCACTGGTTGCAGTGTAATGACTTGTTTTCAAAATAATCTTGAGCAAAGTATTCTCATTCAAATTTCAGCTTGTGTAGCTCATTCTTCTTTGACACAGCAATAACACACTGTGGCAGTATTACAGCAACACTATAGTTGTTCCTCTGATGTCACAGTAGGATAATTGGGAAATTAATGAGTCTTTAGTTTAGTAAAATATGCGACATCTGCATCCTAAGAGATTGGGAATAAAAAAAGAAGAAAAAGATTAAAATGACCATTTATGACTTCTAGTTCTACAACCGCACCCCAACAACTTCTAATCAGTGTGTGTTTACATATGTATGTATGTATGCATGTGTGCACATGCAATTTGCATTTGCAAGATTTGCAAATGCAAATCCAGAAACTAATCACTAAAATTCAAAATAATGTTTTGTAAACTAAAATCAAGACAGACATATCTGAGTAACCTCCTTACTTCCAAGAACAATTGTTTAATATCTCACAATTTAACAGAGTTTCAAAGCTGAACTGTTTCCACTGCTGCTGTAGTACTTAATTATGCCTGCTACTTTTACAGGACTATAGTATCAAGATTGTGTGGTTTTCCCTGAACTTGAGTTCTAAAGCCAGCATTTTTACATTAAGGGGGCTTTCTGACTGTACTCTGCAGCAGAAGTGTGCTGTAGCAAACAAAATCTGATTTGGGGTCTGCTGACTGAAAGCTTATTGTGTGTTTTCATAGGATAGGATAAGACAGGATAGGATGATACCAGGCTACTGGCCCGGAGGCCCTTATAAGCCTAGCCAAGAATTTCACCCATGTTTCCACAAAGTCAGCATCTGTTTCCCCATGTCCAGCAGGGATACAGATGAGATCCCAGGAGTGTATTTTCCTGCTTGGTCTTGTAGGCCTTGCTGTTGTAAACAAAGAAGTTATGTACTCACCATAACGTTCCATGTGAGTTGTTCCATCTCGCCTTCATTCTTCACTGATGTGTTCGGAGCCGATCCTCGGCTCCGATACGGCCGTTTAGCAAAGCTCAAAGATTACCAGTAGCTCGAGACCAAGCCCCTTATCCCATGATGCACTGCTGGAATTACCTCAGATCTTGTTTGCTGCGTGTACCATATCCTAGTAAGAGGACTAATCTCCCCAGACAGGAGAAGCATTGAATAACCAGGATGAAGTCAGTCTCCAGGTCAACAGTCAGCCAGGTGGGGGAAGGAGGGAGGGACGTGAGAATGAAGGGGAGATGGAACAACTCACATGGAACGTTATGGTGAGTACATAACTTCTTTATGTGAAGTTGTTCAATCTCGCCGTTCATTCTTCACTGATCGGTAGTGCCCCTAGCACCCTAAATTCTGGGTGGCTCACGGGAATACATTTTTTCAGGAAGGTAGAACCAAAGGAAGCCCTGTCCCTGGAGGCCTTGTCCACTTTGTAATGAGTGATAAAAGTGTGAGGCTTAGACCAAGTGGCTGCAGCACAGATATTGTCAAGAGGTAACTTGGCTTGAAAGGCTGAAGAAGTACAGATTGCTCTAGTTGAATGCACCTTCACTTTATGCAACAAAGACCTATTAACAGATGAGTAAGTGTAGGTGATACAATCTGAAAGCCACTTAGAAAGGGTTGTTTTAGCCACTGGTCAACCTTTTCTGGCTTCAGAGAATGAAACAAAAAGTTGGTCTGACTTTCTGAAGTCTTTTGTTCTGTCCAGATAATATCTAAGCTATCGGTGAACATCAAGTTTGTGCAGCATGTATTCTAAATTGTTGGTATGGTTGGGGAAAAAAAACGGGCAACTCAACAACTTGATTTATGTTTGTCTCAGAACATACTTTAGGCAGGAAAAAAAAGGTTAGTCCTAAGGGATACTCTGTCAGGATGAAAAATCATATATGGAGGCTTGATAGATAATGCCTGAAACTCTGACCCTCTGTGGGCAGAAGTAATGGCCACTAGAAAAATAGTTTTCTATGACAGAAACTTGAGCTCAAAAGAAGATGCTGGTTCGAAGGGAGAAAGAATAATATGGGAAAGCATGAAATTCAAGCTCCAGGGAGAATAAGGAGTCTTCACTGGAGGTCTCATGTGAAAAGTACCTTTGAGGAAGGCCTTTGATAACTGGTGTTGCATAATATTCAGTCCATCAATACCTAGATGGAAATTAGATACAGCTGCTAACTGGACCCTAATGGTAGCAGCTGCAGCTCCTTCGTGAAAAATCTTGGTCAAGAATTATAGAATGGATGACAATGGAGCTTGGTAAGGATCAAGGTTTTTGTTAGAAGCCCAAATGGAAAATCTTTTCCACTTACTCAGATACAATTTTCTGGTGGAAGGTTTGTGGGAAGCCAACAAAATTTGACTTGTGTCATCTGAAAGGTTATGATGCCTGGCTATACGGGGAACTGGAGCAGCCAAGCAGTTAGCTTCAGTGACTGCAAGGAAGGATGGAGGTCCCCTGACGGGTGTGTCAGAAGGTCTGGAACTGGGTCCAGGGTCCATGGATCCTCCCAAGAGATGACAGTAAAGAAATGGAAACCAAATCTGCTGAGGCCAATGAGGGGCTATAAGAATGACAGTCCTTCCCAGTGACTTTGCTTTCTGTAAAAATCTGGAAATCAGAGGAATTGGGGGAAATGCATAGAGGAGACCCAGGGCCAATCGTGTACGAGTGCATCTCTTGGGGGTTCTCCCGAAGGGGGGATCAGGGCAAAGTAGCTTCTGCATTTGGTGTTGATGTGGCTGGCAAAAAGATCGCAGCAAGGCTGGACCCATTTGTGGAAAATCCTGTCCACAATCTCCTGTTTGAGGGACCACTCGTGTGGCAACAATACTGCCCTACTCAGCTTGTCTGCTATCATGCTGGATCTCCCTAGGATGTGTGTTGCCAACAGAAAGCGCTGGGATGACACAGTCCACTGCCAAACTCTGAGGGCTTCTCGACAAAGGGGGTAAGACTTGGTCCTGCCCTGTTTGTTCAAATTCCAGACCACTGACATGTTGTCTGTCTGTATATTGTCCCTAGAGGGAGAGAGTCCTGAAACTACTGCAATGCCAGAAGTACCGCTCTCATCTCTAGGACACTGATATGCAAATATGACTCTTGATCCATCCATGTGCCTTGGGCAGTCTTTCCCTGAAAATGCCCCCCCCCCCTATCAGGGAAGCATCCGTGGTCACAGTGGCTACTGGAGGGGGAAGTACAGCGGGGCGCCTATTGTAACATGTAGAGACGTCAACCACCACTGAAGATCCCTCTTGCAAGAGTTTGTAATCAGAATCATATGGTTCATTGGCAACTCCTGGTAAGACCATTGAGTGAACAGGAGCCACTGAAGAATCTGCATATGCATCATCACCAATGGAATGGCTAAAATTGCTGCCGCTATCAAACCTAGTACTTTCAAGACCTCTGCAGCTGGAGCTCTGTTCTTTGAAGCCAGTGATGTGATATGTTGGTGAAGAATTGTTACCCTTTCTACTGGAAGACATAGGGTGGTGGTTGAAGTGCCTAATTCTGCCCCTATAAAGATGATATGCTGCAATGGCGACAAGGCAGACTTTTCGAAGTTGACTGTAATGCCTAAGTGGTTGCAGAGTGTCAGAGTGGATTCTGTTGCCTGAATCAGTTGATGCCTGGTGGTGGAGGTAAGGAGCCAATTGTCTAGGTATGGAAACACCTGGAATCCTAGATGCCTCAAGTGAGCCGTGACCACTGCCATACATTTGGTAAACACTCTGGGGGCTGTAGTGAGACCAAAGGGCAGGGCTCAAAACTGGCAGTGACTGGCTCCCAGCTGGAAATGCAGATGATCTCTGGATGGTCTGGCCATTTTTATGTGGTAGTACGCATCCTTGAGATCGATCGAGCACATCCAATTGTCCTTCCCTAAAAAGGGGAGTATGGACTGAAGCGTGACCATCCAAAACTTTTTTTTACAAATTGGTTCAGTCTGCTGAGGTCCAAATGGGTCTCCAGTCCCCCTATTTTCTTTGGAACCAAATAAATTTTGAGTAACTTCCGAATCATGTTTGGTCTGCTGGGACTGGTTGGATAACTCTTTTGTCTAGCAACTTGCGGACCTCTATGGTTGCTTGTTCCCTGTAACTGAGTGGAATGTCCGGGATTCTCTTGACGGGAATGGGTGGAGCGGAGATCGGTATGAAATACCCTCTGGAAATGATGCTTTGTACCCATCTGTCGTTTGTGATATCTAACCAGGCTTCTGGGTACAAAGATAAGCGACCCCCGACCACCTCCAGAGCAGGACAGTCGGGCCTCCTCTCAGGAGTGCTGGTAGGGTTGGCCAGAGAAATTACCTCCGTCACCCTGGTGTTGCGGACCCCCCTCTGCCGCAAGAGCGGCGTCTTCCATTATTACCTCCTCCTCTGCCCCTGGAGGAAGGTTCTCCACGTGTGTCCTGAAAGACTCCTTGGGCATTACGGAACCACATCTTTCCTCCCCCTTGGCCTTTGGGGTAAGGTCGAGTAGGGGTAGAAAAGCGGACTCCGACGGCAGACAGAGTCCTTCCCTCCTGTTCACACCTGGTCAATGTTTCCTTTACCTTAGGCCCAAACAAGGAAGAGCCATCCAATGAGGTATTTACGAATGAAGACTTGAAGGGCTCCGCTAAAGAACAGAGGAGCATCCAGGCATGCCTACGAAGAGCAACCTCTGCTCCTGCAGTCCTACTTGATCCATCTGCTGCATATGATATGATGCACATGGACGAGTTCGCAATGGAATTAAGGGTAGCAAGCTGGGCAGAAACCTTGTCAGTGACACCTACAGCTGCAGCACCCTGAACAGTATCTCCCAACTCCTTAAGGAGGTGTCTTTGCAGTCTGGTGAAATGGGTCAGATAGTTCAGTGATCGAAGGGTGAAAGTCGCTGAACTGAACATGCATTTCCCATATCTATCCATGATTCCAGAATCTCTGTTAGGAGGATGATAGATGCAGAAGTTTCAGACAATTCCTTCTTGGTGGCTGCCGCCACCACCATGGCATCAACAGGGACTCCCTTAGACAAGAAGGTTTTATCCACTGGGGCAGAGATAAACTTATTCGGCCTCTGAGGGACAGGCTCCGTGGACTCCAGAGACTCCCATGCCCTACGAGAGACCAGTTGCATAAGCTCATCGTAGGGTGGAGACACCCAGGAGGTGGAAGGTGGAGACCCAAAAGCCTTCAGAAGAACCGACTCATCCTCAGTAGGGTTTATGGACTGCCAATCACCCCTCTGCCTAAGGATCTCAAGGATCTCTGCAAAGGAGATGTCCTTAGAGGGGGATTGAAGGGACCCTTCTGACTCATCCAAGTCAGTGTCAGATGTCAATGACTCCTGTGGGGAGTCTAAGTGCCTCCTCTTGCACACTCTCTTTCTGAGAACTTCCTCAGTGGGATCCTCTGGGGAAGTCTCAGAAGAGCAGGGGGTGCCCAGTGGGGCTACCTGAGGCTCTGGGTCTCCACGCTTGGGGTGGCCGATGGAAGCGGAAGCAGACACCAGCACTTTAGGGGAAGAAGATGCCAGACCTGGTGATGAGGAAGTCTTAGGAGGCAGTACTCGCCTCATGGCTCCGAAGGTATCACTGCTTCGATGGGAAGGAGTCAACGGACCTGAAGGAACCGTGATCTCTTCCTGCATCGATGCCATGGGCTCCGAGCCAGAGGTAGGAGCCAAGCTCACCCGCACCGAGGCCCCAAGAGAGACCGTCAGGTCAGTGAGACTATCCTCCTTGGGCCCGGCCGAAGAGTGTCAAGCTCCTAGTGTCCTCAGTCAGCACCGATGACACTGGGACAGGTGTTGGCACCAAGGGTTCTACAGCCATCAGGTCGGTCTCTTCTGGCTCCAAAAACCCGCTACGGCTCGGAGGAGGAGCAGTCAATTTCTGGGTAGTAGTCTTCAGTTCTGACACCTGAGTCGGAGCCAACAGCAATTTAGCTAGGCCTGGTGCCTTTAAGAGCTTCTGTACCAGCTGATCAATGTCCGAATTCAAAAGACTAACAGAGGACCTGGAGGAATGCACCGATGGTGCCGACTGGAGTAATGGAGAAGGAGATTCAGAGACCAGTTCCAAGGCAGTGTCCCGGGTCTGAAAGGAAAAGACTGTCGGCTCCGAAGGCTGTGGAGCCGAAGTCACAGCAAGTTCAACTTTCTTAGACTTCTTTGACTTAGAGTCTGAAGAGGATTTGGATGACTTGCAGGCTCCATCCTGGTCAGTCAAAGCTTCTACAAAGGAGTGATTAAGACCACCCCGATCCATGAGCTTTCTGTTCCTCTTAGCAAGCACTCTAGTGGAAAAGGAGTGACAGATACTGCAGGCCTGAAGGTGCACCTCACCCAGACAATAAACACATTGAACGTGTCCATCAGTGACAGACATCTTTTGTCCACAGTCAGGGCATTTTTTGAAACCAGACTTAGGATGTCTGTCTTTAACTTCCAGCATAATAAGAAACAAATTCTATCACCTTTAACAAGAAAGCAACTAAGAAAACACACACACACACACAATATTAACAATGCCCAAAAGGCCACACTGTATGTGTATATATATATATATATATATATATATATATATATATATATATATATATATATATATATATATATATATATGTGTATATATACATATATATATATATATATATATATATATATTTATATATATATATATATAGATATGTATATATATGTATATATATATATATATATGTGTATATATATATATATATATATATGTGTGTATCTATATATATATATATATATATATATATATATATATATATAGAATATATATATATAATATATATATATATATATATATATATATATATATATATATATATATACATACAACTACACAAGAACTAACTGTATATTAGTCAAAAAAAAAACCTAACTACAAAATTACACTAAAACTACACTACTAAAGGCCGAAGCTCACACTAGCAAAGAAAGTCCACTTAAACTAACGACGCACAAAAAGATAGTACTATTCTGGATAAGGGAAATACTAAGCAATAGAGTAGATTTGAAATATATGAAAAATTTTTAAGAAAAACTTGCTAATTCGTTGAAAAAGTCTCGAGCAGAGCTGGAAACCAAGAGATCAGTGTCGTGGCAAACTAGATCTGAGGTAATTCCAGCAATGCATCATGGGATAAGGGGCTTGGTCTCGAGCTACTGGTAATCTTTGAGCTTTGCTAAACGGCCGTGTCGGAGCAGAGGATCAGCTCCGAACCCATCAGTGAAGAATGAACGGCGAGATTGAACAACTTCACATCTTGTTTTTCTGATTCTATATTAGTCCTGTGTTTGTGTGGGTTGCAATTCCTCAGAGCTGCTCCTGGTTTGGCTATTTCGCCTGAGAGCTACAGGAAATTTGCTGCATCTAACGCCATCCACTGCTAAAAGAATGAAAATAAATATAATTTTGCACTTCAGCTTATTTTTACTCTATTTCATAAGAATCCTGTATTAATTGTTACATTCTTCGCACTTTAGTAGAGTTTCAAAGCTGAACTGTTTCCAGTGCTGCTGTAGTACTTAGTTTTACAGGACTGTAGTATCTTGATTTTGTGGTTTCCCCGCACTTGAGCTCTAAACCAACATTTTTACATTAACAGGGTTTTCTGACTGCACTCTTGTGGCACAACTGTAGCAAACCTGTCTGAGTTGGGGACTGCTGTCTGAAAACTTATTGTATGCTTTCCTGATTGGTCTTGTAGGCCTTGCTTTTGTAGAGCTTGTTTTTCTGATTCAATATAAACCAAGTGTTTGTGCTAAGCTACTCTTCATGCAGAGGCAATTAGCAGTTCCCTGTATAGATGCAAATTCTTTCAAGTTAAAATTTCCCTTAGAAAAACTATATTTTCAACCTTCCCCAGTCTCCCTGCTGCTCTAGCAGCATCTGAGCTGTGCTCACAGCAGCATCGCCTTGTTGGATAGCTGCAGTCACACCAAGAATAGCACCCATTCTTTGTCCATGTGCTATCATCCCAGCCCAGTTAAATCTCCCCAGTCGTTTTCCTTGTTAAACCCATAGTAAACACCTGAAACCATACTGACACTTTCCTGCTATCTCTGTGGCCAGCCTGCTTGACAATGGCATGCTGAGGCAATACAGCCATTGTCTCATGTATACTGACAACAACTTAATCCTCAAACAAACAAACACAGTATGTGAGATATGTAGTTACACTATGAAAATTGAGACACAACTCTTGCATACTAACAAATCAAATGGCAGACAGGTTCTCAGCACATGCACATCACCTCTCCCTTAAATAAGGTCTCAACACACAAACCCACATATACACCTCAGAGGCCTCCCATACTCTGCCCTCAGAAAACAAATGCAAACAAATCCAATTCAACAGCAACCACTACACATAAAAATACACATCACAGTGTTTCCATACGCAAAACCCCAAGGCTAAGCACCACACATTGAAACATCTTGGTCATAGGAGACTCCATTGTGAAACACATGGACACCCCCATCATCAGGTTGGATAAAGAGAGGGTTACAGTCAGTTGCCTGTCAGTGGCCAGGATTCACCAGATTACGTTGGCTCTCAAGTCATGCAACCAAAAGTACCAGTATGACTCAGCCATAGTCCATGTGGGTGTGAATGACCTGACATGTACCTCCCTGGACTATATGAAGATAGAGACATGATGGACCTTTCTGAATATATCTTCACAGGCTGGTATGAGCGCCTCACATTGAGCAGTATTCTACCCTCACCAAGAATGATACCATAATACAAACAGAAAACGACTGACTTTAATAATTGGCTTAGCTACTGGTGTCATTCCAAGAGGATCCCAGTATTTGTCAATACACGAATACATGATTGACAGACCATGCTCTGCTTTGCCAGAGATGGTCTGCACCTGTTGCCACTAGGCTTCTGAATACTGGCCAAGGCATTAGCCATCCCCATAGTGCTTTTTTAGGCAGTGCCAAACCAAAAGAACTACCAGTGCAACAAATTATTGTAATACCAAGCTGAAGGTACTACTGCTCAGTGCTAGGAGTCTTAACAAGAAATATTGCACTCCCTGGAAGCTCTCCTCACCCTGGAGAATGATGATGTCTGTGCAGTTACTCAGACGTGGTTCGAAGCTGTGGAAAGCACCCCAGCAGTGAAAGCTACAATGCCTATCACATATTCAGACCACCCTCTGAGAAGGAAAAAATGAAAGAAGGTGCTTCTATTTACATAAAACCCAATCACATCTCTAGATTATGGTTAAGCAGAATGACTCACTTGAGCTTCTCCATGTCCAGCTGACCACAGGCAAAATTCCTCACCATATCATCTCTAGCTACAGGTCCCCAACCATGAACCATGAAAAACACTCTGCATACCTAAAGCTACTAGTCAATTACCATTTTCAGTCTAGCACTCTACTCGTGGGCAATTTTAACTATCTCTCCATAAACTGGGAAACAGGTTCAGAGATTCCTGGAGTTTGTCATTGCGCATGCTTTGGAAAAGCATATCATCTCTAGCTACAGGTCCCCAACCATGAACCATGAAAAACACTCTGCATACCTAAAGCTACTAGTCAATTACCATTTTCAGCCTAGCACTCTACTCATGGGCAATTTTTACTCTCCATCATAAAAAACAGAAGGAGAGATTCCTGGAGTTTGTCATTGCATTTGTTTTGGAAAAAAACTGGTCTGCATTGCATTCCACTATGGGCTCGAATGTCCTGACATATAAAACAAACATAGGGCAGTGTTGCTCCCCCCCATGTAATGTCTTTATTGGTGACATTGAATTGATATTTTGGCCCTTTTGAATAAATAAATGAATAGAACCACCAACCAAACCTAAACACCTAAAATTTTTTCCAAAAAAAATTTTTGAAAACAATTTTAAGCTAAGTAAACCAATCCCTAAAAGCCCAAACACCCAAAAAAAGTAGTATAATAAAAAAACAATACAAACACTAAACTACCTTAACTGCACTGAACAGAAACAGCAGTACTATACCTGATACTAGCCCTGGAAAAAAAAAAAAAAAAAAACTCACCTGGGGGATCCTGGCATAAAAATGCTAGATAGAAGAGAGAAAATAAAATCCTGAAAAAAGATAAGTGGGAGGTGAATAAAGAAAAAAAAAAAGTCTCAAACAGGCAAATCAAAAAAAAAGTCAAGTTCAAAAAACCAAAGCAAAGGGGGGAGAAAGAAAAAACCATTATAGCAAAAAAGCACAAGCAAGCATTTTTTAGTATGGTCCTCTCAAAGTCAAGATGGCAGTAATGGTGCTGGCTGGCTGTAGATGGCACTACCTATCAACCACCAAACAAATCTTACCCCTCATCACCTCTGGTCACTCTCATGAAATACACACCTATTAATTAATTTGCCTTATCATCAAAAAAGAAAAGTGCTGTCTCTAAAAAAGTTAGAAACATAAAGCATCAATGGACCCTGCCCTGAGCAGGTATAATAAAATGAAAACTGACCCTACAAACCCTCAGATCTCTCTATAACCTCATTCTTATTTACATTCTTGAGACAAGCTTTGTTGACAGTAGGGGGTTGCACAAAGGAAACACAACCAATAAAGTCTGAGTAGCCTCATATGCTATGGAAAGGATAGGATAATCATGGATTAACGGCGACATATGAAATCTTCAGAGACAGATGACAGTTTGGGTTCAATTTTAGCAGGCAAGTAGGAGGGGGCCAGCTAAAGGCTGCCAAATTTTGTAAATAGAATTTTGTAAATAATCCATAAAATATATTAATACAAATGTAAAACTTAATATGATGATAACTATATGTTATATGTAAACTATATGTTATGTGCTGAGCTTCAAAATGTAACCACAAAATGTTGCACTCTGCTGGAGAGCAGAAATGTATATGGATTTATATGTATTATATGTATGTGCAATTTGCATGTAGAAGTTGGGAAATACAGAGCAAACTTTGGTAAAAAAAAAGAAAAAAGTTAAAAAAAAAGTTGTGTTTACTTGGAAGGTTTACTACAACTAGGAACAACAACTGAATACCAGCTGGTGCATTGGAAAACAAGAACAGGTTTCAAAGCGTTTTATGGAGGGCAGAGGTGACTTGAATGATATAATCTGAAGATGACCCAGCAGTAATGTCTATTATTAACTTAAGAACTCAGAGAGAAGAAAGTCAGTTTTTTTTTTTTTTTTCTGTCTTGGATCTGTAAATATCTCTTCAACACTTCTCATCTGTATTTGCCATGCTCTGTAAGTAAGTTGTTTAGAACACAGTTTCTCTTAGAGATAGGAACATAGCAAGATTAGTCTAGATGTTTTCTGTACTTATGTGAGACTGTCCTGCAATGTTGTTTTAAAGTATATCCTGTGATTCTGAACTCTGTTGTCACTGTATTGAGTCATTGAGCATTGTCTTGTCCTGTTATTACTTATAATTAAATATATTTAAACCATTGTGGCTGGTTTTGTTTAGAAATATTTAAGTTCTTAGGAGTACTTGCATATATATTTGGTAACACTGTACTGGCCACTCAAATAGCCTTGGATACCCTTACCATATGGATAACAGTAACATTAAACAGTAGAATTGGTCGCCCTTTGTAAGGGCCTTATGGTAGCTGATAAGTAGTGGTTGGTGGCAGTGATTACTACCTTACAGTCTGGGCAGAAGGGGGCATAGCTAGTAAACCTTTGCCAGCCTTCCCCAGGAGTGTCTGTGTGTTTGCAAATAAATGATATCTCAAAGTGTGTGTGTGTGTGTGTCAGCTATTTGGACAGGGACACGAAACACTGGTTGGACAGAGTGTGTGCTGAAGATTTTGGCTTGACCACTCGGCTGATATCTGAACTCTATAGCTGTGCCAGTGGGGAGTCTTATTGGGGATCTGGAGAGAGACAGAGAAACCAGCCCCTGACTGACTGTGATCTCTGTGTGCTCTTAAGGGAAATTGTACTTTACCGTGCGTGTACTTGTCATCCTCCCAATGTGCACGTCCCTCACTGGTGTTAGTGGTGAGGATTGAGGTTCCTTAATTACTGGGCAGGGGTGTCACATAATTGTTTGGCAGTGGTAGGATAGCCACATCACATATTAATTGGTTGATAGTGGTGAGACAGGCACGTCACATATCAACTGGCTTGTAGTGGGTGTGGATATTGAATTCCTGTAATTTGTGTACAGTGATCACTGAAGGTGTTTTTGTACTATTAATCAGCCACACAGTGAACATTCAGAGTTCATATCACAACTGTTTTATTTCTTTTGTTAGCTTAGTTAGTCAGAGAGAGTAGGCAAGCATGTCAGCTGAGGAGTACGGCAAGCTGACAAGGAGACAGTTGGCTGAGATGTGCCAGGCTAAAGGACTGGTGCATGGAAACCTGACTAAGTAGGCATGACTGCTGCTTTAGTCGCAGCTGCATCAGAGAATAGCAACCAGGAGGACGATCAGACTGGCCATGGAGATGTACAACTCTCAGAGAATGGACAGCTCAACCTTTCCACAGAGGACTTAAAAATCTATCTGGAGTTAAAGAGACTTGAGCTAGAGGCCTAGCGTTTGGAAATAGAGGCGGCACAGAGACTGAGGCGTCTAGAGACTGAGGAAAATGAGAAACTGCTAAGCCTGGAAGCTGAGAAGAAGGAGAGCCAGAGGCAACACGAAAAGGAGATACTGACTCTTCACCAGAGTCATGGAGGTAATGGGGAAGGGAGTAATCGAACCCCAGAAGCAACAAAAGTCAGTAAATTTCTTCCACAATTTACAGAGGGGGATACTTTTGATAGTTTCATTCATATGTTTGAGAGGGTATGTAAACAGTATGATGCTGACCAATGGCTCGGGGTACGCTTCCTGACCCCCTTATTCCATGGTACAGCTGCAACTGTTCTATCCAAACTGTCTGATAATGACTGCTTAAATTATAATGTTGTAAAGAACTGTTTGCTAGATTTATTTTAAGTTAACACCTGAAGCTTATAGGAAAAAGTTTCATGAGCATAGACGCAAGGCAGATGAAAGTGTGTGTGAATATGTTGCTGAACTAAGCACTTATTTTCATAGGTGGGTGAGTGGATGTCAGATCACCGCTTTTAAAGGGCTGGCAGACCTGTTGGTGGGGGAACAAGCCCTTAGCACTTTTCCTGAGGACAAGAGAATCTGGTTAGCTGATATACAATGCCTTACTCTAGATGAGTTGGGGAAGAAGGGAGACCTATACCTAGCAAGCAGGGCATCACTGCACAGGAAAGGGACACCCAATGCTGCTCATGGGTCTAAGGGAACCCATAGTGGGCAGCCCAGACTACCACAACAGAATTTGCCAGTAGCAGGGGAAGCCACTAGTCCAGGTACACATCTGGGACCTAAGGTTAAATGTTTTAAATGCAACCGGTGGGGCCATGTAGCATACAGATTTTCATGGAGGCAAGGTGGGGAACAAAAGGTGGGAGAGCCAGTAAGTGGGAATGACAAAACGTCAACAGTAGGTTGTCTTGAGACAACAAGGGTAACAAACTACTACAAGAGGTTATATCCTATCTTAGTGAATGGCAAAGAGACCACTGCTAAGACAGAGACAGCCTCTGACATAACCATTACGAAGCCTGCAATGGTTACAGACTAGCACTACTTGACTGGGCAGTCTACTCCAGTCAGAGCTTTGGGAGGGACCCCATTCTAGATACCTTTGGCTAGTGTTCACCTTGACTGGGAGGGCAGTAAAGGAAGCCAGCAAGTAGGTGTATTTGAGGATATCCCTGCAGATTTCCTGATGGGAAATGATTTTGATAATGCAGTACCATGTGTTCATGCAGTTACATGCAGTCAAGCTTGGAGATAAGCATGTGGGTCTGGTAGCCAGGGGGAGACCCAGACAGACCGCATACTTGCAGCCAGGAATGGTGAGGTGGTTACTTCAGGTAGGGAGCTACCCTGTAGCAGTGAGACTGAAGGTGAACCACAGCTGCTTGTTGGCACTGATGTTCCCTTTGACAGAGTGACTGTAAGGGCAGACGTAAGTAGTAGTACCCAGGCTGACAGTGAGGCACCGCTGTCAGAGGAAACGAGACTTCCTGTGGAAAGGGAGCTGGGAAGGGTTACAAAGAAAGACAGAGTTGAGACAGGCTCAGCTCTCAAGACTCTACATTACAAGGCCTGAGACGGGTAGCTAGTGAGGCACCTGATTCTCAAGGGAAGGGGGAATCTGTATATTGGGACAAAGGATTACTGTACAGAGAGTGGACCCCTGAGGGAGGGCTAGAGTGTGAGAGAATACGGCAGTTGGTAGTGCCTAGAGCCTACCATCTGGCACTTACAGCCATAACCCATGACATTCCCTTTGCAGGTCATATGGGCATAAAACGTACAGACATATTATGCAGAACTTTTATTTGCCTGGGATTTCTAGAGCTGTAACGGGGTACTGCAGGACCTGTGAGCAGTGCCAAAAGGTAGGCAAGGCAGGAGACACGGGGAAAGCTCCTTTGATGGCTTTGCATGTGACTGAGGAGCCATTTCAGAGGGTAGCTATAGATATTGTGGGGCCTCTGAGTACCCCAAGTTCCACAGGGAAAAAGTTTATCCTAGTGGTAGTAGATTATGCTACAAATTACCCTGAGGCAGTGGCTCTGTCTTCCATTGAGGCAGAAAAGGTGGCAAATGCTTTGTTAGAGATTTTCAGCAGGGTAGGTTTTCCAAAAGAAATACTGACTGACAGAGGTGCCAATTTTATATCAGACCTGCTGGCTTCTCTGTAGAAGTACTCTGGGGTGAAGCACCTAAAGCCAACCCCTACCATCCCCAGACTAATGGTCTTGTTGGGAGGTTAAACTCTACACTCAAGATCATGCTACAGGCATTTGCAGACAAGCTGAAGAGGGATTGGGACAAATATTTGTCCCATCTGGTATGTGCTTACAGAGAGGTTCCCCAGGAATCCACAGGTCTTTCACCTTTTGAGTTGCTGCATGGGCATAGGGTGAGGGGACCTCTAGATTTACTTTGAGATGAGTGGGAATAACACAAGGAGTCTGTTGTGGCATATGTCCTAAACCTTGGGATAAGGCTCAGGGAACTCATGGGCTTTGCCCAGGGGAACCTGGCAGAAGCCCAACAGCAAAAAAGGTCTGGTATGACAGGAATGCTCGAGCTAGAGAGTATACTGTAGGGCAGCAGGGAGGGACCTTACAAGGTGGTAAGGAAGGTCAGTGATGTTAACTACATGGTAGAACTGCTAAGCAGGAGGCAGGGGCACAAATTGTACCATGTTAACATGATGAAACATTACCATGATAGGGAGGTCCTTGTGCTGAGTATTTGCAATACAAGGCAGGAGGAGTCTGAGAGGGATCCATGACTACAGGGAGCCAGCCTGGAAAATCCCAAATTACTATGGTGGAGCTTAGAGTTGTAGGCATATGATGGGACAGTCCAGTACAGTACTAGGTTCAGCAATACCAAGGCAGCTGGAATCTCAAGACAGGGAATGGGGTAAGGTATCCCCAAATAGGCTCAACCCTCACAAGCCACATTTCTCAAGGGTCACTTTTTCGGGCGGGGGGGGGGGGGGTGTGAAGGCTGTCAGCCCAACTAGCTAGAAATTTGTAAATAATCCTATCTCATTTGTAAATATTAATATGATCCACAGGCTTATCTTGCAAAAAACATAATTTTTAGTTGTGTGATCTCAGGCCATGTCTTAAAGTGTGTGCAATTCAGTTTTTTTGTGTCAATGTTTGGGTGTTTATATATTTTTAGTTCACATTTTCTCCCTGCCCCTCCAAAACTGCTACTTTGTGTGTGGGTGTTTCTCTCTCTCACTCACTTACACATAAGCAGGACAGTGCCTTGCAAAATCTTTTTTTATGAATAAATCCAGCTTTACTAATGGGACGGTGTCAAACACCACGATGCTCTTACCTACCACAAAGTAAATTAAAACAATTTCTTTCACTATTAACATTTATAGTCCATATCTGTGTTATTGCATACTTTTCAAGAATGCTGAGGTAAAGGGTTTAAGAAGTAAAGATCCAAGAGGTACTTGCCCATAGCAAAAGATAACAGTTTTAACCCACTCATATATTCATAGTTTAACTTTTAATACTGAGTTATAGCACCTCTCAAGGGCTGGTCATGTGGTTCCAGTTTTTTGAATGGCAATAGCTCCCCTGACTAGCTGATCTGGCTAAAATTGACTACAGGACAGCAGCCTTATACTACAGAGGAATAAAGCCCTTGTTGCAAATCAGATGACCAGTGATTGATTAGCAGCATGGGCACTTGGGGGGGGGGGGCATAGGGGGAGAGGACTGAAGTGAGCAGTCAATGTCTACTCACCCAAAATGGAAGAGGATGTCAGCCTAACCTTGCTACAATATGCAGATTATGAGATTAGACAGCTCCATGCTGCATGAGTGCTGGACATGAGGTTGCACATGCATAATGTTGAGCATTCATCTCCTGAGAGCAGTGTTTGCAGAGCGGGCCAAGCTGCTGCGAGGAGGGCGGGAGTTACAGACACCCCCCAACAGGAGTATGGTGCAGCACCAGCATTCTCAATCTCCTCACCAAGTCAGGATGGATGTTGGGTAGCACCAAGGGGAGGCTGAGGTGGATCCAGTAGACTTGGTGAATGAAAAGGGGAGCTGGCAGCAGCTGACAGTCAGCTGCAGACAGGAAAAAAAATAGGAATAGGCAGCCATTAGGGTCACATTACCCAACCCTCAGAGACAAAACTCTGGGGAAAATCAACAGCAGTTTCAAGCTAGTCTGAAAAGTGTGTTTCACAGGTCAGTCACTGCCATTTACCTCAACAATTAGTGGGTAAGAGAAAATAGCAACTCCAAGTAAACTGCACTTCACAAGCTTGGAGACTACATAACATACCTTAAATTACTTCACTGCAAAATATAGTACTACCAAGTCTATATGATAACATTAAAAAAATAATTTTATCATTTCTCCCACTAAAGAATGTTGGATACACAAGTGGTTAACTACGACTGTAAAGATCTTCTCACCAAACATCCAAAGACACACCACTAACAGCAACACTGCCATGTTTTAAGGGAGAACGGACCATAACGAAGAGGGCTGGCCAGACACAACTTAAACTGTGAAGACAAGATCATTATCTACTGTTACTTTGAGTACTTCATACAACTGTACGATGAGCTCTCTTACCCATTCTCATACTCACAGTTTAATCTTTAACAGTGGTAGAACACTTTCAACACAACTCACCAAATATATGTACAAGTATTGGCTCCTTTTCCAAAAACAACATGGCTTCTGAATTGGCTGGAGCACCATGACTGCCCTCTGAACTCTTAATGATAACATTTTACAAAACACAGACATAGGAAAAATTACTGAAACGCTTTTCATTGATGTTACCAAAGCCTTCAATTTGACTGACCAACCTCTTTTCCTAAATGCTCTCTCAGAAAATGGAATCAGCAATAACTCTGCCTATTTTCAAAAACGTCTCAGACAAAACACACTCCAAAATCAGAGTAGGTTCTGCCCAGTCAGACAGAGCACACCTTCAAACAGGTGTCCCTCAAGGCACCATTTTTCTCACCTATTGTTCTCTATCTTTATGAACAAACTAACTTTTGACCTCACCCAGCTTCTACTTTTCCTCTGCAGTGATGACATTATCTACTGTTTAAATCATTCACATTCTGCAATTCAATTCCAACTATAACCAAACCTTCACCAACTTTAGTATTTGCTAATAAAGCACAAAGTACTGCTAAACCCCCTCAAAAACAAAAACAATTGCTTTTGGTACCTCAAATAGATTCTTCAACTTCCCCAAGAACCATGCCATCTCTGACTTCTATAATGGCATCACTGAAACCACCTCTACCTTTAAATAACCAGACTTTGGCTCAATTACTCAGCTTTCGCTCTCGCATAGATAAACCCAAGTCTAAAATAAACTTCCTGCTAATTTGGGCCAAAAAAATCTCTCCTTCCTCTCCCCAGCCAGATCAGCTATTGGTAAAGGAATTATTCTAGATCAACTTGAATATGTACTTTCTGTTACAGCAACAGCCTCCAAAAGCAACACCACTAAACTCCAAACCATACCCAACTCAATCTGTCAATTCATCAATAACTTCCACCCTCAAGAACATCACTGTCTCACACTCACTAAGGCAAAATGGCTCCCCATTAAACAGAGGTATGACTTCTTACTTGGCACCCAACTCAAACTAATCCTTTGCTCCTGTTTTAGTCAGACATCATGAAAAACCTCCACACACAACCTATGCAACAAATCTAAAATCGGTTCTTTCTTTCTACCTCAAGAACCTCTCAACAATCCAACAGACATTCCTTCAACATAGCTGTCCATCCCTCTGGCAATCACTTCCTCATCACCTTAAAGAACACTCTGACTTATCTAGATTTAAAAAAGAACTTCCCTCGCACCTTCAGCAGGAAGCCAAGCACTCCTGTCCCCAAAAATGCCACATTACCTAAAGCACTCTTTACTTCCTTGCCCTAACAGTACATACATTCCATTAACTTTCTTATTCCTCAACATATTTACAAATCTGCTAAATTTGCATTTGGGAAATCTCCCCAAACTAAATACCTCTAATACAACTTTTGCTTATATGCTACTTCGGTATATGAGTTCCAATGTACATATCTTAGTAAATATTGTACTTTGTGAATTTATCATTGTATACAATAGTTTTATGTGATTTTTTGTGACAGTTTTTTGTCTCATCCTGGCTGTTCATACAAACATTCATGACCAGTGCACTACCCTGGTAAACAAATTCAAATAAATAAATAAATTAAACAAACACCAAATTATAACTTAAAAGACTTGGTGCAGGCAATGGCTAATATCTACTGGAAGACTGTAACAGCAAAGTACAAAGTATCATTTTGTGAAGTCACTCTTTTAGATATTAAATAATTTTATCATTATATTCTAAAGATCATAAATACTTAGTGCCCACCCAAACAACCTGTGTTGCTCTTCTTATAGGTTCATAGGTTCATACTAGGCTATCTGCCCAAGGGCATTTATAAGCCTAGCCCAGAGTTTTGTGGCTTTCGCCACCCCTTTAGTTTGAAGGATACTATGCCCATTATTTTGCTGTGCCTCTGTCAAGCAGTGACACTGAGGTAATCCCTGGGGTATATCTGTGATCTCCCATCCATTGGTCAAGATTTCTCTTGAACAAGGCCAGCGAGGTGCTCTGCCTCACATGTACCGGGATTTTGTTCCACAGCATAGGGAGTCTCTGGGTGATGAATCTGTCCCTCCAGCACGACCTATTAATAACCGTGTCAAGGTTTAAGTCTCCCACCCTTGTAGTTCTGAGGGATCTAGATTTTTTGAGGTGAAGCATGTTCATCAGTTCTGGGTTGGACATGGCCTTGTATGTCAGGCACAGGTCACCTCTGAGCAGATGGTAAGCGACTGAATAGAGCTGGAGTTCCTTCAGTCGGGCAGCATAAGACATATTTTTGAGACCCTTTATCCTTTTGGTGAGGAACTTTTGGGGCCTTTCCAGTTGCTGCAGGTGTTGGGTCAAATACATTCCGAATGGGGCATTGTACTCAATCATAGGTCTGATGAGTGATGAGTACAGGGGGACGATGACCTCCCTTGATCTAGATGTGAATCCCTTCATGATCAGGTGGGCAATGTAGAAGGTCTTCCTAACTACTTTGGCAACGTGAGTGTCAAACGAAAGGTTACTGTCAACCTGGGTCCCCACATCCCTGATAACCTCTTCTGTGCTCAGTGGATTGCCACCTATATGGTAGCTAGGGGTAACCTTGTTTTTCCCGAAGGGTATGACTATGCATTTCTTGGCGTTTAACTTTAGTCCATGGCTCTGGCACCAGTTATCCGTTTCTATGAGACCCTTCTGAAGGATATCTGTGTCAGATGTATTCTCGACTATGGCACCCAGTTTGCAGTCATCTGCAAATTTTGTCAGCCATAACCATCCTGTGTTTGTTTGTACTTCTGAAAAGTAGATGCCGAACAAGAGTGGGCCCAGGACTGAGCCCTGTGGGACACCACTTGTGACAGGCTTTGAGTCTGACATGGCGCCAGCAACTCTGACCCTGTGGGTTCTGTCACTTAGCCAGTTTGCAACCCATCTTGTGACGTATGGGTTTACATTTAAGCTGATGAGTTCTTCAATGATACCTGAGTGGGGTATTGTGTCGAAAGCCTTTGCCAGGTCGAGGTAGGCTGTGTGGACTGCCTTTCCCTCATCAATGGCCTTGGTGACTGTTTCAAAAAAGTCAACCAAGTTTAAAAGGCATGATCTGCCTTTGACAAAGCCAAACTGGGTTGGATCCAAAGTCTGCAAGTCCCCTATGTCTTTATTTATGAGTTCCATTATGATCCTCTCCATAGCTTTGCAGATCAGGCTTGTCAAGCTGATGGGACGGTAATTTCCAGGGTCGGTGGAGGCACCGCCTTTGTGAAGTGGGACCACAGTTGCCGTACGCCACTCCTTGGGTACGTATCCTGAGGTGAGGCTAAGATTAAACAGCTGTCCTAACTGTGGGTTTAATTCCTCATTGAGTTCGTGGAGCACACAACCGGGGACACCATCTGGTCCCATGGATGCTGTGTTTTTCGCCTTGGAGAGAGCAGTTCTCACCTGAGCGTTAGAGATGTCTGGGGGGGCTACAATCCTCTGGTATAGATATGTCTCCTTTTGGGGGGGGGGAGTTTGCACTGAACCTGTCAGCCAGTATGTTGGCAATGTCTGTAGGTTATGTGATTTTTACATCATTTTGAACTAATTCTGAGCATATCTGGGAGTTTCCTCCCAGGTTTCTGACATAGCTAAAGAAGGCCTTATGATTATCTTTTGAATCCTTAGCGATTTTTCTCTCAAAATTTGCCTTGGAAGATTTTATGAGAGAGCGTAGTTTTTTACTTATAATGATCAAAGGTGTCTTATCTTTTAGGGATTTTGCTCTATCTTGTAGTAGCTTCCTCCTTTTGTTGTTCTATACTTAGTTGCTCTTGAGTTGCCCCCTCTTACAACAAACTGTCTTTGGAAGTTCCTCCCAGTCTCACCAAATTTGCTCACGCTAGGTAGCATTAGAAGATCTAACCTGGAGTTCTTCCCCAAAACAGCTAAAGCTCGAGTTACCCCCTTTGACATCTAAAGTTTGAGATAACCTGTTTTCATATCTTCATGCTTGCTTAGTGCATGGCCCATCACTTAGATGCTACAACCATTTTTTCATATTTGACTTTTACAAGCTGCAACATCAAGAACACGTCTAACTACCATTTTCTGGATAGCCTTTTGTAAATTTTGTGTATTCAACCAAAATTACATACACTACCTGCTGCATTTTGCCTTACTAGTCAAAAAAAAAAAAAAAAAAACTAAGCATGCAACAAGATGGAAGGGCATCATATTAATTTCACCTCTGTTGCCAGCCTTTTAGTACAAAGTCTCCTAAGACAGTGTATTAATTGCTTTATGATCCCAGTGTTTCTGTGATAGGTATAAATACCTAATTAATCTGGAGGCTTCCCTCTCACCTAAAAACCTGCCATGTGAGCTTCATATACCTCTACCATAATCCTTCACTAATTACACCAAAATATATTATGTTGAAGCTTTTAAGAAATCACTCCAAATGCCTCCTAGAAATAAGAATACGAAGTCTTAGCAAAAACTGGCCACTCATCCACCTCATGCATACCTACCATAAAGAGTCACCCAAAATAAAAACACTCCATGTCCAACATTTTGAACCCCAGCAGCAACAGATGCGGTTCAGTGCTAGATCACTACTATCAGGCACACTGATGCATCACTTACAGTGGGCAGTGTGACTTACAATCTTCACTAAACATATCCTAGATGACTGGATGGGTTTAAACAAAATTTCTCCAAGACCGACTCATATGGCCTGCTTGAAGAAAGGATGTATTGCCTGAGTTAGGGTACTGGCAGGGAGTAAACGATTGTAAGATTCAATGGCCTGGGGATATCTATGAACCTCTTGTCATGGAAAAAACAATCTAACTTGTAGTACTTGGTGAAAGTGTGCAGTGAAGACCATTTTGCTGCTTCAGAGCTACTGTCTGTAACTCTTGAAAGAAGTCTACAGAGGTAACAGCAGTACTTGCACCATAATGCTGTAGTAAAAATCCAATACAATTCACTTCAAACCACAAACCTTGTATTGTATTAACAACTCAACAGAAAAGGAAAACTCAGACCTTTGTCTGAGGATACGGAAGCTGAATAATGACGTAATATTCAAAAAAAAAAACCTACCCTGCTATCCTTCACATGGATATGAGCAGGTAAACAACATGCTATTGCAAGGTACTCACTGATAATAATCCAGATATGCAAGGGTGGCTTAAGTGATCTGGTAGATAACTGGTTTAATTTACAGATGAGCAATCATGAGATGAAAATTCAGTGATAAGACCACAATGCAGAACTGTATGAAAAACTGGCAAAGATGGTAAAATTTTGCACAACTCTGCTTATTTAGACATCACATTAAAGTACTGGTGCTAGTTACCACCTGAAAAACAGTTGAGCAGAGACAGTTTCTAAACAGTTTGTTAGCCATACCTACTGTCTTCTTTGATGTGCAATTCCATTTGAGGTGAAGACCACAATTATTTAAATTGAGCAGGATTTCAACTGTGCTGCTCTGCCTGAGATCATGTATTTATTGTTAAAACCTGAGAAAGAAACTGCCTGCATTAGTTCACCTCAGTTGTTATCACCCACATGTAGGCTTTTTTGACCAACAGAGAATCACAGAAAGTATTACCCTAAGAGGCCTACAACTAGTCACAAAGACAACTCAGACAATGGTGAATCTGCCTCGTATGAACAATGGCATTCTACACCATCATAATGCTGGATGACATGTGAACCAGTACAGCCATGAGCAACTTTGTTCACAGTCTAGACAGGACTGCAACTCAGTGATAAAAAGTCCTGTACATTTCTTCAGTAAAAAAAAAAAAAATATCTCCTACACAGCTTACAGTAGGCCCCCAAACAAACCTTGTGTCAGGACAGACGTTATCTCATTCAAGTCACTTTAAGACCTATAATTTCCCAGAATATAATTAACATTCTCCACTGATCAAAAACTGAAGCCAGTACTGCTTTTGGAAGATGCAGTTGTCTCAAAGATAACTGTAAATCTCCTCAACCTGACAGCGACCAAAGTAGGCGAAAGTCATCTGAAAAACACTCTGGGCTATCAAAAGAGTAAAGTGAAGTAATGTGAACTGGAAATGTTGATTCCCCAAATGGAACCTAAGAAATACACCATGTGACTGGAACACAGGACTCCTCTAGTATGTATCCTTTAATTCCAAAGTGATCAAGTTTTTTGTTGGTAAACAATGACAGAAGGGCTTGAAGGTTACTATCCTGAACATTCTGATTCTGATGTGCTTGTGAAGACTGGACACGTGTCAACTAGGTCTATGGCATTATTTTTCTGAGTATGAGGAAAAAAATGCAATGATCACCTGCAGTCTTGTAATGCAAAGCTTTTACAAGTTAAAGGACACCTGGATAGTTTGGAGATAGGCTGTGTTCCTCATTTCCCACAGTTACCGTTAATCGGCAATAAAAGTTGGCTCGATGCTCTGAACATTCGTCCAACAGACATTCAATCTTTTGTAACTTCGATCAGAGAACAGGGACCTCACTAGTCAGAGGTCAAATAGCAATAAAGTTCCCCATCGTGCAAACTTTATGATGCTATCTTTCAACAGTTTGCACGTAACAGTTCTTGAATTATTGATACAAATATGAACTGGCAATGTCTGATGCCTAGAGGTGTCACCAGGGAGAGAAATACCTGGAGGTATCTCTAGGCTAAGTTTATGGTAAAGAAACATCATAGTGAGATGGGTCACAAAGCAGAGCTTTTGTCAAGCCTTTATTCAAAAGCATAATTTTTGTGGAAGAGGGGAGCATCTCAAAAATAAAATGTACATGTGTGACCCCATCCTTTAGATCTAGAACTACAGGTCAGAGTCGCAAATAAGAAATGCCTATCAGAAGTCTTATTTTTAGTAAACAGAAATCTCTTAAATCTGCTTGCAGATGTAGTAGAATGTGTAAAACATTTTAAGACAACTGGACACATTCTGTCTTTTTTTATTTCACTGTACAACTCAAGACTAAGGGAGGCTATTTTAGGACTGAAAAGAACAGCAGCAGAAACTGGGACTTTTGCAATTTTACATATAAAAAGCATTGTGTGTATACAGCTGCCCTTTAGTTAAGCTTTCCTTCTAATCATCTCACTGGTCAGAGTAGGCACAAATCCAAACTGGAAAGTTAAAGTTATAAAGATGCTAGAAATTCTGGATAATTATTTAATAGTATAAGCATATTTCTACTTCAGAAGTAAGCTGCTCAATTACATTATTCACATAGATAAAGATGTTTGCAGCCATCATATCCACAGAACTGGGGGAATATAACCAAGCATAAACACTGTAGACTTTAGAATCTTTGCCAGCAGGTCTAGAATCATCCAAATCCAAACTGTTTCCAATTTTTAAAAAACAGCCAAGTTAATGCATTCACTGGGTCAGGCAGTCTTGAACTAGTGTCCAAAACTTTTAGAAACGAGTATTTTTCCAAGCTTTTAAAACCTTGAACAATTGCATCTTGTTGCCCAAAAATGTTTTTCTTGAAGCTTTCAGATTCTCATGCAAAGGGTATATGCGGAAACATAACATATCTATATAGATCCCTATTATCTGATCGAGTTTTCAGAAATTCGAAACACACGTGGTTGAGACCATATGATTGAGTTTTTGAAAATTCAAAGCTTTTGAATGAAGAGTGTGGTACAGTGAGGATTGGGAAATTTACCCTTTTCTTCACTGCAATGCAATCTCAGAGTTGGTATATATAATTTGCAGGGGGTGCATGGGGGCACAGCCCACCATATGAGGGGTGCAGGGGGGCTTTCCCCTTGCATTAATGCAAAAAAGTAAATTTGTGTGTTTTTTTTTTTTTATGTTCCAGTTTTCGGAAACTTGATCATATGGTCTCATCTGTATGACTTTCGAGTTTCCAAAAACATGATCATCTGACAGACAGACATATATTGTAACTGCAACAGTTGTTCTGTCTTTCAGCTTTTCCCGGTTAGGGGTCACCACAGCGGAACTTCAGTCCGCTAATGATTGGCAGTAGATTTTTACGTGCCAAGTTGCCAGCCCTGACGCACAACCTTCAACGAAGGTACGTCCATTCACGCATGTCTCCCCACAGAAGACGCTCAAGCTGAGAATCGAACGGGACAACGTCTTACTGTGAGGCGACAATGCTACCGCAGCACCACCACCGCAGCAGTACTTCACTCAAAGTGATCAGACATTAATTTCACAAGAATTATAGTTTAAATCATCAGCAGTAGTACCTTTCTTGATTTTATCCTACCCATCTAAAACTTAAAATTCATTATCACACTTCTCAAAAATTGTTGCAGGAGTTTGGGGGGTGAGGGGCTAGGACAGACGTTTAACATGAAACTCCATGTTAAACTCACAGAGAAGTTATGTGCATACCATAATGTTCCATCTGTGTTGTCAATTTTCATTCTTCCTCAACTAATGGGATCGGATCTGATCCTCAGATCTGACTCGGCCATTTTACTTTATTTGTATATTGTGGGAAGAATACTGGTAAGTTAGTGGATTGGTTAATGCTGGATTCTGACACCACCTTAGGAAAGAAAGAAGCATTAGTAGGTAATGTGACTATCCTTATGAAAAATCAAATATGGGGGCTTAGAAGATGATGCTTGAAGTTCTGAAATTTTTCTAGCATATGTACTTGCTATTAAAAGCCAGTTTTCTGTGTCAAAAATTTAAGTTTACATTTATCTGCAGGTTCAAAGGGATAATCTATTAAGGCTTGCAGTATAAAGTTTAAGTACTTCTGTGGGGGTCTTAGCAGAACAGTACCTTTCAATATTACTTTGCACAGTTTAGAGGAAGCCAGGGAAGAATTTTTAAATCCCACATGAAAGTTAGAAATTGCTGCGAGTTGAACTTTAAAAGTTGATGAACTAGCACCCTCATTAAACAAACTCACTAAAAATTCTACAACAAAGAACTGGTGCTGAGAAGGGGTTTGCCCGATTCTGTTCTGCCAAATAAACCTTCTCCATTTACTCCTGTAGAGTTTCTTAGTAGAAGATTTATGGGAAGATGAAAGTATGGAATGAACAGGGGAAGAAAGGATTGGTTGCCTGGCTATTAAAGGAATTGGAGAAACCACACTGTAGTTTGAGATTTGAGATATCTGGATGGACCATGCCTGTAGGGTGAGACAGAAGGTTTGCAATTTGATTCAGAATCCAAGGTGGGTATAGCAGATGAGGTGAAAGGAAGGGGAACCAAATCTGCAGAGGCCAGTTAGGGTGCAATGAGGATGACTTTGCTCTTCAACTGGGCTGCTTTCGTAAGGAATTTGGGAATTAGGGGAGTTGGAGGATAAGCATACAGAAGACCAGAGGTGGAGCAGAGCATCCCTCGGTGATTCCCCCGATGATGGGGATCAGGGCAAAGAAGCTGCTGCACTTTTTTATGGGAGATGCAAAAAGACTGCAAAACGGCTGGCCCCACCGACTAAAAATCATTTCCATCTCTTTGTTGTTAAGGGACCACTTCTGAGGTAGTAAAATGGACCTGCTCAGTTTGTCTATCATATTGGACTTCCCCAGAATATACGTTGCTATTAAAAAGCAGTTGGAAGATATCACCCATTGCCATACTCTGACGGCTTCTTGACACAGGGAATAAGATCTGTTTTCCCTTGGTTGTTGATGTACTAGACTACTGACATGTTGTCTATCTGGATTTCAAATGTCCCAAGAGGAAGACAGTCCTGGAATGCCCACAATGCTAAGAGCACTGCTCTCATCTCCTGAACATTGAAATGCAGGTTGCCTTCTACAGGGGAACAAGTGCCTTATACTGTTTTCCCTAAGAATTGCCCCTCCCAATCTGGGAAGTGTCTGTGGTCACTATGGCTTTGGGCTGAGGGAGAATGAAAGGACAACCTTGGAACAGCTGTTCTGACTGCATCCACCAGGAAAGGTATTGTTTGCATACCTGGGTTATTCTCATCTTCAGAGACATTGGCTGAGAAAGCAATGACCATTGTGTTGACAGCATCCACTGAAGAATTCTTATGCAGAATCTTGCTAAAGGTACTAAAATTATTGCTGCTGACATTGATCCCAGGGCTTGCAGAATCAATCGGATGAAATTCTGGTACTGCAAATTATTTTCCTGACCTGTGTCCTTATTGTTTGCACTCTCAA
Organism: Protopterus annectens; assembly: GCF_019279795.1. Lineage (NCBI taxonomy): Eukaryota > Metazoa > Chordata > Ceratodontiformes > Protopteridae > Protopterus > Protopterus annectens. The sequence goes on from NC_056737.1 coordinate 796,527,015, forward strand.
TAGAGGAAGAGAAGCTACCATAGATACTGTGTTGAACAGTGTTCCTATGAATTCCAAAGTCCGGATTGGTTGCAAATGAGGCTTGTTGTAATTTATGGTTATTCCCAGATGCAAACAGGTCTGTAACACCACATCTCAAGCTTCTATCAGTTGATGCCCAGTCAGGGCAGTAATGAGCCAGTCATCTAAATATGGAAACACCCAGAATCCTTGCAGTCTCAACTGAGCTGCAACTATTGCCATGCACTTGGTGAACACCCTGGGGGCTTTGGTGAGGCCAAAGGGCAGTGGTCTGAACGGATAGTGACTGGCTCCCAGCTGGAAGCATAAGTACCTTCTGGATCATCTGTTCATCTTTATGTAATAGTATGCAACCTGAAGATCTATCAAGTACATCCAGTCATCCTTGCCCTGGAAAGGGCAGAATGGACTGAATCATGATCATCTGAAACTTTGTGTATTGAACAGACTTCTTCAATATACTGAAATCCAAAATAGGTCTCCAGTCCCCAGTTTTCTTTGGCACTAAAAAGAATCTTGAGTAAGTTTCAAATTCTATCTAGTCTGGTGGGACCTCTTGGATGACTCTTTCTAGCAGATTTTGGATTTCTAGTGCTGGTGCTTTCCTCTGACAGGGTGGAACATACAGAATTTTTCTGGATAATGGAGGGGGTTTGAAAAGGGAATTATATCACCTCTGGAAATAATTCTCTGTACCCAACTGTCTTTTGTTATACATAGCCAGGCTCTCAGGTGCAGAGATAAGCAACCCCCGACTGCCTCCAGAGGTAGGGAATTGGGTCTCCATTCAGGAGTGCTGAAAGGGTCTGTCAAAAAAAGAATCTCTAGATCCCCTGATTTGCAGGCCTTCGCTGCCACAGGGGCATCGTCTTTCATTACCACCCCCCTTCCTCTGGGGGAACTAACTCCATGTGTGTCCTGGAAAGGACCCTGAGATTTTCTGAACCACATTTTTCAGCCTCACCTTTGATTCCTGGAAAAGGTCCTTTGAAGGGCTGAATAATGCACACCCACTGCAGAGATGATCTTTTCATCTTTCTCACACCTAGAGTGTGTATCTTTTACTATGGAGTCAAATAAGGAAGTGCGGTCAAAGGGGCATTGGCAAATGATGGCTTGAAGGGCTCCACAAAATCACAAAGGCGCATCCAAGTATGGCTCCTTATGGAAATGTCTGAACCTACAGCCCTTGATAAGCCTTCTGCAGCGTGGGAGATAGGCCTCATGGACAAAATGGATATAGCCTGTAGGGTAGCCAACTGAGAGACCACAGAAGATTGAGCCTCAGCAGTTCTGGTTCCAGAAAGAGATTTGGACAACTCTTTAATCAGATCACTTTGTAGCCTAGTAAAATGTGCTAAACAGTTCAGTGATCTCAGTGCAAATGCAGCTGAAGCATAAAGAGACTTCCCAAATTTATCTATTGCCCTTGACTCTCTATTAGGAGTTTGGACAGTAGAACTCTGTCCAGCGAGTTCCTTTTCTGTAGCTGCCACCACAACCAGGGCATCTACTGGAGCCCCTTTTCTCCAATATTCCTAGCCTACTGGTAGAGCCAGAATCCTGTCTGGTCTTTTAGGAATTAGCTCAATTGTATCAGGTTCCTTCCACGCCTGCTTTCAGATTAAATCAATATGTTCTTTGGCTGGCAAAGTAACCCAGGAGGCATGCACACCACTACCAAATGCTTCCAGAAATACTGATTCCTCAGGAGAAGGGACTTAGGAAGACCAGCCACCCTTTTGCTTTAGGATCTCAAGAATGTCTCCAAATGAGATGTCATTGGGTGGTGACTCTGGGCACCCCTCTCCTTCACTGAGATCAGTATTCTCAGTGACTGACTCCTGAGGAGCCCAAGTGCCTCCTTTTGCACTTTCTCTTTCTAGGGACTTCCTCAGTGGGTTGGTCCAGAGAAGTATCAGAAGAGATCAAAATATCCTGCTTAGTAGACTGGAAGCTTTGGGCTGGCTGTCCCTGTGGGGTAGAATGATGAGGATCATGGTGCAAAAGTCCTCTGAAAAATAGAGGGTGGATCTGAGGGGGAAGGACCCATCTGACCTGCTGGAGCAGAGAACACTCTCTTCACTACCTCAAAAGCAGACCACTCCAGGCAGAAAGAAGCCAAGAAAGCGCGTTTATGGCTTGTCGCCTCCCTCCGCCCCAACAGCAATCAACCCGAGGCGGAAGTCAGAGCCAAGCTGTCCAGTGCTGAAGCTCCAAGAGGAAGAGATGGCTCTGAAAACCTCAAAGATGACCCCATCCTCCTGGGTCAGACAGGGAAGCTTTGGTTCAGAGAGTCATCTGGCTCTGAGGATATCAGAGCCAATGCCCTCAGGGCATTGCCTCACTAAACTTATCAAAGACTTCCCTCTCCTGGTTCCTAAGCTATCTTTCTGACAGACAACAAGCAGTACGATGGAAATCCAAACTCTCACCACTTCTGTCTGTCTCAGAGTCCCAACAGGATTCATACTAGGGCCCATTCTTTTCATCTTCTTCTCTAATGATCCAGCCTCATCCACAACACACATTAAAGTAGTTAAGTATGAGGAAGATTCAACTTTAATCTGCTCAGCAGATACCTTACCAGACCTCCAAATAGTAGCCCAACAAGCTTTTAATGATAAGAAACATATCTAAATCACAACTAATCCTCAGCCCCAAAAAGACACAGTTAATGCTATTTACCAGTAGCAAACAATCACCTACCACCCTCCTTCCACTATTCTCTCAGCAAACAACACAGTCATCCAACCAGTTGAGCATACAAAACTCCTCGGCGTGACTATCGACAACAAACTCAGATATGACCAACACATAGCCATCACAATTAAGAAAGTTCACGTCAAATCTGGCTCACTGTACAGAAGGAAGCCATTCGTCATTGACAATACCAGACTAACCAGAACCTTCCTCCGCTCTAGGCTTCTTTATGCTCCCCTCCCCTCTTTACCAATTTAAAAAAAAATCAGACTTGACCAAATTGGAAACTTGCTACAACAAAACAGCCCTCTTTGCAGTCAGCCTTTCCCACCAAAACCACCACTGTACTGCTCTACATAAATTAAATTGGCTCGAGCTACCTAACCTTCTCCATCTCTACCAACTAAAATTCACACGCAATATCTTCCATCCCGACAACTGCCCATGCCTCAAGGAACTTGTTGTTCCCCACTCATGCACATGAAGTCTAAGATCTGCAGACAGAAACTTTTTTTTTTTTTTCAAAACAGGTTTATTGTTTTAACATATAAGAGAAATATCATAACAATTTTATACAAGTAATTAAAAATAGGTATTATTATAATATTCAACAAAACAACCAAAGTATTTACAAAGACATCCACTACAATCAGATCAACCAATTAAACTAAAATACCATGCTATTGAAATTAAAATTTTTTTAACAAATTTTGTAAATTATCCCATACAATAAAATAAGATGTTTTTCTATTTGTTCTAGTCCTAATTGTGTTTATTTCCATATGGCACACTATATTCATAACATTTTTAAATTCATTGAACGAAGGAGGTGTATCTGAAATCCAATTTCTAGTTATTATTTTCCTAGCCACTGCTAGAATAGACCATAACAAGGGAAGCTTAACCTTTTAACACTTTGAGGTACAGGTGTGTTGAATAATATAAGAGATTTAGAAATAATGAAATTATCTGTAAAAAGAGCCTGCAAAAATTCATTAATTGACTTCCAGTATTCTTTCAATTTTATACAGTCATAAAACATATGAGCCCAGTCAGCATTAATTTCTACATTACATCTCTTACATAGATTATCTTTATTATTTATTTTATTCATCATCAAAGGTGTATAAAAAGATCTATGTAAAATTTCCATGTATAAAGTCTCCAGACAATGGAAGATGTAGTTCTATAAGCAGATTCCAATATATATTGTTTATCTTGTTGATTTGGTGGGTCCCCATTAATAGAAGTGAAATAATTCCAGTATGAATCTACACTGTAAAAAGTTTCTTGTCTGATAACTTTATGTATGTATGAAAGTTTACCTTTATCAGAAACTTTATGTTGTAAATTTAATATCAAGTAATCAATCAGTGTTGGAATAGATTCTTTAACAGTTATAGACATTAAATCTATTTTATTAATGAGATGTTGTCTAAAGGTCTGAACCTCTAACCAGCAAGTTTCTCTTAGATCAAATTCTTGTTTTAAGAAATCTAGATTTTTAACTTTATTATCAGATATCAACTGATACCAGTACTTTAGATCATTATCTATAGCTAAATGAGTTCCTTCAGAAGTAGATGACAAAAGCATACCCTGAGTATACATTATAGGAAATACAATAAAATTCCATTCCCTATACTTAGGGTGCATGAATATAAAGTTACGATAACTAATAATAATATTTAATGGGTAACAAACCATATGTTTAGGTGTAATAGGTGAAGTACAAAATTCCTTTAGTAACCATAACATGGAGTTATTTACAATCATATTTTTATGTGTTAAGGAGATTTTCATGAAGTGTATACTAATTAGCTCCCAATAATCTTTCCATTTTGTGACATATGACTGATCTATTAATAAAGTAATAACTTTTACAATAGAAGAGATAGTATATAAATTAAAGTCTGGAAAAGAAATACCCCCTTGAGACCAGCTATTAGTATGTTTCTTTAATGCAATCCTAGGTCTATTAGGTGCCCATAAGAAATTTAACATTAGTGTGTTCAGTTTCTTGATAATTATTTTTGTAGGTGGAAGTATTATTGATTGTATTAAATATAAAATCTTGGGGAATATTATCATTTTAATAATTGTAAGTCTCTCCTCCATAGTAAAAAACATATTATTCCAGGTATTAAAAGATTTTGTATATTAAGAAAACAGGTATTATAATTATTATATATAATAGATTTAATATCTTTAGATAGTATTATACCTAAATAAGTTATCTGACCTGAATTGGGTACATATTTAGTAAAATCACTAATGAGAATATTTTTTCGTGTATATATAGGTAGTATTTTAGTTTTTCTTCATTGAATATTAAACCAGAAATACTTTTAAAATTCATCATGTTATCAAATAGAGACTGTATAGAAGAATTAGATCCTGCTGATGTAATTAGAACATCATCTGCAAAAGTTGAATTTTGGATGTTGTATTTTCATCTATTTCAAAACCCTCTATGTCAGTACTGTTTCTGATCAAATTAGCCCAAGGCTCCATTACTAAAGTGAATAATAGTGGAGAAAGTGGACATCCTTGTTTTGTACCTTTAAGAATGGGTATTTTTTGTGAAACATATGTTCCTACCTTAATATAAGCCAACGTTCCTTTGTATAAATGTTCAATTAGATTTACAAATGCATCCGAGAAGTTTGTGCACTTCATTAAGGTAAACAGATAGTCCCAACTTACTGAATCAAATGCTGAACTTATATCAAGACTAATAAGTGTTAAATCCTTCTTTTTCCTATTTGCAAAATCTATTAATGTTAAAGTTCTTCTTATATTATCAAAAGTATTTCTATTTACAATGAAGCCTGTCTGATCTATATCTATAATGCCGGGAATGATTGTCTTCAATCTATCAGCAAAGATATTCATAAACATTTTATAATCAACATTAAGTAATGAGATGGGCCGATATGAAGAACATCTAGTTGGATCTTTATTAGGTTTTAAAATTGGCGAAATAAATGTATATTGCCAAGATGGGGGTTATTAACTCAGTTTGGGCCAAAATAAAAACCTTATGTATTAATGAATATGTATTTTTAGAAAGGATTTTATATATCTCTGGTATAATACCATCATTACCCAGTGCTTTGTTTGATTTAAGCTTATTTATTTGTGTAATAACTTCTGTATATGAAATACTCTTGTCCAATAGTTTAATCTGTTGTTTATTAAGCTTTTTATTCATATTTGTGGTTATAAACTCCTTTATTTTATCTTTAGGTTCCATGTTAATATTATTATGGTTAATTTTGTGAAAGTGATTTCTAAATTCATCTAGTATTTCTGGTATACTAGAAACATTCTTCGTTTTCCTTAGAGAAAAGATTTCTTTGATATGGTTTTGTTTATTCAACCTTTTTGTTTTATTTTTAAGTCTATGTAAGTATTTGGGGCTTATTGAATAAGACAAAAACTTGTATTTCTCTAAAGTTATTTTAACTTTATGAGTTAAAATTTCTTTGTATTTCTCATTTAGTTTGTTTATTTCTTCAATAACTTTCTTGTCCATAATATTTTCTTTATTATTATGTTTATAAGAGTCTAATTTACTTTGAATATCTAACAATTCCTTATCCCAAGATTTCCTTTTATTATTATACCATCTGATACTTTGTCCATATAGATATGATTTTAAGGCATCCCAAACATAAACAATGGAGACTTCAGGAGTGTTATTTATGTCTAAAAATGTTTTACTTCTGAAAGTATATATTCTTTATAGTCTTTTAGTTGAGTTAAGTATGCTGGTATCCTTTTGATCTGAACATTATGAGTATTTTTTATCATGAATTCAAAAACAATTGAATTATGATCAGATATAGGACATGAAATGATTTTGGAATTAATTAAATCTGTTACCATCTGGTTAGAAATAAAGACCCTATCTATTTTTAATAAGTTTTGTATCTGTTAGAAAAAAGGTGTATGGTAATGATTTTGAATCTATCTGATTATTAATATCATTCAAATGATAAGAATTAGCAAAATCCTTTAAATGTTTTGCATTAGATGTAATTCTTCTCTTTCCTATAGTGGTAGTATCACTTTCATGTAGTATACAATTAAAGTCACCAGCTAAAATAATATCTCCTATAGAGAATGATATGATCTTATCAAGATGATGTTTCACTGTATTAATACCAATTCCAGGTATCCAATATACATTAATTAAAGTGTAAGTCTTCCCATTAATTTGTATTGTAACCATACAAAACATTCCTTTGTCATCCTGATAAGACTTAATGGTTTTAGGAATGGGCATACTTTTATTCCATAAAATAGCCACTCCTCTTTTTTCTGAGTGTGCTCTGAACTAACCAATACTGTATATTTGTTTGTGGCTAGTTTATCAATATCTTTTTCAAGAGATGGGTTTCTTGTAGGAAGACTAAGTTGGCCTTATGTAAATTAATGTATCTTATTAGGCTTGCCCTTTTACATGGATTATTCAATCCATTAATGTTTAAAGAAATTCCTTTTAAAGATGTCATTTGGCATTTTTAAAACTTAAGAATCTTATGATCAAAATAACAAATAACAAGATAAGTAATGTTACATCTCCTCCTTTAGGTGTACCTTTAAATATAGCTGTATTTATTGAATCTCTTATGGGATTTGTATAGGATTCAATTTTGTTTGTAGTGACAATGAATGTACAAAATATATTGTGGATGTCAAAACTATATACAAATAACAATGAACAAGTGAAAATAATGTAAGGATTAAACCTTGCATCCAGCCTGGAGTTAAAACTCCAACTTAGAGTAGTATTTACCACTCAAGTTAACCCCCTACCCTAAGCAGCAGTACGTCAGCTACCACCTTATCAATTTAATACTAGTTATATTTAACTGAAGTTAACAGTTTTCAATTCAATTATCTAGCAAGACAAGACTACACATTTGGTAAAACAGCATCATATAAACTAAAATAAACCTTTTTTTTTTTTTTTTTTTTAAAAACTGTTCATACTACTATATACATCCATGTAATATAAAACACTTGTATTCAAATAGCATTCAAATAATCTTGATGTTAGAAATCAAGAGGAGAGAAAAATAAGTTCTAACATTCATTTAAATCAAAAACTTTGGCTAATATGATTCAGACATTACATATATTAGGATGCATCTATTTTCTGTCATGTAAATACAGTTAACAGCTTCCAAAAAAACCTTGAATTGCTTGTATATGAGCATTTACTCAAACTCATTATTGCCAATAGAATAAAATATTGTATTCATAGAAATTGTTATAAATCATACTTCATAGTTAAGCAGATTCTCAGAAACATTTATATACATATCTACATACACACACACACACACACATATATATATATATATATATATATATATATATATATATATATATATATATATATATATATATATATATATATATATATATATACATACATACACATACACATATATATATATATATATACATACACATATACACACACAAACAGATACACACACACACACACACACACACACACACACACACACAAACACACACACACACATACACACACACACACACACACACACACACACACACACACATACACACACACACACACACACACACACACACACACACACACATACATATATATATATATATGATCTCACTGAGTTGTATCTTTACTGAGCACCATCTTACATTGCTGTCCCTTCAATAAATCTGTCTGCTTTATACAAAATAATGCACAGCAAACACATTTTAGTAACCAGATTTTACAAACATGCTATACTACTGCTTTAAAATATATCACATGACAATTTCTTCCAGTATAGAGTTATAAAATTATTTATGCTTGTCAATCAGATGAATTAAATGAGTTATAGTAATGTATATGTTTGGGACATAGGTTTTAACACATATTATTAATCTGCTATTCCTGTATCTGTGATGTGTCAGTGTGATATCTAGGTCAAAGGTGAGACCAGCTGCTTTCAGCTTCTCTGTGAGAATTCTGAGAGTTGAAGCTTTTGAAGTAGCTCATGGACACTGTGCATGAGACAGCCCACATCCCAGATTGTCTCTCTTAACATTTTGGCGGAAACTTATTAAAAACTAGTGACAAACATTCATTTAGCAGTGTAAATGCATCTAAACATGACAAAACCTTCACAATGCATTCTACAGGTTATTACAGACTCTATGTAAGTGAAATCAAGCCCAAAATTATTAATAAGTAACAAAACTCAACATTTTTGTCCCAACTCAACTCCTATGAATCTTATTATTTACTGTGTCTATATGATCAAAAGTATTTCTATATATTAATAAAGAAAAGAAAAAGAGAGTAGAAAGTAAAAGGGTGTAAGGCAGAAATAAAAAATGTAAGAGAAAGCTATAAGAAGTATATACAATAGAATATTACTTACTGTTTATATTAATAGAGTTAAAAATAAAACATATTATTTACTATTATTTAGTTCTAATTATTATTAGTTAAAGCATGACAGATTATTTACAAACAAGCATAAGCAGTGTAATCAAGAAAGTATAATTAGGTAGTGTCATTCCTGTATCTGTGATGTGTCAGTGTGATATCTAGGTCAAAGGTGAGACTAGCTGCTTTCAGCTTCTCTGTGAGAATTCTGAGAGTTGAAGCTTTTGAAGTAGCTCATGGACACTGTGCATGAGACAGCCCACATCCCAGATTGTCTCTCTTAACATTTTGGCGGAAACTTATTAAAAACTAGTGACAAACATTCATTTAGCAGTGTAAATGCATCTAAACATGACAAAACCTTCACAATGCATTCTACAGGTTATTACAGACTCTATGTAAGTGAAATCAAGCCCAAAATTATTAATAAGTAACAAAACTCAACATTTTTGTCCCAACTCAACTCCTATGCAAATCTTATTATTTACTGTGTCTATATGATCAAAAGCATTTCTATATATTAATAAAGAAAAGAGAAGAGAGTAGAAAGTAAAAGGGTGTAAGGCAGAAATAAAAAAAATGTAAGAGAAAGCTATAAGAAGTATATACAATAGAATGTTACTTACTGTTTATATTAATAGAGTTAAAAATAAAACATATTATTTACTATTATTTAGTTCTAATTATTATTAGTTAAAGCATGACAGATTATTTACAAACAAGCATAAGCAGTGTAATCAAGAAAGTATAATTAGGAATAGCATTTGAAGAACATATAAACTTTTAAAGGAAAAAAAATGTATCAAATTACTGACCTTATTTTTCCTCTTCAGAAAGAGAAACAAGTTAAATCACAGCTTGCCATTAAATCTCCAGATATTTTGACTAGTTATGAAACAAAACATTTCTTTGCACACAGAGAATAACTTTGATTAAATCTTTTTCAAAATATTTGTTGCTTCTTGGAAATGCAGGAACTATATTTAAAAAGATTAATAATAAAATAAAATGATGAGAGAGAAAAAAAAACATAGTACAAATCATTTGTTTTTTAGTCTCTTCTTCTTCTCTGAAGTCTTCCACGAAGTTTCAGTTGCCAGTCTCTTTAACGAAGGACTAGCCCATTCCATTTCTTCTATTTTTTCCAAAATCTTATTTTTTTTGATAAACAGTAAAGCAGAGTCTAAGTCATCGAAAATTTTAGGACCATCAGGAAGGAAGATTTTAAGCTTGGCAGGAAACAGAAGGTATGTTTTAAACTGTGCTTTTTTAAGCTCCCTTATTAGTGGCAGAAAAACTTTTCTTTTAGCTAATACCATGGAAGAATAGTCATTGTCAAAACGCACAGTTGTTTCATTAATCTTAACAGGAGCTTTAGCCCAAGCAGATTTAAGAACCATCTCTTTATCAAAGATGATAGAAATCTAACTATAACTGATCTAGGATAGTTTTTGTTAGAGTTAGTATTAGCTATAGATCTATGTGCTCTTTCGATACCAAAAGAGAATGCTTCTGGTAAATCTAAAGTTTTAGGGAGCCATGTTGTTAAAAAAGAAGTAATATTGTTACCTTCAATATTTTCTGGCAGTCCAAAAATCCTAATGTTATTGCGCCTAGATCTATTTTCCAGGTCATCCAGCTTTGTTTGTAAATGTGTATTTTGTTTCAGCAGAAACTCAATGTTGATTTCCTCTTCTTGTATTCTATTTTCCATGTCATTCACAGCTTCTTCTATGCCTGTCATCTGGATCTTCTGTTGTTGCAGGTCCATATGTAACAAGTCTATTTGTTTTGTAGTTTTTTCTATGAAAGTGTCTATTTTAGTATCCATTTTATCCATCTTAGCAGTAAGTTGCTGGACTATAATTATCAGAGACTGAAGTTCTTTCTTGATGCTGGAGTCTTGAGAATTTGTCTTACTGGAACTCATTTCAGACTGATAAACTGACAGGAAAATTTCCAAAGTAATTTCTGACAGGAATATTATTAAGATTTCCTTTCTTTTTTAGATATAGTTCAAGAACTATATAAAACAAACATATTTAGAAAGAAAATTACTTCAAAAATTAATTTTTTAAGTAATTAATTCCTGTCAATGTAATGAAATTGGTGGAGCTGAAGAAATCTGCTGCTATCCTGTGTTCATCCTTGGCCACGCCCCCCAGACAGAAACTTTCGCACAGTAAACAAAGTTAACAACACTCACAGTGAAGCCCTATTCTCAAATCAAATAGCCAAATTATGGAACTCTCTACTCAACACTCTCCAAAACACTTCTGAATCTACCAATTTCAAACAACTATTTGAACATCTATCCAATAACGGTCATTGCTCCTGCGCCTATCCTGACTGACAAGATGTCTAACTCTTTCATTACACTGTCCACTCCTTACCTCATTTTCTCCCTCTCCTCAGTGTTATTAAAAAAAAATTATATACACACACACGTACACACACACACACATATATATATATATATATATATATATATATATATATATACACAAACACACACACATATACATATATATATATATATATATATATATATATATATATATATTTATACACACACACACACACACACACACACACACACACACACACACACAGGAAATCTCATTTGTTCATAACTTTTATTTAAGGAATACACAATACTAATTTTATTTTTCTCGCAGTGATCTTTACTGTAATGCTTGTGTGTTTTTCTTTTTGAACCTGTATCTACTAGAAAACAATCCCGAATACTACTTTGTATAGACTAACTAGTAGATGTGTATTCTGCATCCTACTATATGCATACTTTTGTACTATCTAATTATTGTATTCTGCCTATATTTCTATGGAGCTTTTCTCCCAGGGCCTCCACTGAAAATGGGCTTCTGGCCCAGTCGGACTTTCCTGGTAAACAAATGTAAAAAAAATAAATAAACAGTCAGATCTGAAGGATGATGTTCTCTCTGGATCAAAACCAGATGGTCCTGGAACGCTCGGATCCAAGGGCTCTAAAACCACAGGCTGAATTAGAGAAGGAGCTATAATCGGTGGTGCGGTAGATAATTGGAGTTTCGCACCCGAGGGAGCAGGAATCATGAGAACTCCCTTCTGAATTTGCTCCATGAAAAATTTCCTCATCTTCTCCACATCCGATTCCCTGAGACTCCTGGAGGAGCAAGAGGATACCAGGGACGGCAATTTTGAGTGCCTCTCTAAATGGGAGAGGGCACCCTAGAAGGACCGAAAGATGTGGAATCTGAAGTATGTGTGTTTGGAGGCGATGATGGTCTGATCGGACCTAGCTTTGGATCCAGTTTTTCTTTCTTTCTTCTTGGTTTAGAAGAGGTAGAGGCTGGAGAATCTGAGTGTCTAGACCTTTATGACAAGTCTTTACATCTATGTTTGAGGGATTGAACCCCAGCAATGGCTTCAGGAAAAAAAGATGACCATTATCCTGTGGTCCTAAATGATACACACAAAGACTGTGGACATCAGACAGAGGCAACTTCTGCCCACACTTGTCACATTTTTAAAAGCTGCAGGACGTTTCTCAGATGTTCTGTAGTTAAGAGAAATGAGTTAAAGTAAACATTTTTCTTTAATAGGTAAAAAGGAAAAGGAAAGACTACCAGCAATGGTATTTAACAACTATAAGAAAAAAAAAAAACTTGCAGATAAAGAGGAAAAAAAAAAAAAAACAATGGTAATTACACAGAATACACTACATGCAAAAAGGGGAAAGCGAAGGCGTTAGGTCTACCAACGATAGTAGAAAGGCTTTACACTGAAAGCGTAAGAAAGAGAATGGAAGAAACGACTTAAGATGAAAAACAAAGATAAAATATCAAAGAAATAGTTACGTGTAGAAGTTTTTAGAAAAAGTATGAAAAATCAACTCATCTCTCACTGAAACCTCGAGAGCTGAAGGCAACCACATCTAAATGCTAAAGAGGCAAATGAGATCTGAGGGATGTCAGGAGTGGTGCATTATGGGTAGGGAAGGAGCTCAAGAGTTTGTTGCAGAGTCGGATCTGAGGATCAAATTCAATCCCATTAGTTGAGGAATGAATGAAAATGGACATCATCAGATTTATCTGTTTTGATTTTTTTTAAAACAATTCCTTGCAAACGATTTGAGAAAATCAATCAGAAGAGTCATTTTGGTCTAAAACATTGTTTACATCACTCTTTTGTTGAATAGTTTATTACAGAAGACAGTTACTTCACAACAAGCTGTTACAAAATTGGACTCATTTGAACAAACTTGACGAACATCAGCTCTTGCTAATGTGCTTCTTCTATTGAAACCTGAATAAAAGGAATAACTAGAGCTTCATGTTTGGTCAGAATCTTAAATTTAAGTTTATTATTTCCAATAGACAGTAAGCATTGTGAAGACACAATCATACACACAGAAAACTAATCACTAGCACAGGAAACAGCACATAGCTAACTGAAAACATATTTAAGAGGATCCTTTTTTACTTGAGGTAAGGACAAAGTCTAAAGTAGTGAAGAAAGATCCAAAACTGGTCTGCATGCATTTTCTTTCTTTGGTACAAAATACATCCTTGAATAAAATCCCTTTCCCACCTGTGAAGAGGGAACTGGTCTTATCACTCCGTGGGACAGCATGTGATGAAGGACAGGTGAAAATAAAAGGGTCTGGTATGGTTTGGAGGAAGAGGAATGATCCCTGGAAAGGAGAGATTTCCTCTCATTGCCATCTGTAATCTTAAAGAATGACATTCATAGCCCATCTGTCTGAAATTATTTGTTGCCAAAGAGAAAAATGGAGATTTAGACTTTCTGGAAGACAAAAGGGGGTGCCAGCGTGGGAGGGGGCAGGAACAAAGTTACTTAAATAGTTGTCCTGAGTTTCCTGGACTGTCATTAGTTTGTGCAGTTTACATAATTCTTCCTGGAGCCCCCTTCCTATTTCTCTTTAAACATCTGTTTACATGCATTTTGTTGAGACTGTTTATTTTGTTTCTTACCAAAACTGGATGAGGAGTTAGAGAAATGCCTTGGAAAATCTGGAAAAGGAGGGCTGAAAAATCTTAGAGATTCCCCATATCAGCTTACCTTTTCATCACACTTTTTAGATTGGTTCATGGATGACTACCAGGCTAATGACCCAGATGGGCCTTTTTAAGCATAGCTCAGCCCTGCTTCTCAAAATAAGAATCAAACACTGCACCTTGTGTGTGCAAAGTAAACACCTTAAGCATTATGACACCCCCCAACTCACCTCTGAAGCAGATGGGCTATCCAAAGGAGAATTTAAAATATCATTTCAAACATAATCTTGGAGGTTCTGAGAATGCAGCCATGTAAACCTTCTTAAAACAGTACCAGTTGTCACAGCAGTTGAAGTATCAACAGAGCCATACACACACTACATACAATGAGTAGTGACTTGAACAACAGAAGTAGTTAAATTATTTAAAGCAGAATTTTCCTCACAAGTAGAAACTGCAGACAAAATATTCCTCATACTTTCACAATTAGTCAGGACAAACCTTAACATGGTAGCCTGACAATTCAAAATTCTGAAAATCAAAGTTGCAGAAGCATATACTTTTTTTCTCCAAACTTATCAATAATCTTTGCATCCTTATCAGAAATAGCATTACAATTAACAGATCACGCAACTTTATACATCCTGTCTTTTCAGGAGCAGCTGGCTGATTTGTCAGGCAAATTGCAGGGAATAACACACAAACAGACACACACACACTCCAAAGCAGACAAAACTGCAGAAATGGGGGTAGAGTCTGGAAATTCTTTCTTTAACAGAACTTTCTGAGGGACTGTCTCAGGGAAAGAAACTCAGAAACTGAAGTCTCCTTTGAGTCTGAATCAGAAATCTGAGGAGAAACCATGTATCTGTCCCTTCATCCTCCTGACCAGATACAGAATCTTGAATCTCTGCAGGAAAGGAAGTAGTCCTCTTTTTTACCAGAAACTATCTTACAAGAATGATCAACAGCCTGTATTAAACTCTGAGCTAGACCCAGTAAACTACTCTTGCCTAAGGAAATTTGAGGAGGAGTAGATACATGCTTAGTTTTCTGCTTATTTTTGACAGGAAAATTTGTGGCCAACATTGTTATTAGTGGCAGCAGCTTCCCTAGGGATAGGCACAACTTTCTGACAAAACAGGGAAGCCTTCCCTGTCCCATCTCCCAGTACCAATAAGAGTGGCCCTCCCTTCCCCACTGAGGGGACCCCAACAACTACAGAGGACATACCTAACCCCTGGTCCACAGTGGCTGTAAATGTTACACTAGAGGTATTTGGGATAAAAGATGAGTGGTTTGATGTACAACAAATGGCCACAGCAGTCACCCAGCTATGACTGACGCAAATTGCTAGCCTGCTGTAGTGGTAAAGGCTGTTTACTTAACTTTTTCTTTTTTGTGGCTGGAAGAAGGACTGATCATAGGACCGACAGCTTGTTCCATGGTCAAGCTGAAAATGGTGCCTCTTTCCCATGGAAAATGAGCAGGAAATACCGGTAAATATAAAAAGTCTTTAAAATGTCACTTCTTTTCATAGAAAAATGCAGCAAAAAGCACTTTAAAACACTGTGCCAGCCATGCAAAATAAAATAACCACAATTTCTCCACAGAAAAAAGGTTTACAGTTGCTTTAAACAACTTTGAAATGTCAAGAAAATGAGAACTTCTGTTTAAAAGTCCAGTATAATCTTGTGACAGTCTGTTGAAACACAAACTCCTAGCTTTAAAATAACTTTTCTGAAGTGTGTGTCTCTTTCGGCTTTTCCCGTTTAGGGGTCGCCACAGCGGAACTCCGGTCCGCTACTGATTGGCAGTAGATTTTTACGTGCCGTGTTGCCAGCCCTGACGCATAACCTTCAACGAAGGTACGCCCATTCATGCATGTCTCCACACAGAAGACGCTCTAGCTGAGAATTGAACAGGACAATGTCTTACTGTGAGGCGACAACGCTACCGCAGCACCACCACCGCAGAAGCGGAAAGTATAAATAATAAGAAAAACTATTAAAGGAAGTTTTTTCCCCCAAAGGGAACTCATTTGCTCAACAAAGGAACAGCACAAACCAACCATCAATTCTCGAAAGCCTCAAAGGAGCATACTCTTTGGAGGCAGAAAGCTCTTAAGGGCTTGGTGCCCAAACTTGCCTTTTAGTCAGCTATCCTCGAGAGCTGCCTGACAGTTTAGGCACATGGAAGTTGCCCTGAAGCTTTGAAAGCTGTCCACTGTTATATTTTTGGCAGGCTATAACCCATATAGCTAAGGCTACTGCAGCAGCGATCAATATGATGAACGTAAGTTTCACCCACAATGCTTTACTAGTAAAATGGCACGGAATGATAAACCTTCAAATCAATCCAGTATATCATGTTAACTCTGCCAGGACAAACTGCAAAGGACTTAATTGACACTTTATAGGTTTAGGACAAATGTGCTCATGAAATCCAGGTTAATTAGAGCCTGTGTTAGCTGTCTATTTGGCACAAATGCTCCTATTAGTACAGTTAAACTTCATTATTTGAAAATGTACATAGTTATATGTGTTTATATTAAGTTAATGGGTTACACGGGTGTTCTGGAGGTGTGCTTGGTTTCTTGTTTGAGGGATTTTATTAAAACAAAAAGTCTTGAAAAACGTGACATAGGTTCCAATGTTGATAAGAAAAAGGTGTATAAAGGATTAACCTGCCAAACATTAACTGGCATGTATCACAAATGCTGAAATTCGACATTTAAAACAGCTGCCATATATGATACATAGGAATAATGACTTCTCACCATAAATTATCTTGGAATGTTACCAGTCTCACAGGTATAGACAAAAAAGAAAGCATACGCAAGTACATAAAGAAATGCACAGTGCAAATAGCAATGCTACAGCAGACACATTTGGAAAGAAATGAGCATGTGAACTTGATAAAGAAAGGATTTCAGGACAGATATTCTGCAAAATACCAATGACAAAGGAAAATAAGAATACTAATATTAATTGCCAGAGGAGCTTTAGTAGCGATTGAAGGGAAAAAAAATAACAATGGAGATTTTTAGTAGTGAGAGGTTGCTGGCAAGGGAGGATGATTACACTAGCATGTATTTATACTCCACTTAAAACTGCTGTGTTGGTGCTTAAAGATTTTTGGGAGAAATCATCAGCTTTCATCGGGGAATATTATTTACAGGTGAAGACTGGCATTCGATTTGCAACAATGAGGGTGTACATGGGGGATCTAGAGGGGTAGATTTCTGAAGAAATTTATGAAAATAGTTGGTATGAAAGATGTGAATTCAGTAACAGAAACTTGGACAGAATTTACATGTTATCCCCCAAGGTATAATAACTGGGCTAGACTTGATAGAAATTATATTTCACAGGAACATGTCCATTTCACTGAGAACTTTGATACTCATCCAATAACTATTTCAGATCATGTGCCAATAATTACTAAGATAAAAGTGCAGGGTAATAAAGTAAAGATGAAACACTGGGGCTTCCCACCTACCTAAGTTAAAAAAAAGAGTAATTTAAAAAATTGGCTGTGGAAATTATCCAGGAGTTATTAGGGAAGATAAAAAGTACTCCAGAAGTTACAGCTAGTGAGTGGGATAGAATGAAAAAAGAAGTTATGTACTCACCATAATGTTCCATCTGAGTAGGTAAACTTCATTTATCAGCAACCTGTGGGTATCGGATCCATATCAGATCCGAGCCGGCAGCTTCAAACAACTTAGATCCGAGCTCCAAGCTCCTCCCCTTACCCATAACCCCCTGCCATCCCTCTCTGACCTCAGATCGAGTTTGCTATAGTAAAATAGCATATTACAATAACGGATCACCTGCAACTCCTAACCTGGTGTAATCCGGAGAAAAGGACAATGAATCCTTCTAGGATGCAATATAGGTTAGGGGGATGGGGGGGGGGGTTGGTTGCTGACAAATGAAGTTTACCTACTCAGATGGAACGTTATGGTGAGTACATAACTTCTTTATCTGAAGTAGTTAACTTCATTTGTCCATCAACCTGTGGGACAGAGTCCCCAGCTACGCAAACTTGGGGGGTTCTCATGGAAGGATATTCCGGAGCACTGCAGAGCCGAAGGATACTCTCCCTCTGGAAATTAGATCCAACTTGTAATGGTTAATGAAAGTATGGGATGAAGCCCAAGTGGCTGCTGAACAAATGTCGTCCAAGGACATTCTGGAGCAAAAGGCAGCAGAAGTAGAAATCGATTGGGTAGAATGAGCGTGGACTCTTTCAGGTTCAGGTCGACCAGAACTCTTATATGCAAGAAGTATACATTGGGAAATCCATCTGGACAATGTAACTTTTGATACTGGTTTGCCCAAAGAGGGTCTTGCAAAGGATACGAAGAGCTGCTCAGATTGTCTATGTTCAGCGGTCCTGTGCAAGTAGAATCTCAATTGCCTATGTAAGTCCAGAGAATGTAATTTGTATTCACCCTTGTTTTGATAATTTGGAAAGAAAACTGGTAAATTAATAGATTGATTAATATTGGGCTCAGAAGCAACTTTGGGTAGAAAGGAGGGATTGGTTCTGAGGGAAACTCTATCTTTATGGAAGACAAAGTATGGGGGTTTGGCGCAAAGGGCTTGAAGCTCTGAAACCCTTCTAGCCGAAGTGATAGCGATGAGAAAGGCTGTCTTCCAAGATAAGTATTTCAGATCCACCGAGGCTGTGGGTTCAAACGGAGGGGCGGTCAAGGACTGGAGAACAAGGGTTAAATCCCATGGAGGGACTGCGTCTTTCACCGGAGGCCTTAAGAGGAAAGTGCCTTTTAAGAAGGTCTTACATAATTTGGAAGATGCTAAGGAACCGAGATCACTTCCCACATGATAATGGGAAATCGCAGCTAACTGGACTTTGACCGTGGAAGAGCTAGCACCTTGATCGAATAAGGTCGACAAAAATTCTAACACCGCTGGTATGGGAGCTGTAAAGGGATCCAACTTTCTATGCTCCGCCCAGACAGTAAAGCATTTCCATTTGCTGTTATAAACCTTTCTCGTAGACGGTTTATGAGCGGCCACTAAAATAGCCTTAACAGGGGACGAGATACCGGGAGTCCTAACTATTGCTGGAACTGGATCAGCCAAGCTGTGAGCTTGAGGTTGTCCAGGTTCGGGGTTGGTAAACCCAGTGGGTGAGAGATCAGATCTGGGGTGGGATCTAGAATCCATGGAGGATTCACTAGATGAGACCATAGGCATGGGAACCAAGTTTGACGAGGCCAGAATGGGGCTATGAGGATCACTCTGCTCCCCAACCGACGGGCTTTCTGCAAGAATTTTAGCATTAGGGGAAGAGGGGGATAAGCATAGAGTAGACCGGATGGCCAAACATGCATCAGAGCATCTCTGGGGGATTCCCCTGGTGGGGGAATTAGAGCGAAGTAGTTGCTGCACTTTGCGTTTGAAGGAGACGTGAAGAGATCGCAGCAAGGTTGACCCCACTTGAGGAAGATTTGCTTTGCTATCCTAGGCTTCAGAGACCACTCGTACGGTGAGAGGATAGTTCGACTCAGCTTGTCTGCCAAAATGTTCGACCGACCAGGAATGTGCGTTGCTATGAGAAAGCGGTTGGTGGAGATCGCCCAATCCCAAACTCTCATGGCCTCTCGACAAAGTGGATAGGATCGGGTTCCCCCCTGTTTGTTGATATACCAGATTACTGACATGTTGTCTGTCTGAATTGCAACTGTCCCTAAGGGAAGAAGGGCCTGGAGTGCTTGCAACGCCAAAAGCACCGCTCTCATCTCTAGGACACTGATATGCAATAAGGTCTCTGAATGGGTCCATGTGCCTCGGACGGTTCTGCCCATACAGTGGCCCCCCCCACCCTAGGTGAGTAGCATCCGAGGTCACCATGGTTAGAGGTGGGGACATAGAAAAAGGGCGCCCTACCTGGAGGTTCGGAGACTGGAGCCACCAGAGCATGGCTTTCCTGCAAGCCCTGCTGAGGGGGATGGGTGAACTCAGTGGGTGTAGCAGGATGGACCATTGAACCTGCAAAGTCCATTGTAGTATCCTCATGTTCAAGCACGCTAAAGGTAGCAGACTGATCGTGGCCGCCATGGAACCTAGAGCCCTCAGAGCCAATTCCACCGGAGGAGCAGAGGATTGTAAAAAGGCCAGTACGTGGAGCTTCAGGGTACGAATCCGGTCCGGAGTTAAGAAGACCCTCAATAGGTTTGTGTCTAATCTGGCTCCTATGAAGTCTAAGATCTGGGTTGGATGAAGGGAAGATTTGTTGAGGTTGATTGTGATTCTCAGCCGGGAGGCCAGGTGGAGGAAGTAATCTCTGGCTGAACATAGTAGATGCCTTTTGGGGGCGGTCAGGAGCCAGTCGTCCAGGTAAGGAAAGACCTGTATTCCCTGGAGTCTCAGGTGGGCCGCTACTACTGCCAAAACTTTGGTGAACACCTTGGGGGCTGTGGTGAGACCAAAGGGGAGGGCCCTGAACTGGTAGTGACTGGCTCCTATCCGGAAGCACAGAAACCTTCGGGATCGTCTGTCCATCAATATGTGGTAGTATGCATCCTTGAGGTCTATCGAGCACATCCAGTTTTCTCTTGTAAGAGAGGGAGAATGGAATGAATGGTGACCATCTGGAACTTTTCTTTGGCCACTGACAGGTTTAATAAGGACAGGTCAAGGATTAGCCTCAAGTCCCCCCCCCCGTCTTTTTTGGCACCAGAAAGAACCTGGAGTAGAAGCCCGATTCGGACTGATCTAGGGGGACGCGCTGGATCGCTCTTTTTTCTAGCAGCTGCCTGATTTCTGCGGCTGCTGCCTCCCTTTGATTGGGTGGGACATCGGGGAGGCTCCGGGGTCTGGGAGGGGGATACAGAAAAGGGATTTTGTAACCTGTGGATATGATTTGAAGCACCCAGCGATATGTTGTAATGACTCCCAAACTGCTAGGTGCCTCGAGAAACGCCCCCCAACTGCCTCCAGAGAGGAGCAGTCAGGGTTGTTGCACAGGCCGATCCGAAAAGGGTTCTCTCGACCCAAAATTCTTCAGTCCCCATCTATCTCTGGGCCGGCGTCCACCCTGTCCTCCTCTGCCTCTGAAGGACGAGGAGTCCGAGGCGAAATGGGACTGGTGAGACTTCCGGAACCACATCTTCTTCTGTCCCCTTTGGTTCCTGGAGAAGTACCTCTGGGGAGCCGAGAAGCGGAATCCTGACAGCAGACATCTTCCCGTCCTTCTCGCTCTGGACCAGCGTGTCACAGACAGTCTTGCCAAAAAGCAAAGAACCGTCAAACAGGGCATTTGCGAAGGACGCCTCGAAGGGTTCTGCAAAATCGCAGAGGCGGAGCCAGGCATGTCGTCTCAAAACAACGCCCGCTCCGCTAGCGGCTCCTTCCATAGCATGGGAGAGGAGCCGCATAGAAGTGTTCGAGATGGACTTAAGAGTGGCCATACAAGCTGAGAATACCTTCTTATCGTCAGTCGATATGGACTCTGGGGGCGACCCGGCATATTCCTTGATGAAATCCCACTGGAGTCATATGACGTGTGCCATATAGTTCAGTGACCTTACAGCGAAGGTAGCTGAAGCGAACATCCGCTTCCCCAGGCGGTCCATCGTCCGAGACTCCTTGTCGGGAGGATGGACCGAGGAACTCTCCTGGGCCAGTTCCCTCTTGGTGGCAGCCGCCACCAACATGGCATCTACAGGAGCACCCTTTCTCCATACCGTCCTATCAGTGGGAGGGGCTAAGGATTTTATCCGGTCTGTTTGGAATGGGATCAACAGTGTCCGGTTCCTTCCATGCCCTGGTAGTAATGAGATCTACCAGGGGATCGGCGGGAGGGGACATCCAAGAGGTAGATGGGCCTGCGTCAAACGCCTCCAGAAACACAGACTCATCCAAGGAAGGTTTTTGGGCTGACCACCCCCCTCTAATTCAAAGTATTTCCATAATGTCTCCGAAGGAGATGTCCTCGGGGGGTGACCTTGGGGAACCTTCCCCTTCCTCTAAGTCTGTGTATTCTGTCAAAGACTCAGGCGAATCCAAGTGCCTCCTCTTGCACTTACGTTTGTGAGGGACCTCCTTGGGGGGGGGGGGGCTGTCCGAAGAGGCCTCACCAACTACATCTTGTTCCTCTAAGGGAACCATCTGGAACGTAGGCAGGGGTGGCTCATGCTATTGGACTGCAGCCCTCCCACCTAGTAACAAATGAAATAAAAATTGTGAAACATAAAATTAAAAAAAAATTTTTTTACGAGTACCGGACTTCCGTGCATGCACAGATGCACTCAGACTGCCCCGCAGCTTCCCAGGAATCTGTGCGAACTCTGACTGCCTGAATCAGCAGTCGAGATACAGGGAAGGTATTTTCTGCCCCGCAGATGCCCAGGAATCCGTGCGGTAGACGACCGCACAGAACAGAGGAGCTCCGGACTGCTTGATCCTCAGACAGGACCAATCGAAGCTCTCGCAGGGAGCACAAGACCAATCAGGAGACAGGTAAGTTGACTTTGAAGAATTGCAGTCGAGCACAGGTTTCCAGACAATGGTGGAGTGGCTTGCATGGAAGCGTTGAAGTCAGTTGAGCATGTTCTGGACAATGGAGCCTTGCTGCTTCAATCAGGAGAGAGGTAAGGGTGTTTTTGCTGCTTCAATCAGGAGGTGTGTGTGTGTGTGTGTGTGTGTGTGTGTGTGTGTGTGTGTGTAAAATGCCCCTGTTAGCACATAGTGGTGGGTAGAGATACTCAGGCTTGAACTCTGTATCTTGGATGCAGGTGGCAAGGACCTGAATTCCCTACCCACCACTATTTGTAAAATATTGCAGATTTTTGCCTCACATTTGTTCTGTTCCTCATAAAATCTGTGGTTTCTGTATCTTCAGTTTTCCTTGTAAAGGTTTGTAGTGCAGTGGTGCACTGTAACATTGTTGCCTGACAGCTTCTGGTTTGATTCTTGGCTGGGGTGCCTTCTGTGTGGAGTATGCATGTCCTCCCATCCCTTACAAAGATGTTTCTGGAGTGTTTCCCCCTGCTCTGCTGAAAATTGGCTTTGTTTTGTTCAAAGTCAGACTAGTTTCCTAGTTAACAAATGTTTAAAAATAGCAGGCGTTTGAATTTCAGACTTCATATTCTTCAGAAAGTACATGGTAAAATAGCATTTTATTCTAGCAATTGTCTAAGTTTATAACATGGATATTTGAAATTTGCCCATATTTTTGGGACTGTATTCCCCCATTATTCGCCTCGTCCACGTATTTTGTGCTAAGATTGAGAGCTATGGTGAGAACTGAATTCACTGATAAAATCTACTCGACACTCTGAACTTTGCAGCATAAGAAATATGGAAAAAGCCAAAATTTATTGGGGGGGGGACAAAAGGCCAAACACCAGGGACACATTTTAAACATTGCTTGTATAATGTTGGAAAGTTGCTAGAATAAAATGCTGTGTTACCACCATACATTTCACTGCCACGTCTTGAACCCAGGGGACCCTGTGCAAATCAGTCAGAGAAACATACCACTATGCCAAATCAGTTGAAACAGAGGAAGACAAACTTAAATGGCTACCATTTAGTGAATTCAGTTCTCACCATAGCTGTCAACCTCTTAGAAAAAACACCTGAAAAAAGCCAATAATGTGGGAATACAGCTGCCAAACATATTCCGTGAATTCAGTTCTCACCATAGGTCTCAACCTCTTAGCAAAAAAACATGTGGACAAAGCCAGTTATGGGGGGAATACAGCCCCCCAAGGAGCTGAGAGCTGCAGGGGAACAAAAGTTTAGTGCTGCTTATGCTAAGCCTGCTTGCATTGTTAATAGCACAACAGGTAGTGTACTTGCTTTTGATGCAGAAGGCTGTGTGTTCTACTCCCACAGTAGGTAGATGCATTGCTGATACTGTACTGTGTTGTAAAGGGGGTGGATGCGGCAGTCCTTTTTGGTAAAGATACCTAGTAACTATGAACTTATCAGTTTGCCATCCATTCCCTATTGCGGTATTACTAGCTTATTTTTTTAATGCATGCAACATAGGCAATTTATTCTTCAAGGGCAACAGGCACTTTATTTGTAGATGAAACAATGACATATAAAGTTGTTTGCTAGCAGCAACCTCTTTATTAGTTACAGATTTCTTTAATGTGGATTTTACTACTTCAGAGATTGTGCATATTTACAACAGAACGTTTCCAGGGAAAACCAACTCTAGAAAATCAAACAAGTCATATGGTGTATTTTATTATTTAATGTATTAATACAATAGTGTGTTTTTTATTATTACCATATTTTACTCAGGAATATGATGTTGTGGAAGTATATATTTTTAAATCTTAATTCAATACAAATTTATCAGGTGGTACTTTGGGCGTTTTTTTAACTATTTAAAGTTTGGTTATTGAGTTGCTATTTTTTCTGATGAAATCTATGTCGGATAGATGAAAGTGCTCAACAGTGTTTGTATTGTACAACAATAAATCAGAGTTTGCAATATCGTGGATTGTGGCCTTTGTTCTGGGGAATATTTTCTGGTTCGTTTGATTTTCTTTATTGTGCATATTTACTGATACTGGTGGACTATAGAAAGTTGAGTAGACTTTTTATGATGGAAATGTTCTGAATTGGGCAGTTTTGTCATTGGTGCATGCATTTTGTTTCATTGTTTACTGGAAAAATGTTCAAAACAATAAATTTAAAATGCCCTCTAACAACTGCACTGTATTGTACAAGGAATATAATGTAATACAGTCAGGAAGGTGTATCAAAGAGCATGTGTATGTTTCATGTTCAAGGGGCCTATGATTTTGAAAACAGCCCAAAGTTAATCTTTATCTGCCACTGGCAAAATGTATTTTCTTTGAATGTGGGTTTCAATGCATGTGAGTGTCAAGGGCAGAGAAGTTTTAATGCTAAGTCTATTTTCATTGTATGACTGCATTGCTTTGTTTAACAGATATCTATTAGGGTTTGTGCTGTAAAATGCAAAATAAAACCTTCAAATGAAATCTAAATCATTGGAGAAGTAAAGCAGTATGCACATTACAGTGTTTATGGTAAATGGGGCAAAATAACCAAGGAATGGGACATTGGAATGGCTGCAGGGGAGAGGTTCCATTCGACCATGATTTTGTGAGGGGGGGGGGGTAGCAAACTCAGACAGCCCTGGTTGAACTATACCTCTCAATTGTCCATATTTTTGCAGAATGAATAGATATTTGCTTCTTATTTTTGGTTTGTTCCTCATAAAATGTGTGGTTTTCAAGCAAATCATTTAGGAATGAAGTCACTAAATATCAGACATTGAGTTTCAGACGTCATAACCTTCAGAAAAATGCATGCTAATGCAAGACCTGTTACTCTATCAACTGTCTTAAGTTTATACAAGAGCAATTTTTAGTAGTGTTTGTATGTTCCCCCAATATATTTGGCCTTGTCCAGATTTCCTGCATTAAGAGGTTGAGAGGTACGTGCAAATTGCTTTGTAGAATTAGGAATATCCAAACCTCTCAATTGTCCCAAATTTTGGCTCAAAATGTTGCTCTCCCCTAATAATCCCTCCTCAAAATGGCAATTTTGGAAGAAAATGTGGAGGGTTTACAATTATATATAACTGTAATGATCAGAGTTATAGATTACTTTTATTTCAGAAATGCATGTAGATGCTCTTATTTTGTTAGCTGCTCAAGTTAACAGTGTTAATATTAAAAAGTTGTCCCTTTTTTGACAGGTTCCCAGCTGTATTGTGTGGCAACTTTATATTTTTGCATCACATTTTTGGTCTGTTTTTCATAAAAGTGTGGTTTTCTGGCAAATTAGTGGCAAGTCATTAAAGACTGGAGTTAGAAAATAATGGCAGACATTTGAGTTTCAGATTTCATACCCTTCAGAAAATTTGTACTAATACAAGACCTACTACTGTTCTATTATCTAAGTTAATAAGAGCAATATTTAAAAAATGTCCTTATTTTTGGGCCTGTGTCCCACTTCTAGTTCTATGTATGGCTTTGTCCAGATTTCTTGCTCTGAATTTGAGAGGTATGAGTGTC
This sequence comes from Protopterus annectens, assembly GCF_019279795.1. NCBI lineage: Eukaryota > Metazoa > Chordata > Ceratodontiformes > Protopteridae > Protopterus > Protopterus annectens. Next base: position 796,553,233 of record NC_056737.1, read on the forward strand.
ACAGCCATCACCGTCAGCCAGAAACATTTCAAATTGTGACATACTTGTTGCACCACACTGCCTATTGTAGTGGCTCTGGATGTGTCAAAGGAAGGCAAGGAGCAGTTATGCAGTGTAAGTGTGCAGAGTATTCCCCCATCCAAGGTAGACCACAAGTACAACTGTGGCTTTTCATCTGTCCTTGATTTTGCAGAATGTTCTGGTTTTCTGTCATATTTTTATACTGTTGATTTATGCTTCTTATTATTCAGGAAATGCATGCTGTCACAGTGCCCTGTTTAAGTAGCAGTGATTTAATGACCATCAGGTAAGCTTGTCGGAAATTGTAAGATGCAAGTAAGCTTTAATAAGCATACTGTTAAAGAATTACCAGCATTGAAAGCCTTTTCGTTGTTGCCATGCAGAGAATATTTACATAACTAGATAATGTATAAGCCTTGGGTACTGAAATGCATATGACAGTATTTGTAATAAAAGGACAGGATTACAGTATTTTCAGAAGCTCATTACATTTGTTGGAGACTTGCAGTCATCTTTTGTTGGAGACTTGCAGTCATCTTTGCAGGCTTTACCCGTAAACTAAACAGAATGCCAATCTATCATGTGTGGTTCATAACTTGTGCAGGAATCCGTTAAGCAATTTATCTTGAGCTTGTTTCTTGTTTGCTGTTCATTTTTTACTTTGATCATGTCTTCCCCATGAAAGCAGTAGATAGTTGTGTCAGGCAGCAGGTCTTTTGGATAAGAAACATTTTTACAAGTGGGGGTATCACAGATATTGCTACTTTCAGCATGTTACTTGGTAATCTTATAAAGCTGAATATAAATTATAATTAGAACTGCAGTGCAAGGAGTAGTGGTTTGAGTTGAGTGCTGCTTGTTTTTTTATACTTGATTTTGACTGGCATTCCAGTAATGTATTTAAAAAGTAATTTATTTTTTCATGCCTCACAACCTATTTCCATCTGGATATTAAGTAAGTTGTCATGAAGCCAATGCATTGAAATATTTTTTTCTTCTACACTTCATTTTGTCTTGATTGGACTCTCGTAATGACTGTTTGGCACCCAGGGCAGCGTATTTAATTAAAGTTCCAGTTGTTGTGGTTTTGAGCATAGCTACACCCTTTCTGGTTGGCCACACCCCATCCCATTGGCCCCACCCATTCAGCTGTCTCCTGTAGCCCTCCTTTAATTTGAAGTCACCAGCCGCCACTGGACGTAGGCGCAGGCTGTCTCTGGGGCCGGGTGATGGAAGTTAGGCCCATCTGAGAGAGAGTGCAGGGTGGACCCGTAGTCGGAGCCTGGCGCCTCGAATCCCTCAACAATACCCTCTCCACAACATCGAATGCCGAGGGAGAACTGCTCTCTCTGGTATCCGACAGCAGCCCCCTCGGATCCGATGTTGGGGAAAGCTTATGGCCACACTCAGTGCATTTAGAGAAAAAGGTTTTTGGGGGCTCAGACATAGTCTGACTAAAAAACACACAAGGCCCAATGCACATGCCTTCACACACACAGGGAGGAATGATCTACACTAAAAACACTGAAAAACAATATTAAAACTAAAAGGTTTTAATACTAGGGAGCAACACACACACAGCAATATCAACTACAAGAACATTTTAGAAAAGAAATATATATTTTTTCTCACAGAACGACTAACTCCCACACCTGGAACTCGTTCAAAGCTGTTGATTCAACCGCGGCAAACGAGATCTGAGGTCAGAGAGGGATGGCAGGGGATTATGGGTAAGGGGAGGAGCTTGGAGCTCTGATCTTAGCTGTTTGAAGCTGCCGGCTCGGATCCAATATGGATCCGATACCCACAGGTTGATGGACAAATGAAGTTAATACTTCAGATGTGGAGTTTAAAAATAGGGAGGGTAGAAATAAAAGAAAAAGAGATCTGGTTAAGAAGTAATAAGAATTACTTGGAGGGGCTGACAAAGGTTAAAGTATCACAAAATAATGGGAGTCTAACAGAACAAGAGGAGGTGCAACTGCAGAGTGCTAAAGAGAAAATAAGGGAGCACGTGGATGATGTGCATGAATTTAGAAAGATTGCTTTTAAGCGACTGTTTTTTTTTTTTTTTTTTATAACTCCAGAGCACAAAAACGTCTGGCACAATGACTTGGACAACAGAAAGCAGAAGGGGATGTTGCCAAACTTAGGCAGCCTATAACTAGAAAAATAACCAGAGATTATGTAGAGGTATTAGATAAAATATGGAAAGTTTTATTTAACAGTATTTTAAAAGAAGAGGCACCAACATCCTGGAAAAATACTGTGGTGGCTGTAATACTTAAAGATGGTAAAGACCCATCTGATCCATCTTTATATCGGCCCTTCTCAATTCTAACCATGGTTATAAAGTGTTTATGTCCATAATGGCTAAAAGAAAGGCAAAGGTGATGCTAAAATTGATGGATATGAACCAATATGGTTTTGTGGAGGGGAGGCAAACATTTGACAACATTAACAGAACAATGATGATCCAGGCAGAAACAGAATGTTATCAGTAGGTCTTGAAGTAGAGAAAGCATTCGACAGAGTAAGCTGGGATTTTATGAGTAGGGCAATGGAAGCATGCGCATTTCCTGATACAATAATAAGGTTAATTAGAAGGCAATATGAGAGATCAGAGGCAAAAGTCAAAGTGGGTAAATTCCTCTCTAATAAGTTGTATCTGAACAGAGGAACCAGGCTACGGGTGTCCACTTTCCCCCTTGTTATTTGCATTATATTTAGAAACACTAGCAAAGAAAATAAGGGACTCAGAAATTCAAGGATATAATTGGTATAGTATTCAAGAAAAGTTGGCATTATTTGCAGATGATATTTTGTACCTGATGAAACCAGAAAAGGACATCTCAGTATTGTGGAATATTCTGAGACAGTTCAGGGTTTTATCGGGATATAAAATCAATGAAGATAAAACAAAGAATATAGCTATAAAATATATACCCACATATGAATTGGTCCAGTAATACCCATATTTATGGGGACATGATACAATGAAGTATTTAGGAGTACGGATTAAAAAAGATTTGGTTGTTACAGCTAAGGATATGTTGGAAGAGAATAAACAAAAGATAATATAAAAACTGAAAAAACAGAAGCTCTTGCCTATGGATATGGATAGCAAGATACAAGCAGTAAAAATGTTTTAGTCCCTTTAGCTTTATACACAGGTCAGACATATTTTTATCGACCAGAGAAGTTGTGGACAGTAATTAATACATAGTTAAGGGATTTTATCTGGGAGGGAAAGAGGGCAAGAGTCAAGTGGGATAAGTTAATCCTCCCAACAATACAAGGAGGTTGAGGATTACATGATTTGAAGGGATATTTCAGAGCTACACAGTAAAGGCTTTTATACATAACACAAGCAAGAAGTTACAATTCAAAGTGGAAGGGAATGATGATGAAACGGGGGGGGGGGATGATTAAAAAAAAATAAGGAAAGAATGGGATTTTGGACATAGATTCTCAGGGAGAATAACAAAAGTCATACAAAATAGTATATTCATAAAGCAGCAGAAAGTACATAAGAACTAAGCCAACACAGGAATACAGAATGGATATTCTGTCAAAAAGACATTCGGATTACAGGCTAATGATTGCCTTCCCTGTCAGGGATTGATATCAGAATATAGACATAAAGAAAGGGGACTGGGGATTCCTAAATGAATGACCTGCACTGTTTGAGTTTTAACTGAATCTAGAACAGAAGCTGCTGTTAAAAAAGGGATATTTGATAGGGCATATAACATATTGCACCATAATATATATGAATCAATCCAAAGAGGTCAGAAAAGATTGGGAAGAAAGATTAGATATGCAATTCACAAAGAAACAATGGGAGGACAAATATATGACTCCCAGATATGCAATACAGTCTAGATGATTTTGGATTTTTGCCTGGAGGTTTTTGCATAGATACTTTTATACCCTAAGCAGACTCCAAAGAAGTTTTCCTCAGGTAGATGGCAAATGTTGGAGGTGTGATGGAGAAGAAAGAGGTAACTGAAAACATATGTTTTGGGAGCATAATGAGTTAGCAGACTTTAAAAATTCCCTACAGAGTTCTCTGTCAGAAATACTGGGTGAGCAAATGAGTGTAATTAAGGAAATTATTTTTTTGAGCTGTGATACAGAATTTGACTTGCCTAGACACAGTAAGGCCTTGCTAAGTTTAATTCTGGTGGCTGCCAAAAACACAATTACTAGAAAATGGAAATCAAAATCTAAACCAACAATACTTGAAGCAGCACATACTGTAACAGAGATAAAAGAACAGGAAGTGGGATCTTTAGAAAAGGGTAGGAGTAAATTGCATAGCAAAAAATGGAAACTGGGGGAACAATACATGTTGAAAAATGTTTTAGCATGAGTAATGATGTTTAAGAGAAGGCAGAAATTTAATATTTTATGTAATGTTGCTTAGATTATATATTACATATATTCTTATATACCCTATAATATTTACAGATGTGAACTTGTTAATATGGTTTGACCCATTTTATATAAATGTATGCTTGCCTGTGTCACAAGTGATAATTCAATAAAGGTGTTTTAAGAAAGTCCAAACAAAAATGGTATATAGCACTCGAAAAAAACAATAATCCACAAGTGAATGCTAGAAAAGCCGCAGAAAATCACCAGGTATAATTCACTGTTTTGGTTGTATTGTCAATTGCGTTAATGTGATTTTTGATTTAATAAACTGGGTGAAATTATACCTGGTGATTTTCTGCGGCTTTTCTAGCATTCACTTGTGGATTATTGTTTTAAGAAAGTGCTAATGAAATCTAGGTGAATAGATATGGTTTCTTTCAGAAAAATGCCTTACATGGCATCGCTTATAACTTTAATACAATTTATTTTTTTTAGGGGGGAGCATCCCATCAACACAATCCTGTGCAGGAGATTTTGCTCCCTTCACCAACATAATTTTATAAAGTCCAAGGCTGCTCTACTTGGACAGAAAGAATTTTTCCCAAGCAGTGTAAGTAATTGTGTAAGAATGTGCCATTTTACAACAATTATACATTTTGCAGACTAGGTTTCAAACTGTTGCCCTACTCCCAAATCTTATTACAGGAATTCTGAACTTCAGAAGTACACATTTTCTTAACACAAATGTGGATGTAAAGTCCCTGATATTACTTTCTAAGCTTACAGCTATTTGCGAGGATATATGCTCACCACATTATGCTCTGTCATGCCAATAAGCGGTAATAATTATATCCAAATATCAGTAACAATAGCATTCATTTATTATATCCAAACATCAGTAGTAAAAAACATGCATTTATTAATGGCCACATAAGCATTTATATTTGTTTGCATTTGTTTACTAGGACGGTCTGAGTCATGCAAAAACCCATTTCCAGAAACCCAATCGGAGAAAAACTCCAACAACAAATTTAATGACAGAACAACTTAAAAAGAGATTATAACCTACACTTTGTGAGTACTAACAATATTTGAAGTACAGTGATTAGAGGCTCATCATAGACTGGAAGGTAATATTAAATGTAAATAATATCAACAGAGTAAACATCAGCTAAACTACAATACATCCATTGCAAATGGTGTGGCAATGCGATAAGATAAGTAGGTAATCTGAAAACAAATTTTTTATCAGCAGTTGCAGCAATACTCTCAAAAGAAATACTAAGTGAGAGCAGTATATCCAGTATAGGAAGATTGGTATGTGGTCACAAAAGGAGAGGTTAGATAAAGCAATATCAACATGAATATTTACTGGGATGGAATGAGAAGGTTACATCAAATGTAATGAGAAAATCCACTATAATAATGGTGTCAAGCAAGAAGGCATATACTTTTAGAGAAGTTGAAGTACATATGCTGCATGAAAGATTGGTAAACCTGAAGAATGACAAAGATCTCTGAAAAGCTACTACCTGAAAGTTTGGTTTATCCCTACTCAGACAGTTAGGGAATCTCCAACCTGACCATGCAATCAAGGAGAACAGCTTCTGCTATTCAAAAATTGGAGTCAGAGGACTATTCCTTTGGAAAGGCTATAAAAAGACACATGGATACTACATCAGTTAATGTAGGAGGGGATCCTCCCATACGGCTGGGTTCCTCATCTCCACCAATTACCATCTGCCTTTTCCAGACGTTCCTGCACTCTCGAATGGATATGCATCCAAGATGATGCACACAGTGACATTGTATTTTGACTAGACAGGCACACTCATTAAATCTGTCTATCAATTTGCCCTCTAGCCAGTGGTAAGCACCGTTCTGGAAAATAAGAAACAGCAATGAAACTTTGGCATCCACATTACTAAAAAAATGATACCTGTATGCACACGCTCCACTAAAAAAGAAATGCAAAAGTTGAGGTTAGCTGGAGGGATTACACCATCAGAAAGGCACAATGGGAGGGTATTTCTGAACCATTCAGAAGGACCCTCTCATAGATCATCTGCTACAAGAAGAACACAGCTATTATACTGAACATTGAGGACCATCCTCTATGGTTACTATAGCTATGCCCAATTCCATGCAGGAAATCATCAGGATGAAAGTGGCCAGAGGACCACATCAGAAGAAACCTGAAGGATAGAGTCCTACAAAAAAGACTAAATGGAAGAGGCCCAACTAGCTTACTGACAGAACTTATACTGAAAAGGCTGTGGTATTTCCTCAAGTCAGAAAAACATCATAAGCTGTATTGCATAGGGCTCTGTCCTAGGTCATGTCTTGTTTGACATCTATTTACTTGTTGTGAAGGAAACAGTCAATGGACTATGGCTAACTAGATTTGCCAATGACTGCAAACAGGGTGTGGTTGACAAATCCTATTCTAGTACTCAGATTCTCCAGCAAAGGTTAGATTAGACCAATGCTTGGTATGTAAATCAGTGGCTCGTCCTTACAAGGAATGCAGTACAGCCACTTTAAGAAATCCAGCGTCTCTACCTCATATTACACAAATGAAGCTCCCCTTAAAAAGTACACAGGCACCGACGATCAAGTTATGTATGTATGTTGATAATGAATATTCCTTTTAATATAGCATCATGGTTAGAAAATCATTCTGTCGTACAGAGCTTAACCTTCAGGATATTTCTTTTTGATCCAAAAAGTCACATTCCAATTTATTGACACATAAATAGGCCCATCATTGACTACAATGCTCCATATGACACATACCTTTCAACTAGGCTACCTTCAAAGACCACAGGGATTCCTCACTAAGGAAACCATAGGACTAGTCAAACTAGGTTTTCAAGAAGGATTAAAAATCTTCTCCCTGCACTGATTTTTATATATATATATATATATATATATATATATATATATATATATGTGTGTGTGTGTGTGTGTGTGTATATATATATATATATATATATATATATATATATATATATATATATATATATATGTATATACACTGATTTCATTCACGTCTGGCAAACTAGTAGTATGACAAGCACCTACTCTAAAGACCTACACCTTCACCATCACATTAACATTTGCTGGCATGACAGGCACGTAACTAAACATATCCCAATTTTGGAAAAGACTCTTGTTACACCTCAGATTCATTTCCTTCAAAACCAGATTTAACAAACAGATGAAAGACCACAAATTCACACCAGTGATATGTGGAGGCAGTCTAATTACAAGGAGAAACTATCAAACTCATAATATTATTGGATGGCATGGCTAAGCTTCTTGATGGTCACTTTCTAAGCTCATACTAAGCTTATACTCCAACTCCCAACTATTACAGCCTCAGTCAAGGAAAAGATGCTCAGAGAAAGTGAAACACTGCTAACAAAAGGTCACAGTGACAAAGTTTGCTGAAGTGCAGATTATATGAAACAAGGTAGGCAGCCATTCCTGGATCACAGTTAATGCAGCATGAGGCAATCACCCAGTGACCAGTGATGAAATCAGTACAGTTAAATGAAAAATCAGCAATTTCCTTCCTGCCTTCCTTTCTAGGGTTCACAGAGATGGTCCATCGGTCTAAAAAAAAAAAAAATACAAAGCTGCTCCAGAGAACACTGGAGAAGGCTGAATACCTCCCAGGTGTAAAGCCCCCTCCATTTCTGCCCCAAAGAAAAAACAGAGGTGAATGGACCAGTTCAAGAAGAATGGAGTAGGAGACTTTGGATTCAGTTGGGGGAAGCCCAGTCTCCAAAGTGGGGTGAAAAGGATGCCTGTATTTACAGGGCTGAATCTCAGGGAATGTTTTGCAGATATGGAGCAACTTGAAGGGAGTTTAGCCCAAGGATGAACTCCAACACCACTGTGCACACAGGCCACAAAAACAGACAAGCAAACCTACCAAACATGCAATCCAGGTTCCTGGGGGGGATGCAAAAATAAACTGAGAAAAAGCATTCCTAAGGAACAGCTCAATCAAAACTAGATCTCAAGCCTGCCCTTCATAGGAAGGGATGGGCAGAAGGCTACCAAGGAACCCTCGAGGGAAACAGGCCCAAACATACAGATCACGGAAAGGCATAATAATTTGGCAAGACTGTTGCATTGGGAATTGTGCAAACACTATAATACTGAAGTACTGAAAAACACTGGAAACATAAGCCACAAAGCATCATAGAAAATGATAAAGTCTACATCACATGGGATCACCCATTACCAACAGTTCAAAATACAGATGTGAGGAAACCAGATATAGTGGTCCATGAAAAAAAGTAGCATTGATTATTGAAATCGCTACAACTAGTGACTACAGTGTCTTGCGTACAGAAAGACACAAAATCATAAAAAAAAAAAAAAAAAAACAGGAATTGCAGGCAGAAATGATAGTAATGTGGAAGAAAGATACCCAGGCAGCTCCAACAGAAATAGGAGCAATGGGTCTTATAAAAAAGAATATGCAATCATATTTAGATATGCTACCGATACATGTAACTCCATACAAACTGCAGGAGGAGTTATTACTGGGCACATTGTGGGTACTGCGAAGAGGACTTCTGGCTGACATCAAAGACTGAAACAATACTAATTTCATGAACTTCAATCATACTTTGACTTAGGAATGGGGTCCATTCCCATCACGGTATTAGAAACCCAAATGATTTGGAGAAATTAAAAGAGTGAAACCACTGAAACATTAACAGTGCTTCTAACAGACTGGCTGGAGAGGCACAAGATATTGCTCTTTCCAAACTGAGAATGGTTTTCACTTAGAAACTTAAGTGGAACGGTTTCCAATAGCTACTAGATGACCCCCCCCCCGCATGTTACTGCTGATAACTTTGTGATGTAATGGCCCTGGACCTTAAGGAGTTGTTTGTGACCAACACAATGGCAGACAACCTTGGCCAAAACTGGAGAGGGTTCTGATCAGTGCAATAAGACTGTAAATTTGAATCCATGTCTTGCTCAGCCATTTAGGGGTACAGAGAACAAGCTTAATCTTTGGCCAGCACTGTAAAACAAGACATACAATGAGTGAGAACAAAGGAAAACTTTATGAAATCAGCCAATCCACAAAAAGAAGAACATAATCATGTCTACCTCTCCTCCTCTGCATGCTGACAGAGTAGAAGGTACGAATCATGATCTCCCCTGTGTTGGCAAGTCTGATTCCCAAAGTGCCCCGCCTATGGTGACTGAGTCCAAATGTCTATGGAGCTGCAACTCCAGGACAGGCCATACACAGCAGTTTCAAATGCCTGCCACCATGTTTTCAACAAGAAATGAATACGAGCAACTGAAAAAGCAAAGTCAGACAGCAAGCCAGGTCCTGTATTAACAGGTAGTCCTTACAGGAAGAATGACATTGTGCTACTTGCCCAATGAGGCACAACACTGCAACCCAAGTGTCAAGCCAGAACGGCTGAAATTCTGGAAAATCTGCACTATGGCCAGAAGGGCCAGGAGCCCAGTCACAAGGTCTACATCAAAACAAACCCCAACGACAGGGTTACTACCACAAAATCATAAAGTATGCTAGGCAAGCTACCTTCCCCTGCATAAGAATCAATTGTCAACAATGACAGAAAGGTTCTGGGAAAGGCAAGACCACTCAGGGTTTGGACTTGTGTTAGGAAAGTACAGTTGCATAGTCCTACTTACCTGTTAAAAGTAGATGTCAGAATTTAATAGGTTCACAGGTGTATGTTAGGCTAATGACCACAAAGGCCCTTAAAAGCCTAGCCATGCATTCCAAATGTGACCCACAAATTTGATTTCCATTTGATTTTCAGGGGGTGATTTACTGACTGCCTCTGTCCATCAGAGACATAGAAGCCAGACCAGGGGTGACTTTCCGATTACCCATCCAGAGGTCCAAGTTCCACTTAAATAGGGATAGGAATGGGGAGCCTGTTCTAGAGAATGGAAATTCCTGAGAAACATCTAGCTCTCCAACATGCCCTATTTATGTTGCAAGCAAAATTTAGGTCTTTTAATCTACTAGTTCTGATGTGGTTTGTTTTGTGGATGTGCAAAACATTCAACAAAACAAGGTCCCAGAGTGCCTTGTATGCCAGGCAAAGATTATCTTTCAGAAGTCTGTATGATACAGAGTAAAGGGACAGGGCTCTGAGGCAATCAGCATAGGACACTGTGTTTATTCTCTGTATTCTTTTTGTAAGGAAACT